>NC_079191.1:324257276-324581026 GCF_029499605.1 Hyla sarda | reverse complement strand
GCAGGTTGTAGACCTCTGTTAGCGAAAGTTGTACTCCCCTGTCCCCGCCACTCCGGACCATCACCGCTGCCCGGGATGTCGCCGTCCATCGCTGTCGCCGAGTCCCCGTTGCTCCGGCAAGGCCTCTGCTTCCACGGCAACCGCGCTCTCCGTCGCCGCCCTCACGTTACTACGCATGCCGCTCCTATTAGATGATGGGACGGTGTGCGCAGCGACGTGATGACGTCGATGAAGAGCGCAGACGATGCAGGGGATCCCAAAGAGGATGCACCGGAGCCCCAAGGACAGGTGAGTGACCATCACCGGAGCTCACGGGGCCCCGTAAACGGCTATACGGTGGCAGCTGAAGCAGTCTGCGCTGCCGGATAACCGTTTATGCGATGGCCCCGACATAAAAAAGCATCGTATGTTGATGCTGCCTTCAACATGCGATGACCTCTGAGAGGCCATCGCATGTTGAAATGATCGTATGTCGGGGCCATTGTAGGTCGAGGGGTCACTGTATATATACACATACATACACACACACACACACACATACTGTAAAACTGTAAAACTAATGTCATTAAATATCCTTACCCACTGCGCAAATTGCTGCATCATCATCACAGGCACTGGCCTCTCCTGTCTGCAGGACATCATGGCAGACATTAATATAGAAGCGGCTCATATCTGATGTGTTTAAGCTTACTGCCTCCCAGTTTTGAGCATTGCTGGATTCTGAAATAAATGAATATGATTTTTGTAATCTTACACACTACATGACTTAATAAAGGAAGCTATTACAGTTAAAAACAGTCCAGAGGCAGCTTTATGTCTTCAGCCACTAGAGGTTTGGAGGTCTTTCCAGAATGCACAAGTGTAGGATGATGTCACTTATCCTAAGTGTGTGTGTCCTAAAGGAAAGGATGCTTCAAGAGCTCTTGTGGCTGCAGGCATAAAGCTGCCTGCGGCCAGGAGGACAGAAGAGTGCTGGTGACTGTGGGGGAGTAAGGAGCTGAGGTAGTATGGGGAATTGAAAAAGGGTGGTGTAGGTGAAGATATATATATATATATATTTTTTTTTTTAAACACTTCAGTGCACCATTTTGCATGGTTTCTCCTCTGAAAATGTTTAAGCTGTATGACTTTTTACAAATGCTGTCCACAGCCAGTTTTGTATGACAAGTCTGGGTCTGTGTAGATTTGCAACAAATTGCTAATGATAATTCCATTACCACTGCATCTGTGTATCAGAGCACACCATCATTTCTTGTGTAAAGCAAGTCGCAGGAAAATACCCCTATGCTTTGATGTGGAAACCTACCTACTGGTGTCGCCCAACTAACAGGGAAAACTACGTACTGGAGGGACCTTTCTATTTACCAGAGTGAACAAAATAGTTCCTTCAGAGAGCTACCTACCCCTCCAGCCACAAAGGCTCTTAAAGGGGTTGTGCGCTGCCCTGCAGTTCGGAGCTCCGCTCACAGCATCCGGAAGTTCATTACTCCGAACGCTGTGTGCGGGCTTCCGTGTTCGCGGCCGGCGGGCGTGACGTCACACCCGGCCCCTTCATGACGTCTCGCTGGCCCCCTCGTGACGTCACGCCCACCCCCCTCTACAAAAGTCTATGGGAAGGGGGCGTGACAACGGTCGCACCCCCTTCCCATAGACTTTCGTTGAGGGGGCGGGCGAGACGTCACGAGGGGGCGGCCAAGAAGTCACGAAGGGGCCTAACTGCAGGGCAGCGCACAACCCCTTTAACTACATGCTTTACTGAATGAGACACAATATTACTAATTGTGGCATCATGGGTGGGGAAAAAGAAGGTGCTGGAAAAGTCTAAGATGTTTGTCTGGCAGGTTCTGCTGAGATGAGCTGTGGCTGGAACAAAATATCCTGGCGGTCTGGGCAGGATGGATAAGCAAAAGGGAAAGCGCCCGACTCCAATCAGAGAAGACGTCATCCATGAGTCACTGGATGTAACTGCACTGTAATCACTTATATAGTGTTCAGATATCGTGTAGGGTTGTTATCTACTACTGTATGCAGAGGGGGATATGGGCCTATGTATGTTCTGGCGAAAATATGTGGTCATAGTGTTGCAGAATTATTAATAATATTTATTCATTCATTCATTTTTATAATTTTTTAACACCCTTGAGAAAATCATGCATTTGAACCTCCTGGGCAAAAGAACTAACTTTATGTGTATTAAAGTACAGGTTGTATCATACAGAGAAGCAGAAGATCTGACAGACAATGTAGAAACCGATATGAATCGCTTACCTGGAGTACGAATCAAACTAAACAAGTTGAACTGTTTCTTCTTTGATTCCACATAGCACATATCTTCTTTCTTTTTTAGGCATGCATATTTGGTTTGCCAAGAAAAGAAATAGGTACAGTCTGCCTCACTCTGAAATTCAGGCACTCCCTTTCCAGCATTCACTTGAATAAAAGCACAATACATTTAAATTATTAAATTCAACATATTTTTCTGCACAAACATACATTCTACCGGCTATAGACAATGCTATTAACCCCTTAAGGACTCAGCGTTTTTCCGTTTTTGCATTTTCATTTTTTCCTCATCACATTCTAAAAATCATAACTCTTTAAATTTTGCACCTAAAAATCCATATGATGGCTTATTTTTTGCGCCAACATTTCTACTTTGCAGTGACAGTCATTTTACCAAAAAATCCACGGCGAAACAGAAAAAAAAAAATCATTGTGCGACAAAAAAAAAAATGTCATTTTGTAACTTTTGGGGGCTTCCGTTTCTACGCAGTGCATTTTTTGGTCAAAATTACACATTATCTTTATTCTGTAGGTCCATACGGTTAAAATGATACCCTACTTATATAGGTTTGATTTTGTCGCACTTCTGAAAAAAAATCATAACTACATGCAGGAAAATGTATACGTTTAGAATTATCATCTTCTGACCCCTGTAACTTTTTTATTTTTCCGCGTAAGGAGGGCTCATTTTTTGCGCCGTCTTTATCGGTACCATTTGAAGTTTTTATCGGTACCATTTTTGTGTTGATCTGACTTTTTGATCGCTTTTTATTCATTTTTTTTATGATATAAAAAGTGACCAAAAATACGCTATTTTGGACTTTGGAATTTTTTTGCGTGTACGCCATTGACCGTGCGGTTTAATTAATGATATAATTTTACAGTTCGGACATTTACGCACGCGGCAATACCACAATTTTTATTTTTATTTACACAGTTTTTTTTTTTTTTATGGGAAAAGGGGGGTGATTCAAACTTTTATTAGGGAAGGGGGGTTAAATGACCTTTGTTAACTTTTATTTTTTCACTTTTTGTTGCAGTGCTATAGCTCCCATAGCTTAGCCATAGCTTTGCATGGATCAGCGAGATAGGGGCTCGATTGCTCAAGCCTGTAGCTCAGGCTTGGAGCAATCAAACCCCTATCGGATGCCGCGGAGGTAAGGAGACCTCCGCCTGCGTCCCAGCTGATCGGAAAAACGATGTCCCAATCAGCCCGACTGAGCTGCCGGGAAGCGTTTACTTTCGTTTTCAGACGCGGCAATCAACTTTGATCGCCGTGTTTGAAGGGTTAACAGCGCGCGGCACAACGATCCGTGCCGCACGCTGTTAGGCCAGGGTCCCGGCTATCGTTAGCAGCCGGGACCAACCCGTTTTTCACACCGGGACCGGGCTCAGGGCGTACAGGTACGCCCTGAGTCCTTAAGAGGTTAAAGGGGAAACCATCTCCATGAAAATGCAGCCGCGGTTCAGTCACGGTTTTCTGAGAGATGTTATACTGGAGGATTTTGATGAAAATAACCAGCATGGGTTTATGAGGGATCGGTTCTGTCAAACTAATCTGATCAGCTTCTTTGAGGAGGTCAGTTATAAACTGGGCCAGCGTGAAGCTGTGGATGTTGTATATCTGGACTATGGAACTCTCTGCCACATGATGGCGTGATGGCTGATTTAATAAACAAGTTCAAGGAGGGCCTGAATGTTTTTCTTGAAAAGTACAATATGTTGTTATGGATACTAGATTTCTGGTGAGAGGGCGTTAATCTAGGGATTTATTACGATTTGAAGTTGGGAAGGAATTTTCCACTTGGTATGGGGTAACTGGATTCTTCTCAAAAGATTTGTTTTTGTCTTCCTTTGGTTCAACACAGTAGCAATATGGGTTGACCTTCATGTCTTTTTTTCAAGTATATAAACTATGTATATGTAACCGATATATAATCTTTTACTACAAACCTATATAGAAACCTACACAGTTCTTTCTGCTCTATAACCTGCAGCTGAAAGACTAAACATTTTTATTGTGACAGATTCCCGGATAACAGCTCCTCTTACCTGCAGTCTCATTACATATAAAATTAATTACAGTCATACGCTGGAAACCAGAACTGCAAGTGTCTCCCCTGGGATATGTCAAAGTTATATCACCATCAGAATACCTAGATGAAAAAAAACATTTATAAAAAGAGGAATAAGAAAGCATTCCAAAAAAAACTGTGCTGTACACCAAAAGGCAATGCACCTTTAATAAATGGACTTGTCATCATAAAATCCTTTTCTCATCACGTTCATTGAGGATACAGCCCTGTGTCCGCCAATGATTGTTATGAGAAATGGATTTCGAGTAATAAAAAATAAAAAAAATTCTCATCTATATGATTTGGGAGACACCGAAAATAACATTGGGACATTCAAAAATAGCCGCTAGGGGTGTGGTGGGGGAGAAAAGGGTAAAAGCAGTCAGTGCAACCTCACTTAAAGAGTCTGAACCTGGAAACTGAGGACGCAAGGATATGCAACTTTAAGGGAAATTGATGGAATAGTCTTTCTTCACACCAGATGTTTTCCTAGCCTTAGACATGGTTTGGATTATCTGTTCAGGAAAACCACATGCTTTTATTATAGCAGTTTAACTGTTTAAGTTCAATTCTGATGAAAGTATGGACCCTGAGAGAGAAGAACTTTCTAGCAAGAGATTCCAAGTGGCACTGGCTAGCAGAGTAACCTGGTTGGTGTACCAGGCCAAAAAGAAAAAATCTAGAGCTAAGAGAATCACTGAAGTACATTATACCTTGAATTTTAAAGGATCTAAAAATAAATACAGAACAATCGGAAAGATGATGTAGGGGAACACAAACTGATCCTCCAGGGTAACCATCGATTCCTCAATGACTACTAGAGGATCTTGAGCTCAAAGCAAGAAAGGGGACAATTTGTCATTCAATCTGGATACCATAAGGTCTACCCAAGTTCTCTTTCTCTGAATATTTTAGGATGAATTGCTACTTCTGCTAGGCCAATCTGTTATTGACTAAGATAGCTGCCAATTTATTCCTTTCTTGAATGGGGACTGCCAACAGTGCTACCTAAAGTACCAAGGTAGGTTACTGCTATGGTGTGTTGTCTATCGTAAACCCTGACCAGGAGACTGGACAAGAGGTGGGTTCAATGTTGGAGGGATATAAGATTTACAGAACAATGATCAAAAAGGCGGATAACTGAGAAGAAAATAAAGTGTTGGGCCCCAATTGACCCCCTCCACATCTGAGGAGACTTTTCTTTGTTGGTCGGACTGAACACAATACTGGTAGGAAGAATTATCCCAAGATCGACTTGCGGGAGACAAGTCCCAAACAGGGCAGAAGCATGTGGGCCAAATAATCTGGGAACTTCTACTGAATAAGAATACCTCACTGAAGTGAGTGAGAAAAAGTAATGGAAGCAGAGCTGCGGGTAACAGATCAAGAAATTAAAGAAGAAGAGTAGTAATTGTGATGTTAGGCCCCAATGTTCTCTCTACTTGAAGTGTGGTAACAAGGTGATCCGGTTGATTTTGCATTCCTGAACTAAAAGTGGGGAAAAAGTGGAAAATAATAAAGAAGATGGACCTGTCAAGCAGCATTACTGTGCTTGAGGTAAACTATACCTGCAATACTAGCTAACCACTTGTCCATAGGTGTGGCACAACAGCTTTAAAAATTATTTCAACAAATGCTGCACAGCCTGCTATAGCTAATTATCCAAGTGGAAGACAGTGGAAGTTATGGTCTGCTCAGTGTCTTATAGCTCACTCAGGAATCAAATTACAAGCAATACAAGTTTATGGAGGGGGGAGGAGGAAAATGGTAGAGAGAGTGCCTGAGAACAGAAAGTCTGCAATAAGAGAAAGAGGGGGAGCAGTAAAAAGAGCTCTCATCCCAGTCTAGACCAGGGGTCCTCAAACTTTTTAAACGGGGGGTCAGTTCACGATCCCTCAGACCATTGGAGGGCCAGACAATAGATAAAAGAAACATGAGAAAATTCCTATGCACACTTATATATCTTATTAGTGGACTACCCCTTTAAGTACGCAGCACAGTTCCCCCCCACATTAGGTTGGCAGTATAGATCCCCCACATTAGGTGCAGTACAGTTCCCCCACATTAGGTGCAGTACAGCTCCCCCACATTAGGTGCAGTACAGTTTCCCCACATTAGGTGCAGTACAGTTCCCCCACATTAGGTGCAGTATATAGTTCCCCCACATTAGGTGCAGTATATAGTTCCCCCACATTAGGTGCAGTATAGCGCCCCACATTAGGTGCAGTATAGCTCCCCACATTAGGTGCAGTATAGCTCCCCACATTAGGTGCAGTATAGCTCCCCACATTAGGTGCAGTATAGCGCCCCACATTAGGTGCAGTATAGCGCCCCACATTAGGTGCAGTATAGCGCCCCACATTAGGTGCAGTATAGTTCCCCCACATTAGGTGCAGTATAGCTCCCCACATTAGGTGCAGTATAGCTCCCCACATTAGGTGCAGTATAGCTCCCCATATTAAGTGCAGTATAGCTCCCCACATTAGGTGCAGTATAGCTCCCCACATTAGGTGCAGTATAGTTCCCCACATTAGATGCAGTATAGCTCCCCACATTAGGTGCAGTATAGCTCCCCACATTAGGTGCAGTATAGCTACCCACATTAGATGCAGTATAGTTCCCCACATTAGGTGCAGTATAGCTCCCCACATTAGGTGCAGTATAGCTCCCCACATTAGGTGCAGTATAGCTACCCACATTAGATGCAGTATAGTTCCCCACATTAGGTGCAGTATAGCTCCCCACATTAGGTGCAGTATAGCTCCCCACATTAGGTGCAGTATAGCTCCCCACATTAAGTGCAGTATAGCTCCCCACATTAGGTGCAGTATAGCTCCCCACATTAGGTGCAGTATAGTTCCCCACATTAGATGCAGTATAGCTCCCCACATTAGGTGCAGTATAGCTCCCCACATTAGGTGCAGTATAGCTCCCCACATTAGATGCAGTATAGTTCCCCACATTAGATGCAGTATAGCTCCCCACATTAGGTGCAGTATAGCTCCCCACATTAGGTGCAGTATAGCTACCCACATTAGATGCAGTATAGTTCCCCACATTAGGTGCAGTATAGCTCCCCACATTAGGTGCAGTATAGCTCCCCACATTAGGTGCAGTATAGCTCCCCACATTAGGTGCAGTATAGCTCCCCACATTAGGTGCAGTATAGCTCCCCACATTAGGTGCAGTATAGCTCCCCACAGACACACAGTGTATGGCTGGAGGCTGTATGCATGTGTTCTGCCCCAATTCAGTGCTCCGACCACCGCTCCTCCGGTCCAGACATAGCAGAAAGTCCCGGGACTGAAGGGGCGGTGGTCGGAGCACCGAAGCTGATGTGCCGCTGGTAACACTTACCAAGCTGGCCAGCGCACGTCCTCATCGCTGCTCCGTTCCTCCGCGCTCCGTTGCTATGGGCACACGCACGGGACATCAGTGACGTCCCTGCGCGCGCCACCTTCCCGGCAGCCCCTGCGTTTTTAAAGTAAACGCGGGGCCTCCGAGAGCGCATCCCTGTGTCCCGAAAACATCTTTCGGAACACAGGGATGTCCCAGGCAGCGGCGGGCCAGATAAAAGGTCCTCTACGGGCCATAGTTTGAGGACCCGTGGTCTAGACTGCTAGACTTTATCATGCCACCCAGGCTGCAGCTATATTTAGGCTCTGCACAAACTGAAGTGCAGAAATCTGTAAAAAAAAAAAAAAAATCTAATAAAAAAATTAATGTAATTTTGAGTTACATAATGGGCAGAAATAGTGCAGCTCTTTATGTATACACACAGAGCAGCTTATCCTGAAAAGTCACCTGAAACAACAGGTACGCTTTAAAGGCTATGAACACCTTTTAATGCTTTTTTTTTTTTTTTTTTTTTTTTTTTTACTTATTATGTTCTGAAATTCCTATGTCTACTTTTAAGTTGATGCCTGATCTTGTAAATCAGGTCAAAACCATTCAGGAAAGGAGAGGATATGGGCTGGAGGCTGAGGAGTCAGATGGCACTAAGAAGAGAACACTGCAGCCAGCAGTACATATGAAAAAGGAGGCAGTGGAAGAGAAACTAAGCTAAAGTTTTACGAAAGACCTATGAATGTGTCTCATAATAAATACAAAGGCTAAAAAATAGATTTGAGATGTGCTCTACAGCCTACAGAGTAAACTAGCAGTACCAAGGAAACACGTCTGTTGGAACCCTAAAGGAGAAGTCTCATACTAAAAAAAACTTACCCCCTAGCTACAGGATATGGGATAAGTTTAAGATTGTGTGGGGGGTGCAACCGCTGGCCTTAACCCCCTTAAAGACCAGAGGTTTTTTCATTTTTGCACTTTAGTATTTTCCACCTCACCTTCTAAAAATCAGAACGCTTTCAATTTTGAACTTACAGACCCATATGAAGGCTTGTTTTTGCACCACCAATTGTACTTTGTAATGACATAAATCACTTCACCACAAAAAAACAGAAAAAAAAATACTGGCAATTGTGCGGCATAATTGAAAAAAAAATATGCTATTTTTTTACTTTTCTATGCAGTGCACTTTTTGGTCAAAATGACACCTTATCTTTATTCTGTAGGTCCATAAAGTCACAAGGATACCTTATTTATATAGGTTTTATTTTATTTTTCTACTTTAAAAAATTATAACTAGATGCACCAAAATTAGTATGTTTAAAAATTTCATTTTCTGACCCCTATAACTTTTTTTAATTTTTCCATATACAGGAACGTGAGGGCAATTTTCTGTGATCTGAAGTTTTCATTTGTATCATTTTTGTTTTGATGGGACTTTTTGATCACTTTTTATAAATTTGTTTAGGGTATACAACGTGACCAAAAATACGCAATTTTAGACTTAGAATTTTTTTTCACATGTATGCCATTGACCGTGTGGATTAATTAAAAGGGGTATTCCAGGATTATTTTTTTATTTGACTATGCTACAGGGGCTGTTAAGTTAGTGTAGTTCATAATATAGTGTCTGTACCTGTGTGTGACTGTTTTCTCACAATTCTTAAGTGATTTGTGCCCCAATATTTATTTTTAACAGCATACAAAATGACTGTTGTCTCAGATTTTTCCCAGGTTGCCATGTGGCCAAGACCTGATTCACTAGTCAGCTGATGACAGGGAGCCTGTCTGCTTCTATGGGTGGAGTGATCGCTTGGTGGGATAGAGATCAATCTGCAACTAATGCAACAGCTATAGGCACCCTGATTGAAAACCACAGGTCTTTCGAATGGATGCAGCTCATTTATGTTTCAATGGGTGGGGTCGCTGATGTGTGGGGAGGAAGGAAAATGGAATTATGGGATTTGTAGGCAAAGAGGAAAACTCAAAAAGTAAATACCAGTTCACAAAAAGCTAGCCACGGTGTTATGGTAATCTCACAACATAGCCATTTAGCCCCAAGACAAGCGCAGATCCTTCCTAAGAATGTCTATTAATGTCTGCCAGGTACATACTAAAATCCCCTTATGGTGGATAAACCCTTTAACATTATATTTTTATAGTTCGGACATTTACGCACGTGACTGTACTACATGTGTGTGTGTGTGTGTATATATATATATATATATATATATATATATATATATATATATATTTATTTTAACCTCTTGGGGACGCAGGGCCGACGCGTAAGCCCTGCATTCCCGATCCTTAAATGGGCACTGTCAGATACTTTTGATATGTTGTAAAGCATGCAAACCCACTAGATTTTGCAACTGCTTTCATTAGAAAATTTTCAGTATTTCATACTGAAAGAGAGACAGACAACCGACTGCTCCCCCTCTGGGATATCCTCTGGAATATCCCTTTAATTTAGCCTAATCAGTTTAAAGAGGTACATGTTTTCAGATCAACTGGTGCCAGAAAGTTATACAAATATGCAAATGATGTCTATTTAAAAATATCAGTCTTTCCAGTACTTACATAGTTAGTATGGTATCATCTGCCCTGGAGGAAGTTGTGTAGTTGAAGGTGACAGAATGACAATCAACAATAACAACTTTAATACTCCTCATCTATGAACAACTAAAGCTATTTCCTCCTCATAATGATGGTGCTGATCAATACCACTTGCTCTAGTCACCTCACTGTTACTATGTCCTTTTGTGTAGAACATGTCCAACTTGTCTAAACCTCATGTCTAATGAAGAGACCTAAGCTTATAATTCTATTAACTACTAAGTACTTTCAATTTTTATATGTCCAATTTCATAGCTAACTTGGTACAATGATATATTTATTATTTTGACGATAGCACATGTACGGTTATAAACCAACATTTTCAGACCAGTCCTTTTCCAATCTGGGAGACATTAGTGTCCTTCACATACATCAACTTACAGCTTGGAAGAGTAAAAAATAAATAAAAAAAATTAAAATACCTGAGGGTTTGATTTTGGTATGAGCCAGAAGATTTACATTGTCCATTTGCTTTTTTCTTTTGACAAGACGAAACATAGTCACCTGAGCATCCCCCTTCTGTTGTCTTACCACACACATTCAAGAAGTATGAATAGTCACCCTTTGGATCTTGTGTATGGTAAGGGTTTCCTAAAATCGAAAACACAATTGTCAACAAATTTTTGTGAAGTCAGTAACTTCTAGTTGAACAATGGTTACACATGACAAACAAATAGTGTGTATGGCAAAATGAAAGCTTTAGAGGGGTACTTTCATAACAAACCTATCCCCTATGCCATGTTTGATCGTGGGGGGGGTCCAAATACACACATAGCAGATCCTCTGAGGTCTTGTGAAGTCCAGAAGGGTCACAGCCTTTTTGGCAGTACAAGAGTGTCACACACAATATTAGGTAGGTGGCTTTAAAATTATGGCTTATGTGTACATTTACTTTGATCACTTGTAAGCCTTTTACACCAAATGTTATCAAAATACTAGAAATTATGATAAAATTTTTATTTGACCTGGTTTTTCTGTAAGTGGCGTCAAGTCAACAGAAATTCCCCTCTCTTTGCTGATGAGTTTACAATTGTCACTTTCCAAGTAATCTGTGTGACAAGCATTCTCTGTAATCCATTCTATCTCATACCGACAATTGCTGCTCGCAGTAAGTTTGGGGTCAGTAACCTACAAGAAAGTGAAATTCATTTATACAAAACTTTAAAATATACCACAACAGTTAATATGCAAGAATATGGAAACTATACCTGTAACAAAAATGTTATCCACTATGACAATAGAGTTCATATAGGATGTAGCACAGGCAGGTTTTGAAAAGATAGCAGGTAGTAAAATTAGGACCCCTACATTACAAACAAGGAACGTTCCCAACCTTGCAAGTTCATAGCTGATCATAGTTCGTTTTACCCTTCTGCATGGTAATATACTCAAGAAGTAGAATGTCAGTCCATGCCGTCCACATACAATCTACATTTACTAAACTAAGATTGGCTAACTCACCGGTACTCACTGGTATTATTGGTAATAGTGGTCTCAGCATGCAGGTTTTGGTCAGTAACAGTGGTAATATGCACAGTCATGGCCGTAAATGTTGGCACCCCTGAAATTTTTTAAGACAATGAAGTATTTCTCACAGAAAAGGATTGCAGTAACCCATGTTTATTCCCTTTGTGTGTATTGGAACTAAACCAAAAAAAGGGAGGAAAAAAAGCAAATTGGACATAATGTCACACCAAACTCCAAAATGGTCTGGACAAAATTATTGGCACCCTTAATTTATTTGGTTAAACAACCTTTTGGAATAAATAACTGAAATCTGTAGCTTCCTATAACCATCAATAAGCTTCTTACACCTCTCAGCTGGAATGTTGGACCACTCTTCCTTTTCAAACTGCTCCAGGTCTCTCTTATTGGAAGGGCGCCTTTTCCCAACAACAATTTTAAGATCTCTCCACATGTGTTCGGTGGGATTTAGATCTGGACTCATTGCTGGCCACTTCAGAACTCTTCAGCACGTTGTTGCCATTCATTTCTGGGTGCTTTTTGATGTATGTTTTGGGGTAATTGTCCTGCCGGAAGACGCAAGGTCTCGGACGCAAACCCAGCTTTCTGGCACTGGGCTGTACAGTGAGACACAAAATCCATTGGTAATCCTCAGGTTTCATGATGCCTTGCACACATTCAAGGCACCCAGTGCCAGAGGCAGCAAGACAACCCCAAAACATCATTGAACCTCCCCCATATTTCACTGTAGGTACTGTGTTCTTTTCTTCGTAGGCCTCATTTCGTTTTCGGTAAACAGTAGAATGATGTGCTTTACCAAAAAGCTCTATCTTGGTCTCATCTGTTCGCAAGACATTTTCAAAGAAGAATTTCGGCTTACTCAAGTTCATTTGGGCAAAATGTAGACTTGCTTTTATATATCTCTGTGTCAGCAGTCAGGTCCTCCTGGGTCTCCTGCCATAGCGTTTCATTTAATTTAAATGTCGATGGATAGTTTGCGCTGACACTGATGCTCCCTGAGCCTGCAGGACAGCTTGAATATCTTTGGAACTTGTTTGGGGCTGCTTATCCACCATCTGGACTATCCTGCATTGACAACTTTCATCAATGTTTCTCTTCCGTCCACACCCAGGGAGATTAGCTACAGTGCCATGGGTTGCAAACTTCTTGATAATGTTGCGCACTGTGGAAAAAGGCAAATCTAGATCTCTGGAGATGGATTTGTAACCTTTAGATTGTGGATACTTTTCCACAATTTTGGTTCTCAAGTCCTCAGACAGTTCTCTTCTCTTTCTGTTGTCCATGCTTAGTGTGGCACACACAGACACACAATGCAAAGACTAAGTGAACTTCTCTCCTTTTTATCTGCTTTCAGGTGTGATTTTTATATTGCCCACACCTGTTATTTGCCCCAGGCGAGTTTAAAGGAGCATCACATGCTTGAAACAATCTTATTTTTTCACAATTTTGAAAGGGTGCCAATAATTTTGTCCAGCCCATTTTTGGAGTTTCGTGTGATATATGTCCAATTTGCTATTTTTTCTATCCTTTTTTGGTTTAGTTCCAATACATACAAAGGGAATAAACATGTGTATAGAAAAACAGGTGTTACTGCAATCCTTTTCTGTGAGAAATACTTCAATTTCTTGAAATATTTCAGGGGTGCCAACATTTACGACCAAAGAAAAAACAACGGGGCACTGTATGTGAGGAAATGAAGGGGGGGGGGACCCACCACCTCACCTAATGTGCTGTACCGACCTGCTGAGGGGATGCAACAGTGTAAGTCCAACACTGTTGGGAGGTGTGGGGAGAGATTAGTGGATGCAGTGTGCAGCTCTATCTCCCCTATCGGTGTCCCTTGGGATACGGAATGACAGACTGAGAATGGGTAGATAAAGATGGGGAATTGTGTAGAGCGCTACTGCTGTCAAAGGATGGACTCAAAACGCCAAGGTAGCACAGGACATTTTAATGAAAGGTTTTCAAAGGACAACGCGTTTCGGCGCTCACCTGCGCCTTCATCAGGTCCACAAGAGAATATTAGCAATGCATCCTGAAGTGCCAGCATAGCCACTACAGCACAGCCGGCACTTCAGGACGCATTGTTAGTATTCTCTTGTGGACCTGATTAAGGCGCATGTGAGCGCCGAAACGAGTTTTCCTTTGAAAACCTTTCAATAATATGTCCTGTGCTACTGTGGCGTTTTGGGTCCATCCTTTGACAGCAGTAGCACTTTACATAATTCCCCATCTTTATCTACCCATTCTCCAACATTTACGACCATGACTGTATGATGATAATCATCTTTGTATAATTTGGTAGTCGACACGCACTTAACACTCCATATTTATGCCTCGTGTGTTAAATCTAAGGCAGCAAGGGCATCAGTTTATGAACTGCGTCCTTAACATTAAATATCAGCCACTGTCCCCAAATAAAACTTTTAATATAGTGTTCCATGTGTAATTAGCAGACACTTTACCATTCACTTGCTTTTAAAATTATCAACATAAATATGTCTAAAATGTAACAGTAAAAAATGACCACTCGGTGGCTCTGTTCTGTTCCCTGCCACAATTAATACAGTGAGCTTGGTCTCCGCCCGGCCTGGCAGGAGTCCAAACTCAGGAAGTGTTTCTCTGCACTGAGCTTGATTGACAGCTGCATAGAAAGTGAAAGCTCCACAGATTCTCACAGAAAGCTGCACAGACTGAAACCTGCAGGAGAGCCTTACTGAAAGTAACACAGACAAACATGCACAGAACCTGAGGTCTTCTATTCATTACAGCACTGCAACCATGTGATGGCGGAAGTGGGTGGAAATTGCACTATGTGAGCAAGAAGAAAAGGTAAGATACAGAGCTTTTTATTTGGGGACAGGAACTTTTTAAGGAATAACACTGCCACAAAGGCATGTGCCAGGTTTGTACAACGTGTAGGTAGGCGGAATGTTTCAAAGTAACATCTGCATGCAGAAGCGTAACTTGTAGCTTTTGGGCCCCTATACAAAAAGTGCAACAGGGCCCCATGTGCCATTTATAATACTTGTCTCTTTTGGGGCAGATGTTCCTTGGGGCCCCCGTTAGGCACCAGGGCCCCATTGCAACTGCTACCTCTGCACCCTCTATAGCTATGCCCCTGCCTGTGTAAAGGCAAGACCCACAGCATCACACTGCCTCTGTCAGATTGCACCTTTTACCATAGTGGTACCATCTTTTCCGCAGGTAATTTATCAGTCCAGGCCACTTTTATCCATGGCTCTATAGGTCCAGTTCTAGCAGATGGGCTAGTCTTCACTCCCTATGCAAATGATTGAGCATTGAGCACCCAAGACCCTTTCACTGGAAGCACCCCACAAGACCTACTTTTTTGTAGATGCTCTAATGCAGTCCTCCATACACCTAATTTGGCTTATCAGTGTCATGTAGATCCTTACACTCGTCTAGGTAATCTACAAACACCTTTGTTTACAATCAAACATCATTACTAGGTGTATGAAGTGTCAACAAAGTGTATGAGAGGGATGCCAATGGAACTATAACATAACGCATTGTAAAACTGAAGTGTGAAGTCAAAATTACTAAAAAGTGAGCTAATTGAAATTACACTGAAATTTCATGTATTATAGGAGGCTGAACATGCAAAAAAAAAAAATAAGAATACATATGGGACACACTAATTTATCATTTTTATTCAACCTGGTTACTTTGCCTGCCTTTTTCTTTGGTTTCGAACTTTTTTGTTAAAACGTTACCCATTCTTTTCTAAATGGATCCACTAACCTCTGTGCCAGCTGATGGACATGTAAATATTATTTTAACCGTTGGTGAATGGCCATTACAAAAGACAGGTTTCGAGTCTGTTTCATATTCAAGAACCAGCCTAAAAAACAAAATAGTCTTATTAATATTCATGGAAAAAAAAATTTAATAGTAAGGTGATAAATTTCCTTTGTGGAGGTTCGGACAGCTATCTCATAAGACCCCCACTGGTTGCTACTGGACATAGAAGCTGTGCAAACTGAATAAGAGAAAATAAAGGGACAATTTAATGTTTAGTTATACTTTCCAATAGCACAGGGCAGTGATATGAAGAGGTTTCAGATTTTCAAGCTACTTTTTGTCAAGTTGGAGCCAGGTGACCAAAAACTAAAAGTGACTTTAGATTTAAGTTGGATCACCACTGACCTAATATTTGCTGTAGCATGCTGTTCATAAAGTGCCCTTTAAAGGGGTATTCCAATTCCTTTAAAAACCCTAACAACTACATGTCATCAGGGTAAGTTAAAGGGGTTATCCAGTGTTTTATGAAAAATAACAAGATGCTAGTGCAGAGGCAAAAAAATAAAATAAAAAATACTTACCTAGCCCTGCCTCCCCGCAGCTCCCATTCAGCTCTGTCTGGTCTCCCAATCTTCTTCCAATACTATAGTTTGTTGCAGGACCTGCCCACTCTGCCAATCACTGGCCCCAGTAGTATTCTGTCTCTGCCAGTTATTGGCTGAGCGGGCAGCTACTGCAACAAGCTCTTGTCTTGGAAGCAGGAAGAACATCAGGGAAGGACTGAGCCAAATGGGAGCAGCGGGGGGCCAGGGTTAGGTAAGTATGGTTTATTTCTATTTTCTCTCCACTCCAACACCATACTATTTTTAAATCATTTTAATTTATTTTTAACAAAACAATGGATAACCCCTTTACAACCCCCAAGTAACAGGGCAGACCTGCACCGGAGCTGGATTGGGAAAGCAGAGTATGCTTTCGTTTATTATAGTACACTCAAAACATGCTTTCGTTAGGGTTTTAGTTACATTGGAATAGTCTTTAATTATAAAAGTATGTCTACCTGTAAGTATCCCTAGGCCCCGTGTACGGATAAACGCAGGCAGTCAGAAATTTAACAAAATGTAAGAGAAGTCCATACATTTCCATGCATTAGCGGGTGACTATTAAAAGGTAACAGGGGTCCCTCAATTCTTATTAATTAAAAGAAAAAATAACACATCAAATGTATACCCTACAGTTTGTCATTATCTCAATTTTGTCATTATCTCAATCGCATGGTAATAAAATATTAGAAAATTAGATAAAATAAAGAGGATAAAATATATCCTAATATGTTTTACAAAAGTACAATTGGTAAAAACTATTATGAAATATATACAGATAAAAAGATACCTGTCTTTGTCATAGGAGGCAAGAGCATTTTTCGGTTGTCCAACATCATAACCTTTACCATCTTTTGTAAGGCAAGCAGCACTACTTGGAGGACAGATTGAGGTTTCTCCTGAAGACATACCTGTTGAGGATATGAATTACAATAAACAGCCAAACTCCTATCTTTCATCATGTATTACATAAAGCTTTATAGAAAGTATCCAGTCGAACTGGTTTAACCCCTTAAGGACGCAGGACGTAAATGTACGTCCTGGTGAGGTGGTACTTAACGCACCAGGACGTACATTTACGTCCTAAGCATAACCGCGGGCATCGGAGCGATGCCCGTGTCATGCGTGGCTGATCCCGGCTGCTGATCGCAGCCAGGGACCCGCCGGCAATGGCCGACGCCCGCGATCTCGCGGGCGTCCGCCATTAACCCCTCAGGTGCCGGGATCAATACAGATCCCGGCATCTGCGGCAGTTCGCGATTAAAATGAACGATCGGATCGCCCGCAGCGCTGCTGCGGGGATCCGATCATTCATAACACCGCACGGAGGTCCCCTCTCCTTCCTCCGTGCGGCTCCCGGCGTCTCCTGCTCTGGTCTGTGATCGAGCAGACCAGAGCAGGAGATGACCGATAATACTGATCTGTTCTATGTCCTATACATAGAACAGATCAGTATTAGCAATCATGGTATTGCTATGAATAGTCCCCTATGGGGACTATTCAAGTGTAAAAAAAAATGTAAAAAAATGTAAAAGTAAAAAAAAAGTGAAAAATCCCCTCCCCCAATAAAAAAGTAAAACGTCCGTTTTTTCCTATTTTACCCCCAAAAAGCGTAAAAAACATTTTTTATAGACATATTTGGTATCGCCGCGTGCGTAAATGTCCGAACTATTAAAATAAAATGTTAATGATCCCGTACGGTTAACGGCGTGAACGAAAAAAAATTAAAAAAGTCCAAAATTCCTACTTTTTTTATACATTTTATTAAAAAATAAATTATAAAAAATGTATTAAAAGTTTTTTATATACAAATGTGGTATCAAAAAAAAGTACAGATCATGGCGCAAAAAATGAGCCCCCATACCGCCGCTTATACGGAAAAATAAAAAAGTTATAGGTCATCAAAATAAAGGGATTTTAAACGTACTAATTTGGTTAAAAAGTTTGTGATTTTTTTTAAGCGCAACAATAATATAAAAGTATATAATAATGGGTATCATTTTAATCGTATTGACCCTCAGAATAAAGAACACATGTCATTTTTACCAGAAATTGTACGGCGTGAAAACAAAACCTTCCAAAATTAGCAAAATTGCGTTTTTCGTTTTAATTTCCCCACAAAAATAGTGTTTTTTGGTTGCGCCATACATTTTATGATATAATGAGTGATGTCATTACAAAGGACAACTGGTCGCGCAAAAAACAAGCCCTCATACTAGTCTGTGGATGAAAATATAAAAGAGTTATGATTTTTAGAAGGCGAGGAGGAAAAAATGAAAACGTAAAAATTAAATTGTCTGAGTCCTTAAGGCCAAAATGGGCTGAGTCCTTAAGGGGTTAAGAAACCAGGCCAGCGAAAGTGAACAAATTAAAGGGACACTTTAATGGTCAGTTATACTTCTAAAAGCACAGGGCAGTGGTTTAAAAAGGAAAACGGTCATCCTGTTCACCCACACTAAACTCAATACACTGGGTTATACTGTGGGTGAACAAGAGACCGAAGCAGGGTCAGCGAGTTAAATACGTACCTTCAGTCCGGTGCAGTGTCCCTTCGAAGGTTTCACCTCTATCTTCGGTGAAGTTGCACACTGGAGGTGGGCGCGCCGGGTAAATTTTAATATTTATGGTCGCTGATCACGTGAGTGCTTGCGCCTCCTGAGCGCTCACGTGACCAGAGATCATGAATATTCAAATTCATCTGGCAGGACCGCCTCCAGTGCGCAATTCACCGAAGATAGAAGTGGCCCTTCGGAGGGATACTGCGCCGGACTGAAGGTACGTTTTTAACTCGCTGACCCCGCATCAGTCTCCTGTTCACCCAAACTATAACAATGTTTTGGGTTTAGTGTGGGTGAACAGGATGATAGTCTTCCTCTAAAGGAGGTTTCTAATTTGCAAGCTACTTTTTTCAAGTTGGAGCCAGATGTTAAGAAAATTAAAAAAAGTGCCCGTGCACTTAAGATTTAAGTGGATGAAAGTGGATGAAACAAAAAGATAATCCGGCAGGTAAAATTTAACTACAAAGGATCGTTTTAGGTGACTGATGACAGACTACTGTTGTCAGAGTTGGTCATTTTATAAATTTTTAGGTGCTGGTAGTATGAAAGGTTGTACTGTGGGTTCATTAATAATTGTTCCTTCACAAGCAATCTTTCGGGTAATAATAATATTTCCAGAAAGAATATAAACATTTTTGCCCAGTGTCAATGATCATGTATGTGGTCAGTTTAAACAACCTTTACAACCAATGGACTTAAATGTGTATGGCTAAGTCTGCAAAACAATTATTTATCAAAAAATTGGTTCAAGGGTTGGTCAACCAGCAATTTGAAAGGAGAAAGATCATTTTCAGCTCACACGTTTCGAGCGCATGATCAAGAACGCACATGTGCTTCAAAGACATCCAACTAGTCTGACATTTGTGCAGCACGGTGGTGTGATGTCTATCATGTAAACTGGTTTTAAAGGGTTACAATAAAGACTAAGCATTTTTGGCAGCTTTCTCCTTTCCTCCGTTAGCTCGCTCAACCAGCAACCTACTTTTATCGAATGTGTATGGTCAACTTAAAGGGGTACTCCGGTGCTTACACATCTTATCCCCTATCCAAAGGATAGGGGATAAGATGCCTGATCGCGGGAGTCCCGCAGCTGGGGACACCCGTGATCATGCCCGCGGCACCCCATTTGTAATCAGCCCCCGGAGCGTGTTCGCTCCGGGTCTGATTACGGTAAACCACAGGGTCGGCGGCGTGTGACGTCACGCTCCGCCCCTCAATGCATGCCTACGGGAGGGGGCGTGACAGCTATCACGCCCCCTCCCATAGGCTTGCATTGAGGGGCGGACCGTGACGTCACACGCCGCCGGCACCGCGGTCGACCGTAATCAGACCCGGAGCGAACACGCTCCGGGGGCTGATTACAAACGGGGTGCCGCGTGCATGATCACGGGCGTCCCCAGCTGCGGGACTCCCGCGATCAGGCATCTTATCCCCTATCCTTTGGACCATGTGTAAGCACCGGAGTACCCCTTTAACTGTAGGACAACCTCCAAGGGCATTTGACACTGCAGAAGTTTTATGTGCTACTTTACTATTCATCCGAATGCTCCTAACAGCATGCTATCAATGTTTGCTCCTTTTTCTTACTTCCAGCTTGTCCTATAATGCTGTGCCCCCTCTGTCTTTCTTCATGCTCCTTAAGATTTAGCAGGTATGCACATAGGAGACTGAAGTTGCAACACAGACATTACACTTCTGCCTAGGCCCGATGTATGGTTGGTGAAACTTTAATGGGTTATCCCAATGGGTTATACCAAGATTAAGTGGCAACCCCGAACCAGAGGATAACTAAGCTGACGGCTGCAAGTCTGACTGCCGGGACCCCCACCGAAAACAAAAACAGTGACTCATTTGCTCCCTGACTGAACGGAGCCGCAAGGCGCATATTCAACTGCAGCTTCTTTATTCTTTACAGAACTTCCAGATATATTCAGACATCCAGTAAAGAGTGAATGAAGTGGTGGCCAAGCATGCAGGCTGCTGTTCCATTTACTGTTCTTGTGATCGGTGGTTGGTCCCCCATTGATCAGCTAGTTATCCCCTGTGGATAAGGGATCATTTTTAATGTTAAGATACCCTCTATAAGGGGGAATCAATTTTTAAAAGGCAAACAGCTGATGGAGCCTACTACTGGAGTTAGGCTGGGTTCACACCACGTTTTTGCAATACCATTCCCATATACATTTTTAATTTGGAAACCATACGGAACCCTATTGGAAACCATATGCATTGACTCTCCATTGAAAACCGTATGCCAAAAGATGCATCTGGTTGTGTCCATTTTGCATCCTGTACCGTTTTGTCATTTTTTTTCCCGTACCAAAAACCGTAGCCTACCACGGTTTTTGGTCTGGGTGAAAAATCGTATTGAAACGTACAAGTTTTTTTTAAAATATGGGAGTCAATGAGAACCGTACAGAACTGTATGTGCGTAAGGTTCCATCCGGTTTTCACCATACCGTTTTTGACTTTGCACAGTTTTTTCTTGGAATTTCAAATCAAGTGAAACTTTATTCATAATGGAACAAAAAGTTAAAAATGTATACTTTATTTTTTTCTTTAAAAACGGATGCAGCCGGACATTATTTTTCAAACCGTATACGGAATAAAATGTATACACACGTTTTGATACAGTTTAGTCAGGTTTTGAGGAATCCGTTTTTTTTTTTTTTTTTTCAAAACCAGATACAGGAACTGTATTGCAAAAACGTGGCGTAAACCCAGCCTTACCCAGTAGAAAGGGATCAGCTATTTGGATATTCCTGCAAATCACAACATTTCATTAACCACATTCAATTTGTTACCTATAGCTTAGATTCTTTGAGGATATATAGAGTAGGAAGAGTTGGTTACAAAAAGTAGCTAAAGCAACTCCAATAAAATAAATAAATAAAATGAGAATATGGGGGGAGATTTATCAAAACCTGTGCAAAGGAAAAGTTGCCTAGTTGCCCATAGCAACCAGATTGCTTCTTTCATTATCCACAGGCCCTTTTGAAAATGAAAGAAGCGATCTGATTGGTTGCTATGGGCAACTGGGCAACTTTTACATTGCACAGGTTTTGATAAATCTCCCCCATGGTGCAGCAGCAAAGAAAACGTATCTTGAAAACTTATTTGGGCATAACTTGAAACTATTGTACAGCAATATTGTGCTCTTGGAGATCTACTATAACCCGCATGCATAAACTAGCTGACCCTTTTTGGTCTCACAGTTAAATTAAAGCATATCTTTTCTGGGGGAGGTGTTTTTCTTGTTATGTTTGTGTGTTTATAATTCCTAAAATTCAATAAAATAAAAAAATGATCTTATTTAAACAGCAGTTGCTGTCTGTATCTCTGTGCAGAGACTAAAATACAGGAAGTGTCGGTGGGACAAGCAGAGCTCTGTACAAGCTCCTGGCTTGTCAAATCAGTCTGATGTGTGAGCCGGGGGCGTCACGGAGCTTCAGTGCACACAGCCTTGCTTGTCCCACCCAAACTTGCTGTATTTTGTCTTCGCACAAAAATACACAGGCAATACAGTGGTCCCTCAACTTACAGTATTAATTGGTTCCAGGACGACCATTGTATGTTGAAACCATTGTATGTTGAGACCAGAACTCTATGGAAACCTGGTAATTGGTTCTGAAGCCACCAAAATGTCATCCAAAAATAGGAAAAAGTGAGGATTAAAGAAAAATAAGTAGATAACTAATATAGACAAATCAAATCCTTATATATAAAAGTAAGAAAGATCTGCTGGGAGCTGTAAATCACTGTCTGTGTCAGTTTTTCCAAACTAGGATGCCTCCAACTGTTGCAAAACTACAACTCCCAGCATGCCCGGACAGCCGTTGGCTGTCCGGGCATGCTGGGAGTTGTAGTTTTGCAACAGCTGGAGGCACCCTGGTTTGGAAACACTGGTTTATGTAGAGGACAGGAGCTTCTTCAGGGTCCTGTACAGTACACACAGTGTCCCAAATGGAGCCACCCTTACTTGGGGTCCAAAGGAGCAACTAACCCTGGCACAGGTAAGGAGTAGTACAGAACTTTTAGTTTCTCCCTGTACTGTAGGGGGCGCTATCAGACAGCCATTCAGTGCAGGCACTGGTCAGTTCTTCCAGCCATTGACACGTTTCACAGATATTTACTGTCCGTACATTGTATGTTGAGTCTGGTTTCAAGTTACAATGGTCCAGAAAAGACCATTGTATGTTGAAACTATTGTATGTTGAGGCCATTGTAAGTTGAGGGATCACTGTAGCTGCAAATACAAGACAGCATTTTTTTCAACCAAAAAATATGCACATTTTTTTTTAACTAATGTAGATCACAAATATACATTTAATGTTATTATCTACATTTAGAGATTAGCGAACTTACAGTAAATTCGATTCGTCACGAACTTCTCGGCTCTGCAGTTGATGACTTATCCTGCATAAACGAGTTCAGCTTTCAGGTCCTCCAGTGGGCTGGAAAAGGTGGATACAGTCCTAGGAGACTCTTTCCTAGGACTGTATCCACCTTTTCCAGCCCACCGGAGCACCGGAAAGCTGAACTAATTTATGCAGGAAAACTGTCGAGCCGAGAAGTTCGTGACAAATCGAATTTACTGTAAGTTTGCTCATCTCTATCTACATTATATAGAAGTTTTTGCAAATGACAGTATCCATTTGAGGACATTTAGAAACCTCTTTAGCAGGAATACAACAACTTTTAGCCTTATAGCAGTGGAATATAAGCTGGGGCCCAAATTCACTATATTGATGCAGAGCTATGATCTCCACTGTGTGTTTTGTTCTGGACCAGAGCCAGCAGACAAGTGTTGATCAGAAAGACCAGCAGTTGTCTGTAGACCCTATACAAGACTCAATAATGTGGCTGGGTAGCACAAATGATCACAATCCCTGTTAAAGTGCAACTGTCACCAATTTGTACCCCCATAAACTAATCGCAGGATGACAAAGTAGTAAACATTTACAATTCAAGCATACCTTTTGCTGCTTTCTATCTATCAGCTTTGATCAGGCTACAAAATGCTTTATAAGATGGCCAGCAACAATTGGATAGGCGTGGCTATGCCATGGGGCCGCCACACCTATCCTCCGCTGGGACTATTGTGTGATTGACTCACAGGTCCGCGTGCTTTTCGGCGGGCGGAGGGTTTTCTACTGTAGAAGGAAAAAACAGTGCCCATTCTCCTATCTTCCTAGAATGCACACCGGTGATGCGATCTGGCCGGCCAGTTTTCACAGCAAGCGCTCGTTCCTGATGGCCCTAGGCCGCAGCGGAATGATAGCAGCAACGGTGAGAGCGCTTGATGTGAAAACTGTCCTCCCGCATCACATCACCGGTGTGCACTCTGGGAAGACAGGAGAATGGGCACTGTTTTTTCTTATACAGCAGAAAACTCGCCTCCCGCATGAAAGAATAAGGGGCCTATTGCTGGGACTTGTATGTCAATCATAGCCACGCCTATTCGACTCTTCCTGGCCGTCATATAAAGAATTTTGGAGCCTGATCAAAGAAGCTAGAAAGAAGCAAAAGGTATGCTTGAATTGCCATTGTTAACAACTTTGTCATCCTGGGATTAGTTTATAGGGGTACAAATTAGTGACAGTTTACCTTTAAGACAGAAAGATGTGCGTCAAACAATTCGGCGGGAATTGCGTAGTGTGAACGCACCCTAAGATTCAAACAGCCAATAAACAAGTTGGCTGACCACTGGCCCTTTTACATGACCAATTATTAGGAATAAGCAGTCCTAGGAACATTCATTGGAAGACTGAAAGCAGATTCTGAAATGTATGTAAATGTTTATGGTCAGAGAACAGATATAATTGTGGCTTTAGGGCTCAATTGTTATCCAAAGATTATTTAATGGCTTTATTGCACAATGGGCCTGTGCATTAGCTTTATTATCATATACAAATAAAAACACTGCCATAGCCTTGGATTCTAGTCAAGCCAGTGTAACATCTGCATGGAGCTGTTAGGCTCATGCTTTCATAAAGACTGAAATGTGTGTGTACAGAAGGAAAACTGACTGTAAACCTGACTGAATGCAGGGACTGATGTGAATGTATAAATAAAAACGTTAAAATCTTACCCCTCAAGTACCAAGCCCATTTTGGCCTTAAAGGGGTTATCCACCATAGGCTAAGTTTCTACTTGTTTTTTTGTCCTGCGTTTTTGGGTTGAAAAAACGCATGAAAAAACGGCAGTGCAATTTCCTGCGTCTGGTGTTTTTTCTGGCGTTTTTCTATTTGTGTGGAAATTGCATTTTTGGCACCTTTGGCATTTTTTTTTTTTTTTTGGTACCCAAAATTTGTTGGGTTCCAAAAAAATGTAAATAAAGAAAAAGGATGCAGTAGTGATGGAAAAAAAACGTATTTAACTAAATATACATTTTTTATAACTAAATGTTAATTCATTTTTAATAAAGTGTGTGTTTGACTTTTTTTCCCCATTTTTTTTATTTTTTTTTAGGTAGTACTACTAGTCCCAGCATGGAACAGACTGTCCCATGATGGGAGTAGTAGTACCTGTACTAATAGACATATCGCCCCGGGTGTCAGTCGTGACACCCAATGCGATCGTCCATAATATAGTAGAGATGCAGAGTGGTGATTGGCCGGATGGTTGCAGCCAATCACAGCTCTCAGAGGGAAATATGAATGAGTGAGTGGCCGGCCGGAGTATAGTGCAGAGATGCCGCTCCACATCTCTGCAATAGACAGGACGATCGCAGCGGGTGTCAGTAGTGATAACTGCTGTGATCTGTTCTTACCTGCAGGTACTACTACTCCCAACATGGAGCACACTTTGCTCGATGCTGGGAGCTGAAGTACCTGTATTAATAGACCGATCGCAGAGAGTGTAACTTCTGGCACCTGTTGCCATCTGTCTATTAATGAAGGTACTACAGCTCCCAGCATGGAGCAGAGTGTGCTCCATGTTAGGAGTAGTAGTACCTGCAGTTAAGGAAAGATCACAGTGGATGTCACTCCTGACACCCTCTGTGATCCTCTTGTATAATGTATAGATGCCAATTAGTACAGGTACTACTACTCCCATCATGGAACAGTGTGTTCCATGCTGGGAGTAGTAGTACTACCTTAAAAAAAAAGGGGGGGGGGGGGGAAGTGAAAAACACACACACTACATTTTTATTATTGCCGGCTACATTTTTAGGTCCCTGCGCACACATATATTGATCCCTGTTTAAAAATTCATAAACATTTTGTAATAAAGATAAATTTTGTTAGATACAATTTTTTCCTTCACTACTGTATCTTTATTTAATTTTTTTTAATGGTACCCTATGAAATTTTATTAAAAAGGGTATCTCCATCACTTTTTTGGATCGCTAAAGTAAAAAAAAAGAATAAAAACCGCCTGCAAAAACGCCAAAGTTAAAACCCACATATAGTTTTTCTTGGCGTTTTTTCAATTCCATAGACTTCTATGGGAGAAAATGCCACCATTTTGAAAAAAAAAATGCCAGTGGCTCAACATGCTGCGATTTTGGAAAACCGCCAAGGAGCTGAAAAACACCAAAAAAAGAGTGAAAAAACGCCAAAAGGATTTTAAAAAAAAAAAAAACGCTGAAGTGGAAAAAGCCAAGTGGAATAAGAATTTTGCGATTTCTCATTGATTTACAGCTAACATCTGGACGCAGCGTTTTATGGCTGAAAAAACGCCATGCGGCAGAATTGGCGTCCCCCCCAAAAAAAAAAAGTAGAAACTTAGCAATAAGGTGATTTTAGTACATACCTGGCAGGCAGTAATGGACATGTTTAAGAAGGATCTGCGCTTGTCTTGGGGCTAAATGGCTATGTTGTGAGATTACCATAACACTGTGGCTAGCTTTTTGTGAACTGGTATTTCCTTTTTGAGTTTTTCCTTTTGCCTACAAATCCCATTATTCAATTTTCCTCCCTCCCACACATCAGCCACCCCACCCATTGAAACATAAATGAGCTGCATCCATTCAAATCAATGTGGTTTGCAATCAGGGTGCCTACAGCTGTTGCAGATTGATCTCTCTCCCACCAAGCGATCCCTCCACCCATTGAAGCAGACAGGATCCCTGTCATCAGCTGACTAGTGAGCCAGGTCTGGGCCCCATTGCAACATGGGAAAAATCTGAGACAACTGTCATTTTGTATGCTGTTAAAAATATTGGGGTAAAAATCACAGAAGAATTGTGAGAAAACCGTCACACACAGGTACAGATACTATATTATGAACTACACTAACTTTACAGCCCCTGTAGCATAGCCAAATAAAAATAAAAATCTTGGAATACCCCTTTATTGATTTAAATGGGTCCACGGACAGTCTGCAAATCTTGAAACCTGCTGCTAGTAAACACACCCTTAAGGACCAGGCCAATTTTTGTTTTTGCACTTTATGACTTAGAAGGGGAGGAGGAAAAAAAAAATCAAACACTTTAAATTTTGCACCTACAAACCCATATAAGGGATTGTTTTTTGTGTCACCAATTGTACTGCGTAATTACATCAACCATTTTATAACAAAATCTACTGCAAAATTTTTTTTTAAATAGTTTAATTAAAAAATGTGGGGTGATATGGAAAAAAAAAAAAGCCATTTTGTAAGTTTTTTGGGGGCTTCGGTTTCCATATAGTTGACTTTTTGATAACAATGACACCTCTTTATTCTGTAGGCCCATACTGTTCCCCAATTTATGTAGGTTTTATTTCATTTTAATACTCTATAAAAAATTATAAAGATGCACCAAAATCAGTATTAGTAATTTTTTATATGTAGTGGTCAGTATATGAAGAGTAGTTTTGGACTTTTTTTTTTTTACGTGTATGCCATCGACCGTGTGGTTTAACTAACCTTATATTTTAATAGTTCCCACATTTACGCACGCGGTGGTACCAGATATGATTATGTTTGCCAGAGCCTCAGAGACAGGGAATATCATTCCCATAGTCCACTCAGCTGATTGAGAATCGCAATTTCGCCATGCACGTCCCGATCAGCTGCCCTGTGCCGCCCGGCACCGTTAACCTCGCATTTTAGTGGCCAAAATTAACTTTGATTGCAGTGTCTAAAGGGTTAATGCTGGGCATCGGCCCCACCGTGTATGAAGCGCGCTCAGCTTGTGAGCACGCTTTAAACCCCAATAACGTGACCAGGGCGTACATGTAATGTAAGGGCGTACATGTAATGTAAAGGTGTACCTGGTTGCCCTTCGTCCTAAAGGGGTTAAAAATAACAACTATAAAAATAGAGAAACAAATACATACCAATAGTTCGACAAATATTGATGTACAAGTCAAAGTCAGGCTCCCAATCATTCACCAAGTGTCCGCCTGATACTTTTATGAGTGGATTCAAGTCATGTTTCTTGTAATCTGAGTCAAAAACATAGCATGGTACCTGACAAAGAAACAAAGACAAAAACGATCACCCATAACAATACAGAACTGAATTATAGTTATTTCAGACGCCAGTTCCTCGCTGCAGACAGCAAGAGAGCCGGACAACTCCAGCTCCCTGCATTGTGCAGGTTAATCCTCCCGGCTTACAATACCAGCTAAACCGTGGATCTATGTGACCTCATCCTTGTTGGCAATGGAACTATGATGATGTGCCCATTAGGGACAGTGTTTTCTAGGGATGTAAAAAAAAATAGATTCTCGCGATAATCGCGATTTTTTCATTTGCCGATACAGAATCGATTCAAAATATTTTTGAATCGATTCTTTTAGGGATGTGGAATTTTTATCTGCGGACGCCTGGAACAGCATGTCATGTCCTTGGCATCAGGCGATAAAAGTTCCACACTTGTGGAGCCGGGCAGGCCGGATCTGACACGGTGGCGCTCTGGGTGTATGGAGCGGGCTCCGACTCGTGCCCACTCCGTACTATGCGACCCCCGGCTGATTTCAGTAGCCGGGGGCCGCCGCTAATAGCCAGCATGCGGCAATCGCCGCGGCTGGCTATTAAAGGAGTATCCGGTGCACACTTTTCTCATGTTATCCCGTCCGGGCTGCAAAATAAAATAAAACGCACTTTATCTTACCTGGCAACGAGCCCCCGGAGCTCCGGTACAGGTGTTCAGTCCCCGGGCTGTATTCTTCTTACTTCCTTTTAGTCCGGCACGTCACATGGAGCTTCAGCCTATCACTGGCCGCAGCGATGTCCCGCCTCCGCTGGTGATAGGCTGAAGCTCCATGTGACGTGCCGGACTAACAGGAAGTAAGAAGAATACAGCCCGGGGACCGAACACCTGTACCGGAGCTCCGGGGGCTCGTTGGCAGGTAAGATAAAGTGCGTTTTATTTTATTTTGCAGCCCGGACGGGATAACATGAGAAAAGTGAGCAACGGAGTACTAGATCGCCGCTGACAGCAGCGTCTATTGGGATCTATGAATGCTCCCAGGTGGACGATGTATCGGGATATATCGCGATGTATCGTCACCTAGACGGTATCGCGATATATCGGGATATATCGAATCGCCACACTGGTATCGCGATTCGAATCGAATCGCCAAATTCTTGGCGATTCACACCCCTAGTGTTTTCTTTCCATGATCACTTCATTATGCATATTGGGGGACATGTATCATTATTTGTGTACGGTAAAAACAGTTTACCCCTTTTGCCGAATTCTAAATTATGCGCA
This sequence comes from Hyla sarda, assembly GCF_029499605.1. Lineage (NCBI taxonomy): Eukaryota > Metazoa > Chordata > Amphibia > Anura > Hylidae > Hyla > Hyla sarda. Next base: position 324,551,646 of record NC_079191.1, on the reverse strand, counting down.
GATGCGCTCAATATATGAATCAAGTGCAATGAATTTCATAAATTGCAGGAAAATATAGTAATCTCCTCATACCACCACTTTGAAAAATGAAATCGATGCTACGTGCAGTTCAAGATGGCTTACATTTGCGTTAAAAATATGGTCACTGCGCAAGATTTCTGCAGGTAAATGAAATGTACGTAGTTAATAAATTTGTGCGTACTAAATATGTCACTCCAAGGTACAACGAAACGTACACATCTGAAGGAAATGCTCCACCAGAATGTAGGCAAAAAAAAAAACAGCTTGCGCAAAATTTTGCACAATAATGTAAACACAATTCTACCTGATGTTTATTTTTCAGGTGGTTGAGGGACAGACTCTCTTGCAGGTCCCACAGGTCACCAGTTTGTTAGGCGCCATAATCACACAACTGTGTTGGTGTATTTGATTTTACTGTTCATTTGTTAAACCTCCCTGATGACGCCACTCCAAATTCGGTGGTAGAAACGCGTTGGTGGTATATTTCTGTACTTATTTAACACTCGGAGTGGCTGTTATACATGCCCTCTTAGTGTGGCACCTCTGGGCTGGCTGGGCCCTGCAGTACCCAGTGAGTGCCTTGATTGACTCATGTGCGAGTCCGTAATCAGACAATATTAGTCTCACTTGGACACCTCTTTATTTTGCATTATTATTTTATGATTGCCTTCGGCAATCTCCGGCCCTGCCATAGAAGTGAATGGAGGGGGCGTGTCGGCCGCAGCTTCGGCTGTGGTCGAAAACACTCGGCTCCTGCATTGTGCAGGAGCGAGCCGGGTCCCCGTACAGGAGATCGCAAGGGGCCCCAGCTGTCGGACCCCCCGCGATCTAACACTTATCCCCTATGCTTAGGATAGGGGATAAGTTTTTTTTTTCCCCATACCGGAGTTCTCCTTTAAAGGGGTACTCCGGTGGAAAACTTTTTTTTTTATATGAACTGGTGCCAGAAAGTTAAACAGATTTGTAAATTACTTCTATTAAAAAATCTTAATTATCTTAGTACTTTTTAGCAGCTGTATGCTACAGAAGAAATCTTTACTTTTTTTTATGTATTTTTTGTGTTGTCCACAGTGCTCTCTGCTGACACCTCTGTCCGTGTCAGGTACTGTCCAGAGCAGGAGAGGTTTGTTATGGGGATTTTCTCCTGCTCTGGACAGTTCCTGATACAGGCATCAGGTGTCAGCAGAGAGCACTGTGGACAACACAAAAAAAGAAAGATTTTCCTCTGTACTTCTATTAAAAAATCTTAATCCTTTCAGTACTTTTTAGTACTGAAAGGATTAAGATTTTTTAATAGAAGTCATTTACAAATCTGTTTAACTTTCTGGCACCAGTTCATTTTAAAAAAAATAAAAAAATAAAAGTTTTCCACCGGAGTACCCCTTTAATTTTATCAAACAAAAAACAGTGTGCACAATAAAGTAAACGCTTAGCTAAACTGAAAGTTCATAAAAGTCCGACAAACTTTGTTATGTCAGCAGAAACTACTAATGGCCACATCGACACCAGGAACAGGAGAACATTTTCTGAACCCAACCTGAAAAGCTTCTATAAAACGGTAATTCATTCATCATTTAAGTTCAGGCAAGTATACATACTTATGAGCGTCTCGCCGTCACGTCAGGTATACTAAAACATTACATAAAATCAATAAGATAAACAGGTGAGAACCTCTAAACAAAACCAACGTACCTCTTTAATAGGATTAAATGTATTCTTCTTGCAAGCCGTAAATGTTCTCCACTCAAAGTAATTAACACATTCATCATATTTAATAAATTCAGGGGTACCCTATGGTTGGAGGAAATATAAAAGATGTTACATAGTAATATCATAACTGAATTATTAATTTTTTTTTTGTATTTTCTAGTACAGTAATCCATTTCTACAATACCTGCTTGAAGGGAAGAAGAAAAGAAGAAGGAAAAAAAAAAAAAAAAAGAAACAGATCTTTATATATTTATATATCATACCAAGTATTATTATGGGAAATAGGATATAAAAATGTAGGGGAAAATCTCAGAGTTAACTTTAAGAAAGAAATTCCCATCAATGCTTTAAAATAACTACTGTACTTGAAGAGCTCTAAAGAGAAAGGAGTGCTGACTGTTCCCTTCATAGTCACTTGACCTCAGCCCAATTGAACATTCACATGGACGGAGGGAGAAAGGCAAACATTTAGTAACGTCACATGAAACTCTTTGGAATGCCTTTAGATTACAATTGGCTCATGTAAATCTGGCTTGATACAATTTTTAACTCAAGAAACAGAAATGAGGACATGACAAATACTAGAAAATTCACTATTTTCAAAAACTGTTAAATTAAAACACAATCTTTAAAGGGGTTATCCAGGAAAAAACTTTTTTATATATATCAAATATCAGATTTGTAAATTACTTCTATTAAAAAAATCTTAATCCTTTCAGTACTTATGAGCTTCTGAAGTTGAGTTGTTCTTTTCTGTCTAAGTGCTCTCTGATGACACGTGTCTCGGGAACCGCCCAGTTTAGAAGCAAATCCCCATAGCAAACCTCTTCTAAACTGGGCGGTTCCTGAGACACGTGTGATAAGAGCACTTAACAGAACAACCTTAACTTCAGAAGCTCATAAGTACTGAAAGGATTACGATTTTTTAATAGAAGTAATTTACAAATCTGTTTAACTTTCTGGAGCCAGTTGATACATAAAAAAAAAGTTTTTCCCTGGAATACCCCTTTAAAGCGTACCTGTCAGATCACCCAAAAGAACTAAACTGTTATATGTTGCTCAGTATCTCATCCCGATCATGTACATGTAATCTTTATGTGCCTATGACCAATATTTCTTTTAGAATTCACTTTATTTACTTGGAGTGATTGCAACGTTAAAGTACTTTTCATTTACAGTAGGTGGGCGGGTCCTCACTGTGATGACCATCCCCCTCCCTCACTGCTCTGGGAGCGGCAACCCTATCCTTTCTGGTTTTAGGCTATACACACACACACTCTGTGTGTGCCTAAAGCTTTTGCAAAACTACAGCTCCCAGCATGCCCAAACATCCTATGAGTTGTAGTTTTGCAACAGCTGGAGGCATTTGATTGATAAAACTGATTTTCAGCAGTGTTGCAGGCTGTGTTCCTCCACTTGTTGCAAAACCACAACTCCCAGCATGCCCACACGTCACTTGGCTGTACAGGCATGCTGGTAGTTGTAGTTTTGCAACTGCTGGAAGCATATGATTGTAGTCCCCCAGTAAAAAAAAATAAACCACACATATATTTACAGATATACACACACACACACGCAGGAACACTTACTTTTTAAGAAATCCTCGATTCAGTTTTTTGTCTCCTGCTCAGTCACGGCAGCAATGTGCTTCTGCCCCTCCCCCCTTCTCTTCACATAGCAGACAGTGAGGGAGCCTGTGCTTCTGCACCCCCCCCCCCTTCTCTTCACATAGCAGACAGTGAGGGAGCCTGTGCTTCTGCACCCCCCCCCCCCCCCCTTCTCTCCACAGGAGCACACAAGCAGCAGCTTTAGACCTGCAGACCTGACAATCATGAAGTGTGTCCATGACGTAAGTGAGGACAAGTGGACACAGCAGGACTAGTATGTATCCCCAGAGGCGGGGGGGGGGGGCAGTTCTTTGATATGTTGTAAAGAATACAAAACCAATAGGTTTTGCAATTGCTTTCATTAAAAAAAATTCTGTATTTCATATTGAAAAAGCCAGTCAAAGTTTTTTTTATCTGACAGTGCCCATTTAATATAAAATCTTAGATAAAATAAGAAAAGACAGCTTCTTCCACCTGTTCTAAGGCTCTTGGCCTATGGGGGGAAATGAAGCAAACCAAATGCAGAGAAGAAGCTGACCAGTTGCCCATAGCAACTAATCAGATCCAGTTTCTTTAGTTTTTAAAAAGGGCCTCTAAAAATAAAAGTGATTCGATTGGTTGTTTTGGGCAACTGGTCAGCTTTTCCTCTGCACAGGATTTGATAAAACTAAATTTAAGCAGTGTGTTGTTCAGAACTCTACTATGTTCACAAGCCCCATAGCGAGAGAATGAAGCAGAGGCACCCTGTTTGGAAAACACTGCCATAGGGATTTGGTAGAGACAAGCCCCATCCTTGTATCAGAGTCCTATTGTAAATCCCTAATTTAGGCCTTAAATTCGCAATGGCGCTCTCTCACTTCAGAGCCCTGTCGTATTTCAAGGCAACAGTTTAGGGCAACATATGGGGTATTTCCGTACTCGGGAGAAACTGCACTACAAATTTTGGGTGGGATTTTTCTCCTTTTACCCCTTATGAAAAGGAAAAGTTAGGGCTACACCAGTAGGTTAGTGTAAAAAAAAAGAAACATTTTTACACTAACATACTGGTGTTGCGCCATACTTTTCATTTTCACAAGAGGTAAAAGGAGAAAAAGACCCGCAAAATTTGTAACACAATTTCTCCTGAGTACAGAAATACCCCATATGTGGACGTTAAATGCTCTGCAGGCGCACAACAGGAGCTCAGGAGTGAGAGCGCACTATGTACATTTGAGACCTAAATTGGTGATTTCCACAGGGGTGGCTGATACAGCGGTTCTAACATGAACACAAGAAAAACACGAACATGTGACCCCATTTTGGAAACTTCACCCCTCAAGAAATGTAACAAGGGGTATAGTGAGCCGTAACACCCCTCAGGTCTTTGAAATTTTTTCGTTAAAGTTGGACGTAAAAATTAAAAAATTTTGTTTTTTTTCCCCTGAATTGCAGGCGTTACCCCAATTTTTTCATTTTCACAAGGGGTGATAGGAAAAGAGACCCCCAAAATTTGTAACACCATTTCTTCTGAGTATATAAATACCCCATATGTGGATGTAAAGTGCTCTGCGGCTGAACTACAATGCTCAGAATAGAAGGAGCGCCATTGGAGTTTTGGAGAGAGAATCCGACTGGAATTGAAGGCCATGTGCATTTACGAAGCCCCCGTGGTGCCAGAACAGCGCCCCCCCCATGTGACCCCAATTTGGTAACTACACCCCTCAGAATTGAATAAAGGGTACAGTGAGCCTTTACGCCCCACAGGTGTCTGACAGATTTTTTTAACAGTCATCCGTAAAAATGAAAAATTTAATTTTTTATTTGCACAGCCCAATGTTCCAAAGATCTGTCAAACGCCAGTGGGGTGTAAATGCTCACTTTACCCCTAATTACATTCTGTGAGGGGTGTAGGTTCCAAATGGGGTCACATGTGGGGGGGTCCACTGTTCTGGCACCATGGGGGCTTTGTAAACGCACATGGCCCCTGACTTCCATTCCAAACAAATTCTCTCTCCAAAAGCCCAATGGCGCTCCTTCTCTTCTGAGCATTGTAGTTTGCCCGCAGAGAACTTTATATCCACATGAGGTATTTCCATACTCAGAAGAAATGGTGTAACAAATTTTTGTTTTTGTTTTTCCTGTTACCCCTTGTGAAAATGAAAAATTTTGGTTTACACCAGCATTTTATTGAAAAAATAATTTTTTACATTTTTACTTACCACTTTAACGAAAGTCCATCAATCACCTGTGGGGTGTTAAGGCTCACTTTACCCCATGTTACGTTCCTTGAAGGGTGTAGTTTCCAAAATAGTGTTTTTTTTTTTTTTTTTTTACTGTCCTGGCATCATGGGGGCTTCCTAAATTCGACATGCACCCCAAAAACCATTTCAGCACAATTCTCTCTCCAAAAGCCCAATGTCGCTCCTTCCCTTCTGAGCCCTCTAGTGCACCCACAGAGCACTTTACATCCAAATATATGAGGTATTTCCTTACTAGAGAGAAAATTAATTACAAGTTTTGGGGGGTCTTTATACCTTTTACCCTTTGCAAAAATGGAAAAAAAAATGGGGCTACAATAACATGTTAGTGTAAAAAAATGAAGATTTTGATTTTTCTCCTCCATTTTGCTGCTATTCCTGTGAAACACCTAAAGGTTTAACAAACTTTTTGAATGTCATTTAGAATGCTTTGAGGGGTCCAATTTTCATAATTGGGTCCAATATAGGGTATTTCCAAAATAAAGACCCTCATATTCACTTCAAAACTTAACTGGTCTCTGAAAAATTCTGATTTTGAAATTTCGTTAAAAATTTGAAAATTGCTGCTATACTTTGAAGCCCTCTGATATCTTCAAAAAGTTAAAACATGTCAAATTTATGTTGCCAACATAAAGTTAACATATTGTATATATGAATCAATGTGTAATTTATTTGACAGGTCCTTTTTCCCCTTACAAGCAGAGAGCTTCAAAGTTAGAAAAATGCTAAAGTTTGTAATTTTTCCAGAAATTTGGGAATCTTTCACCAAGAAATGATGCAAGTATCGAGAAACATTTACCACTAACATAAAGTAGAATATGTCACGAAAAAACTATCTCGGAATCAAATAAATAAGTAAGTAAAAGCATCCCAGAGTTATTAATGCATAAAGTGACAGTGGTCAGATTTGAAAAAAAATGCTCCCGTCCTTAGGGTCATAATGGGCTCCCGTCCCCAAGGGGTTAAATTCGTATACGGTTGAAAACCTTATATGGTTTGAAAAATGATGTCCGGTTGCATCAGTTTAAGAAAAAAAAAGTATACGTTTTTAACATTTCATTCCATTCCATTCCATTTCACTTGTTTGATTGACATTCCAAGAAAAAAAAACTGTGCAAAGTCAAAAACCGTATGGTGAAAACCGGATGGAACCGTACGCACATACGGTTCTGTATGGTTCCCATTGACTACCATGTAAAAAAAAAAAAAAGTATAAGTTTCACTGCGGTTTTTCACCCGGACCAAAAACCGTGGTAGGCTACCGTTTTGGGTACGGGGGAAAAAAACGTAGAGGATGCAAAACGGACACAACCTGATGCATCGTTTGGCATACGGTTTTCAAAACGTATACGGGAACTGTATTCCAAAAACGTGGTGTGAACCTAGCCTAACAATGCAGGGCATATACCGTATTTTTCGCCCTATAGGACGCACCGGCGTATAAGACGCACCCAATTTATAGGTGCAAAATCTAAAAAAATAAAGATTTTGAACCCAATAGTGGTCTTCAACCTGCAGACCTCCAGATGTTGCACAACTACAACTCCCAGGATGCCCGGACAGCCGTTGGCTGTCCGGGCATGCTGGGAGTTGTAGTTTTGCAACATCTGGAGGTCCCCAGATTGAAGACCACTGCATAGGAGGTAATACTCACGTGTCCCCGCCGCTCCGGACCAGTCACCGCTGCCCTGGATGTTGCTCCATCGCTGTCGCCGTGTCCCCGTCGCTCTGGAACGTCTCTGCTGCCGGCCGGGTATCCTCGCTCTCCGTCGCCGCCATCACGTCGTTACGCACGCCGACGCACGTACGCGACGACGTGATGACGAGGAAGGAGAGCGTCAGCCATACAGGGGATCCCTGAACGGAGAAGACACCGAGGAGGCAGGTAAGGTCCCTCCCGGTGTCCTGTAAGCACTAACCTGGCTATTCAGTCGGGCTGTTCGGGACCGCCGCGGTGAAATCGCGACGGTCCTGAACAGCCCGACTGAACAGCAGGGTTAGTGTCACTTTACCTTCAGACGCGGCGGTCAGCTTTGATCGCCGCGTCTGAAGGGTTAATACAGGGCATCTCCGCGATCGGTGATGTCCTGTATTAGCCGCGGGTCCCGGACGTTGATGGCCGCAGGGACCGCCGCGATAGGGGTGTATTCGCCGTATAAGACGCACCGACTTTTCCCCCCCCAATTTTGGGGAATAAAAAGTGCGTCTTATACGGCGAAAAATACGGTACACAGAACTGTTATTATAGGCATACTGAAGACTGCACTTCTGCAAAGAGAGATTGATATGGATGCTGTAAGAGATAGCATTCAGCTCAATGTATTTACTACGAAGTGAAAACACCTATCCTCAGACGCAAAAAGGGAGGAAAACCAAAACCAGGTTACCATGGAAACAGTTGGCTTGGCAACCAGGTTTGCCATGCCCTAGATTACATACAGATACATTTCATCTTTACTGGATCACAGAATGGATATTGAACCCATAGAAGCATTTAACACTGAATACATCTAGCAGAGATAACTCATAGACATTAAGAACACTGACCAATGACTTTCCGCACACCAAGATGATAATACTTTGGATTTTATGCTCAGATTCTGGACAACTTTGGGTTGTATTAAATATAAGCACATTATCGCCAATTTGAGGTGGTAATGTTCCTGAAAAGAAAAATATATATACATTAATATATGAATTTTAAAACATAATATATTATTGTTAAAGGGAACCAATCATCAGATTTTACCCTATATAACGCTTGGCAAAGCGTTATATAGGGTAAAATCTTTATTTTCGCCATTCCCGGGTGACGCTCCTGCCCCTAGGGATGGTGAAGATATGAAGTTATAATCAAGCGGAGGGGGCGTCGCTGCCGGACGAAGAACGGGAATAGGTGAGAAGAGCTCCCCGCCCAGGTGACTACTTACGGCGGCGGTAACTAGTTTATAACTTCATATCTTCACCATCCCTGGGGGCAGGAGCGTCCCCCGGGGATGGGGAGGACAACAATTTTACCCTATATAATGCTTTGCCAAGCATTATATAGGGTAAAATCTGATGATTGGTTCCCTTTAAACAGCAAAGTAAATTGGGGGAAGGCGGCGCACATATAGTACAAGGCTAAATGTCCGTTTGAGTTGCAGAAGTTTTTACAACATGTGCCACATGTGAACATATCCTTACACAGTCAGTCAGCCAGTAGCTCCTGTATAAATTCAGTCTGCTTCTCTGCCTGTGGCATTGTTCATAACAAGGCAGTATGGTATAACCTAGGGATGCCCAAATACCATTTTTTTTTTTTAGACTGAGTACTCATTGATACCAATTACCTACACTTTTTATGTCACATGACAGCAGAGGCAGCTCTAGACTTTGAACAGCCTTAGGAGAAATTCAAACATACGGCCCGCACTGACACTCATAATTAAGATATGTCCCTAGTAGTTACAGTCATGGCCGTAAATGTTGGCACCCCTGAAATTTTTCTTGAAAATGAAGTATTTCTCATAGAAAAGGATTGCAGTAACATGTTTATTCCCTTTGTGTATATTGGAACTAAACCAAAAAAGGGAGGGGAAAAAAAGCAAATTGGACATAATGTCACACCAAACTCCAAAAATGGGCTGGACAAAATTATTGGCACCCTTTCAAAATTGTGGAAAAATAAGATTGTTTCAAGAATATGATGCTATTTTAAACTTACCTGGGGAAAGTAACAGGTGTGGGCAATATAAAAATCACACCTGAAAGCAGATAAAAAGGAGAGAAGTTCACTTAATCTTTGCATTGTGTGTCTGTGTGTGCCACACTAAGCATGGACAACAGAAAGAGGAGAAGAGAACTGTCTGAGGACTTGAGAACTAAAATTGTGGAAAAATATAAACAATCTCAAGGTTACAAGTCCATCTCCAGAGATCTAGATTTGCCTTTGTCCACAGTGCGCAACATTATCAAGAAGTTTGCAACCCATGACACTGTAGCTTATCTCCCTGGGTGCGGACGGAAAAGAAAAATTGATGAAAGATGTCAATGTAGGATAGTCCAGATGGTGGATAAGCAGCCCCAAACAAGTTCCAAAGATATTCAAGCTGTCCTGCAGGCTCAGGGAGCATCAGTGTCAGTGCGAACTATCCATCAACATTTAAATGAAGTTAAACGCTATGGCAGGAGACCCAGGAGGACCCCACTGCTGACAGGAAAGACTACATTTTGCCAGGATTAACTTGAGTAAGCCAAAATCCTTCTAGGAAAATGTCTTGTGGACAGATGAGACCAAGATAGAGCTTTTTGGTAAAGCACATCATTGGAATGAGACTTACAAAGAAAAGAACACAGTACCTACAGTGAAATATGTTGGAGGTTCAATGATGTTTTGAGGTTGTTTTGCTGCCTCTGGCACTGGGTGCCTTAAATGTGTGCAAGGCATCATGAAATCTGAGGATTACCAACAGATTTTGGGTCACACTGTACAGCCCAGTGTCATAAAGCTGGGTTTGCATCCGAGATTTTGGGTCTTCCATCAGGACAATAACCCCAAACATACGTCAAAAAGCACCCAGAAATGGATGGCAACAAAGCACTGGAGAGTTCTGAAGTGACCAGCAATGAGTCCAGATCAAAATCTCATTGAACACCTGTGGAGAGATCTTACAATTGCTGTTGGGAAAAGACACCCTTCCAATAAGAGAGACCTGGAGCAGTTTGCAAAGGAAGAGTGGGAGTGGTCCAACATTTCGGCTGAGAGGTGTAGGAAGCTTATTGATGGCTTATGAAGCCACTGATTTCAGTTATTTTTTTCCAAAGGGTGTGCAACCAAATATTAAGTCATGGGTGCCAATAATTTTGTCCAGCCCATTTTTGGACTTCGGTGTGACATTTGCCCTCATTTACTATTGCAAACACGACATGTTTGGTCAGGGTTTGCACCAGAAATTCTGTTGCGCCAGAATTGAAAAAACCAAGACTAACTCTCCATTTTGCTCAGAAAACCCGAAAAGGGGCGTGGTAATCGGGAAAGGGGCGTGGTCACCGAAATGGGGCGTGTTCCTGAATTTTTTTTCCCAAAAAAACAACATATTTACAGAAAATGGGGTGGATTTTAGCTGAGGAAAACCCTACAGATCAGAGCAGGTATAAAAATAAAAATGTAGGGAAAGTGGAAAATGTAGGGAAACTCCACTCTTACAATTTGCTTTTTTCCTCCCTTTTCTGGTTTAGTTCCAATACACACAAAGGGAATAAACATGTGTATAGCAAAAACATGTGTTACTGCAATCCTTTTCTGTGAGAAATACGGTACTTCATTTTCCAGAAAAATTTCAGGGGTGCCAAAATTTACGGCCATGACTGTAGGTAATGAATACCCCCCCTAGTGGGTTGAATCCCCCCAGCAGTTAGGTAGGAAATCCTCTTTTAGGTAGAAGCACCCAGAAGATAGGAAGTAGGGAATCCCCCTATTAGGCAGATAGGGAACCTCCCGTTTAGGTAGAAGGCCCCGGTTGTAAGGTATGTAGGAATCCGCTTATCAGGTTGATGCCCTATAAAGTAGTGGAAGGTCCTTGCATGATGCATAGGGAAGGTGAGGGATTATTATTTTTATTATTATTTTTTTTTAATGGTCTATGGGTATCTGGGACATTTGCAACAGTACAAGTACAATTCTTCTTCACCTTGATCTACCCTCAATTCACAATATGAGTGAGGCCTAAACTTGTAAGATATTTGTCTGGTCCTGCATATATTGGCCATGTCACCAGACTTGCATCTCATGTGTACTGGCACCTTTAATTTATTTTTTATCCTGCGTTGGCAACTACTGTTGGCAGGAGAAACAGTTATTAACCCCTTAAGGACACATGACATACTGGAACGTTATGTGTCCGCTCCCAATCTATAACGCGTGGCCCCGTGTCATAGCGGGTCGGGCCCGGCCGGGACCCGTGGCTAATAGCGCGCGGCATTGATCGCGGTGCCGCGCGCTATTAACCCTTTAGATGTGGCATTCAAAGTTGAACGCCGAGTCTAAAGTGAAAGTATGCCGGTTAGCTCAGGGAGCTGTTCGGGATAACCGCGGTGAAATCACGGCATCCCGAACAGCTTACAAGACAGCCGGAGGGCCCCTACCTGCCTCCTCGCTGTCCGATCGCCGAATGACTGCTCAGTGCCTGAGATCCAGGCATGAGCAGTCAAGAGGCAGAATTTCTTATGAGAAACCAGTGATCAATGTAATAGATCAGTGTGTGCAGTGTTATAGGTCCCTATTGGAGCTATAACACTGCAAAAAAAAAAGTGAATAAAAGATCATTTAACCCCTCCCCTATTAAAAGTTTGAATCACTCCCCTTTTCCCATTAAAAAAATAAATAAAAACAGTGTAAATAAAAATAAACATATATGGTATCGAAGCATGCGGAAATGTTCGAATTATAAAAATATATCCTTAATTAAACCGCACGGTCAATGGCGTAAGCGCAAAAAAATTCCAATGTCCAAAATAGTGCATTTTTGGTAACTTTTTATATCCTGAAAAAAAAATGAATAAAAAGCGATCAATAAATCCTATCAATGAAAAAATGGTACCGTTAAAAACTTCAGATCACGGCGCAAAAAATGAGCCCTCATACCGCCCCATACGCGGAAAAATAAAAAGTCATAGGGGTCAGAAATGACAATTTTAAACGTATTAATTTTCCTCCATAAAGTTATGATTTTTTCCAGAAGTACGACAAAATCAAACCTATAAAAGTAGGGTATCATTTTAATCGTATGAACCTACAGAATAAAGAGAAGGTGTAATTTTTACCGAAAAATGTACTACGTAGAAACGGAAGCCCCCAAAATTAACAAAACGGCGTTTTTTTTTTTCAATTTTGTCTCACAATGATTTTTTTTTCCGTTTCACCGTAGATTTTTGGGCAAAATGACTGATGTCATTACAAAGTAAAATTGGTGGCGCAAAAAATAAGCAATCATATGGATTTTTAGGTGCAAAATTGAAAGAGTTATGATTTTTTAAAGACAAGGAGCAAAAAACGAAAATGCAAAAACGGAAAAAGCCCCAGTCTGTAAAGAAGTAGTCCAGTGGTGAACAACTTATCCCCTATCCTAAGGATAGGGGATAAGTTTGAGATCGCGGGGGGTCCGACCGCTGGGGCCCACTGCGATCTCCTGTACGGAGCCTCGACAGCCCGCGGGAAGGGGGCGTGTCGACCTCCGCACGAAGCGGCGGCCGACACGCCCCCTCAATACAACTCTATGGCAGAGCCGAAGCGCTGCCTTTGGCAATCTCCGACTCTGCCATAGAGATGTATTGAGGGGGCGTGTCGGCCGCCGCTTCGTGCGGAGGTCGACACCCGCTATCTGGCCGGAGAGCCTGGCCCCCGTACAGACAGATCGCAGGGGGGCCCAGCGGTCGGACCCCCCGCGATCTCAAACTTATCCCCTATCCTTAGGATAGGGGATAAGTTTTTCACCACTGGACTACCCCTTTAAGGGGTTAATAGATGAGAGTTTATGTTGTGACCAGGATCAAGGTATCCAGTGATCCCTCAACTTACAATGGCCTCAACACAATAGTTTCAACACACAATTTTTCTTTTCTGGACCATTGTAAATTGAAACCAGACTCAACATACAATGTACAGACAGTCCAGATCTGTGAAACGTGTCAATGGCCGGAAGAACTGACCAATCAGAATGGGCAATTTACTGGTAAAACCCCTGTATTACTGAAGTGCCTGCACTGACTGACTGGTGTCTGGTAGTGCCCCCTACAGTACAGGGAGGTACTACATGTTCTGTACTCTTTACCTGTCCCAGGGTTACCTGCTCCTTTGGACACCAGGTGAGGGCGACTCCATGTTACTTTCTTTTTAGGACATTTCGTGTACTGTACAGGACCCCGAAGAAGCTCCTGTCCTCTACATAGACCAGTGTTTCCCAAGCAGGGTGCCCCCAGCTGTTGTAAAACTACAACTCCCAGCATGCCCGGACAGCCTTTGGCTGTCCGGGCATGCTGGGAGTTGTAGTTTTGCAACAGCTGGAGGCTCCCTGCTTGGGAAACACTGACATATACAGTGAATTACAGCTCCCAGCAGATCTTTCTTACTTTTATATGTAAGGATTTGATTTATCTATATTAGTTATCTACTTATTTTTCTTTAATCCTCACTTTTTCCTATTTTTGGATGACATTTTGGTGGCTTCGGAACCAATTACCAGGTTTCCATAGAGTTATGGTCTCAACATACAATGGTCGACCTGGAACCAATTACTATTGTAAGTTAAAGGGGTACTCCGCCCCTGGCATCTTATTCCCTATCCTAAGGATAGGGGATAAGATGTTAGATCGCCGCGGTCCCGCTGCTGGGGACCCCGGGGATCGCTGCTGCGACACCCCGCCATCATTACTGCGCAGAGCGAGTTCGCTCTGTGCGTAATGACGGGCGATACAGGGGCCGGAGCAGTGTGACGTCCTGGCTCCGTCCCCTTAATCCAAGTCTATGGCAGGGGGTGTGACGACCGCCACTCCCTCTTCCCATAGGCTTGTATTGATGGGGGGGACCGTGACGTCACGAGGGGCGGAGCCGTGACGTAACTATGCTCCGTCCCCTGTATTGCCCGTCATTACGTGCAGAGCGATCTCGCTCTGCGCAGTAATGATAGCGGGGTGCTGCAGGAGCGATCCCCGGGGTTCCCAGCAGCGGGACCCCGGCGATCTGACATCTTATCCCCTATCCTTTGGATAGGGGATAAGATGTCTAGGGGCGGAATACGCCTTTAAGGGACCACTGCATTACAAAATGTCTTTTCTAGGTTACTCTACTAATAAAAACGGATGCTAGTCTGTGCCTAACAACAATGTGTGTCACGTGTTCATTCTACTGTCTGTAATCCGCTATTAGAACATAATCTCAGATGTTATTAGTTCTCCCCAATGCTTCTTGATATTAGTGCAAGTTCTTTTGCATAGTACCAAAGCCATATGCAGAGTAATTCTTTTGTTAGATCACACGGAGATAATAATTGGGAGGAGGGGTAATATCTTGCCCCAACAGCACCACCAAGATAATTAACCTTTCTCTACAGCTACAGGAGGATTTGCAGACTCTGAACATCATCTTAGTATTTGCATTATGAGATTATATATGAAATTGCTCATAAAACTGTAGGTAGGGTAAAGTAGTTTTGAACTTGAAAAGAATGAGTTACTATGCGTGTTCATAAGGTTTTCCCACTTACCATATACATGATAAATGTTGTCCTTTATATCATGGCCTGAAATGGCACATGCCGTCCCCCCACATTCACTGGCTGGTAAGTTTTCACAGACATTAATCTTATAGTGCACATTTTTCTCATCATCAAACGCTTCCCAAGTTTGTCTGTAAAGAAAAAAAAGTAAATTAGAGTTTAACTTGTAAATCATGGTAGAATAAGGGGTTGTCTGCTGCATAATAAGGCATTGCCTTAATAAAAACTGATTTTTTTGCATTCTTAAAAACAAGATTTTAGCAATAAAAAACAAGCACAGGTAAATCATAATTCATAAAAAAGGGACGCAAATGTTACAAATTTAAAGGGGTACTCCGGCGCTAAGACATCTTATCCCCTATGCAAAGGATAGGGCATAAGATGCCTGATCGCGGGGGTCCCGCCACTGGGGACCCCCGTGATCTTGCACGCAGCTCCCCGTTAGAATCAGTCCCCAGAGCGTGCTCGCTCCAGGTCTGATTACTGGCGATCACGGGGACGGAGCGTTGTGATGTCACTGCCCCTTCCATAGGTTTGCATTGAGGGGGCAGAGTGTGACGTCACACGGGGGCGGAGCCGTGACATCATAACGCTCCGTCCCCGTGATCGCCAGTAATCCGTCCCGGAGCGAGCACGCTCCGGGGACCGATTCTAACGGGGTGCTGCGTGCAAGATCCCGGGGGTCCCCAGCGGCGGGACCCCCGCCATCAGGCATCTTATCCCCTATCCTTTGGATAGGGGATAAGATATCTTAGCGCCGGAGTACCCCTTTAAGAGAAACATGATAGACAAAAAAAGACAAAAAAACGTAAAAGCGAAACCCCTTTGAGGGTGCGTTCACACGCTATTTGTTTTTGCGGGTTTTCCACTGCGTATTTGAAAGTAGGCGGGCTCTTCTCGGCTGTCCGCAGCAGATTTTCCACAGAGTAATTTACGCTGCGGAAAATCTGCTGCAAGCCCCATTGAAGTCAGTAAGGACTGCGGCAGATTTTCCGCAGCATAAATCCCGCTGCGGAAAATCTGCTACGGACAGCCGAGAAGAGCCCTCTCACTTTCAAATACGCAGCGGAAAACCCGCAAAAACAAATAGAGTGTGAACGCACCCAAAAAGTACCTGAGGTGTAAATTAGGGATAAAAAGCTGTAAATTACAAATTTTTAGGCACATACGCTACCTGGCTTCTGAGATCGCACCTTTTAGTAATCTATTTAGTACGTAATGGTGACCTGTTCAATACTTATTTTACCTCCTGTATCAGGTCTTAAAAACCTGATACAGGAGGTAAAATAAGTATTGAACAGGTCACCATTACGTACTAAATAGATTACTAAAAGGTGCGATTGACATGAAATTTTCGCTGGATAACAACCCAGATAATCTATACATACAAATAAACCAAAGCAAAGAAGCAATTAAGTTTATGTGTAATAATGTGAAATGACACAGGAAAATAAAGTATTGAACATGGTTATCGATACTTATTTAAAAGCCTTTGTTGGTAATGTCAGCTTCATGGCCCATTCTTCCACACAATGTAAAATATGGATAGACTAGATCTCTAGGACTTCAGGGGGAATTAGTAGTATGGTATGAAAAGTAAAGATACAGTATGAATAGATTATAAAATACATAAAACGATATAGATTATAAAATACAAAAAACATCAAATAAAAATATATTTTCTCACTTCTATTTATTATTATTTATTAATAAAAAATAAAAAAAAAGATCATAATTAGGGTTATTTAATTTAGAAAAAAAGAAGGCTTAGGGGAGACCTAATAACTATATATAAATATATCAGGGGACAGTACAGAGATCTCTCCCATGATCTATTCATACCCAGGACTGTATCCATAACAAGGGGGCATCCTCTACATGAGGAAAGAAGGTTTCTACACCAGCACAGATGGGGGTTCTTTACTGTAAGAGCAGTGAGACTGCAGAATTGTCTTCCAGAGGTCATGGTGAGCTCAATAAAATAGTTAAAAAGGGTCCTTGATGCATTTCTTGAGAATAATATTTTATCAGGTTATGGATATTAGATATATAGGCACTGAACATTCATTCATGGATTTATTCTGATATATTTGAATTCGGGAAGGATTTTTTCCCCCTGGTATGGGGCAACTGGCATCAATTTATTAGAATAACTAAAATTAGACCAATAAGTAAAAAAAGATTCATAACTTTTCTCCATTGTGTTGCTGAAATGTCCACCCCTGTTTCATCTTTATTATCCTGGTAGATGGCAGATTTGCCCATTCATCCTACCTGCAATTATATGAAGTTTGCCAGTTTGCCAGTACCATTTACACAGCCCCACACCATGATGTTCATGGTATTTTTAGAGTGACGTGCAGTGACATTTCTCCTCCAAACATAGTGTGTACTATCACATCTAAACAGTTCCATTTTCCTTTCAACTGTCCATACTATATTCTCCCATTATTTCACTGGCTTCTCCAAATGTTTTAAAAGGGGTATTCCGGCTTTATAAATCTTATCCCCTATCCAAAGATGCATGATCGCAAGGTCCCGCCACTGGGGACCCCGGGATCTTTGTTCAGTCCCCAGAATTCTGTACCGGGCGCTGCCTCCGAGACGGGGATGTGGCATCATGGCCACGCCCCCTAGTGACATCACACCACGCCCCTCCATTCATGTCTCTGACCACAGAATGCTGCACCAAGATCTCGGAGTGCCCCAGCGGTGGGACCACTATGATCATACATCTCATCCCCTATCCTTTGGATAGGGGATAAGATGTATAAAGCCAGAATACCCCTTTAAGATGCTTTTTATTCAGCAATGGAATCTTGCATGGTGTGCGCGCATACAGGCCATGGCGGCGGAGTGCATTACTTAATGTTTCTTTGAGACAACAGTACCTGCTAATTCCAGGTCTTTTTAAAGCTTATAACAAGTGGTCCTTTGATCTTCAACTCTTCTGATTATTCTTTTCACACAGAAATGGAAGCACCCAGTCAAGGCAAATTTAACCCCTTAAGGACCAAGCGGTTTTCTGTTTTTGCACTTTCGATTTTTCCTCCTTACCTTTTAAAAATCATAACACTTTCAATTTTGCACCTAAAAATCCATATGACGGCTTATTTTTTGCGCCACCAATTCTACTTTGTAATGACATCAGTAATTTTACCCAAAAACCTTTATTCTTTTTATATAGTATAAAAAGTGACCAAAAATATGCTATTTTGGACTTTGACATTTTTTTGCGCATACCCCATTGACCGTGCGGTTTACTTTATGATATATTTTTATAGTTTGGACATTTAAGCACCTGGCGATACCACATAGGTTTATTTTTATTATGTTTATATATTCTTTATATGGAATTTGGGAAAAGGGGGGGTGATTTAAACTTTTAATAAGGAAGGGGTTAATGTGTGTGTTTTTCTGAACACTTTTAGTCCCCTTAGGGGACTTTTTGGAGGAATCATTTGATTCCTCATACAGATCAATGGGATTACATACAATCCCATTGATTTGTGTGCTCTGCGCTCGATTGATAAAGCCTGGCCCTGCCAGGCACTATCATTCTGAGCCCCGGAGCTGCCGCAGCAGGAAAGGTAAGCAAGCCCTCTGGCTACCTTAGCAGTGGTTTCCCCCTCCTCTCCTGCGATCGCGCTGCGGGGGGGGTGATCGGGTGGACCACCAGGGACAGGATGAGGGCATACGTTTTCTCCCATTTTATATGCTGCAATCAACTTTGATAAGGGTGTTTAAAGGGTAAATGCCAGAAATCGGGCCATCTAAAACGGGAGAAAACTAATTCCAGCTAGCTCAGTGGGCTGATCGGGACCTCCGAGACTAAATAGTAGCGTCCTGATCTGCTGATAGCAACCGGGACCCACCGGGTATGAAGTGCACTAAGCTTCTGAGCGCGCTTCATATAACGGGAGCCGGCAATGGATGTAAATGTACGTCCATTGTCGTTAAAGGGGTTAAATCCAAATCTGTTTTTGAGACTTTGTAACCCGAGCTAAAAGCTGGTGTTTGGGGAATGTTACCTGAAAAGCTGGTGTGATGAGCTGCTTTGCATATCTAGCAATTACAAAATCACACAGATCACAATAGTGGTGCTACACTAGTTTTTTTTCTTTCTTTAAATAAAACTAACATACATAATGCTAAGGTCTGAAAGCATTTCATAAATGATTGGAGTTACTGCTGAAAGATGGCGTGGGAGCTTCCTTTAATAAACATTGTGACAAGACGACATACATTTCCAGTCTGATCTCTGGGCTTACTGAATGAGATCACAAGCAGGCCGTAAAGCTGTCATCCACGTAGTGTCTGAAATGGTTACAGAATTATCATGCACAGTGCATTGTCCATTTGCTTTTAGGTTAGTAGTGCTAAAGCAGCCGTGCAGGTAGGGCTGGGCGGTATACCGGTTCATACCAAATACCGAAATTTTTGTGCTGCACGATATGAATTTTAACCCATACCGCAATACCGGTTGGGCCCCTCCCCCTCGGGAGTGAATGAATCAGCCCAGCGCTGCGCTGTCCACATCGGGGAACTAATCCTATGTGACCTGCGAGTGCTGTTCTGCCCCCCAATTAATTATTAGCCAAGCCCAGCGCTGTCCCCATCAGGGTACTACTGACATGTCACCCGCATGCGCTGCCCTCCTCGTCCTGTTTGTTGTGGCTGCCGGCGCTGACACTCTATACCAGTGATCTCCAACCTGCAGACCTCCAGATGTTGCAAAACTACAACTCCCAGCATGCCCGGACAGCCGTTGGCTGTCTGGGCATGCTGGGAGTTGTAGTTTTGCAACATCTGGAGGTCCGCAGGTTGGAGACCACTGCTCTATATTGTGTGGTATCCCTATGCCCGGGCTGCAAAAAACAAAAAAAAAAAACTTTAACTCACCTCCCGTTGGTCCGGAACCGGCCATCAGCCTATCACCGGCCACAGCGATATTCCGCCTCGGCTGGTGATAGGCTGAGCTCACTGTCATGTAAGAAGCCGGCTTCTTACATGACAGTGGGCTCAGCCTATCACCGGCCGAGGCGGAACATCGCTGCGGCCGGTGATAGGCCGACAGTTCTCCGACGTTCCAGTCCCCAGTGTAAGGCCGACGTAGGCGCGTTAAAGTTTATTTTGTTTACCTTATAAAGCCCGGGCATAGGGATACCGTGTCGGCTGCCGCAACAAACAGGACGAGGAGGGCAGAGCATGGGGGTGACATGCGAGTAGTACCCCGGAAGGGGATGTGGGCTGATAATTAATACGGGGGGGGGGGGGGGGGGGGCAAGGAAATACCATTAATTACCGTGGAACCGCCAAAAGTTTAAAAAATACCGTGATTCACACATTTGGTCATACCACCCAGCCCTACGTGCAGGTTCCATGTGGTGTGCACGAAAACCAAAAGACACTTACAGCTATAATCTGGAAGCCTTTTTATTAGAATATGTACGCCCATGCTTGACTTCTGGTGCCCTCTGCAATCTGAAGGGGAATCTTGGAGCAGGTTTTTAATTTTGAAGCATTACTTGGTGCCAAGGGGAAGATTGATCAAAACCCAATGTAGAGGAAAAGTGGTGCGGTTGGCATAGCAACCAATCAGACTGCTTTTTTCATTTTTCAGAGGCAGTTTTAAAAATAAAAAGAAGCAATATGAGGCAACTGCACCCCCTTTTCTTTACACAGGTTTTGACTAATGCATGGGATGTGCTGGAATCTCCAAAATATCTGTAGTGAGATTATGTTTATAATTTTAT
Source organism: Hyla sarda (assembly GCF_029499605.1). Lineage (NCBI taxonomy): Eukaryota > Metazoa > Chordata > Amphibia > Anura > Hylidae > Hyla > Hyla sarda. Next base: position 324,531,061 of record NC_079191.1, on the reverse strand, counting down.
TTGTATAAAAAAAAAAGCTGCAAAACAACTGAAAAATGTTGTAAATCTAGTTCAGCTGCGGCAGAGGCCACTTAATGCAATGAATATAAAGCATTCTTCAATGTGACAAGACTAAGGTCTCCTCAGTCATATGACTTCTGGCATGATTCCTTTTATGCAATTTATGTGGGCTGTTACTAAGTTAGTATCTAAAAAGGGGTTATCCATTATTAGAAAAATAGAGACTGCTGCCGCCAAGACTGCTGCTGCTGCTGCTGCTACTGGGTTGGTGCTGTTTTCTAAAAGGTATCAGCTCTGTTTCTCTTATCCTGGATGACCCTTTATAAAGATTTAACCCCTATACGCGAAATCAGGTACATGTACGTGGTGATTAGGGATGACTTCCCGCATCAGCACGTATATGTACCTGATGAGAATAAACGGCCGCAGCGCCGCTGGGTGCTGTGACAATTTACTGAGTTCAGCTGTGCTCCACAGCTGAGCATCCCTGAAGCTGGGCCAGGGACAAATCGCAGTAGTCCCAGGCCAGCGATCGCTCCTATTAGTCCGTCAGTACAGATGAACCAATAGGAGGGATATTGCGGGGGGGGCGTGGTCCCCTCCTTCCCACTCTCCTCCGCTGCTTAACACAGTGAAGCGATCGGAGGAGAGGGGGGCCCAGTCGGAGGAGGCCAGCTGCAGCACTCAGAGTTGACCCTGTAGATGTTGTGGTCATTGAGACCGCAGCATCTATTCGGGTTACAAAGAGGGGGGGGGCTCCGTCTGATACCGATCGGTACTCTGCAAAGTGAAAGCAGAGCGCTGATGTGTGTGTGTGCGCACAAAGGCCACATATGGGATATTTCTAAATAGGTCAGAATTTGGGGAATAAATCTTGAGTTGCATTTCTCTGTCAACACCTGCTGTGTTACAGAAATTTTTTTTAATGGAAAATCTGCAAAAAAGATTATTTTTAAAATTCCGCCTCCACTTTTCTTAAATTTCTGTGTAACACCTAAAGCTTTAATAGACTTCTTTAATGTCATTCTGACAACTTTAAGGGGTGCAGTTTTTAAAATGGGGCAATTTATGGGGGTATTCAACATACAGGCCCCCCAGTTCTACTTCAGAACTGAACTGGTCCCTGAAAAATCAGATTTAGAAATTTTCTTGAAAATCTGGAAAATTGCTGCTAAACTTATAAATCTAACATTATAAAAGTAAAAGAAGGTTTATCAAATGCTGGGAACATAAAGTAGACATATTGTAGATGTGAATTAATTTGGTGTGGCATCTAGAAAATACTAATTTTTCTTTTCTTTGTAAAATGTAGGAATTTTCACAAAACCGCTGAATATATCCATCAAAATTTCCGACTAATGTAAAGTACAATAGGTCACAAAAAAAAAATTGCTCAGAATTGCTTTCATGAGTAAAAGCATTCCAACATTATTACCAAATAAGTGGACACGTCCGGTTTTGAAAATTTGCCTTGGTCATTAACCCCTTAACGACCACGAGCGTAAACTTACGCTAGTGGCCGGCTCCCGTTATGAGAAGCACGCTCAGGAGGTGAGCGCACTTCATACCCGGCAGGTCCCGGTTGCTATCAGCAGCCAGGACCCGCGGCAAATAACGGACATCGCCGATCGGGCTAATTTCCGGTATTTAGACACCGTGATCAAAGTCTAACCCTTTAGACGCCGCGATCAAAGTTGACCGCGGCATCTAAAACAGGAGGAAATCGTTGCCTGTTAGCTTAGTGGGCTGTTCGGGACAGCCACAGTGAATTCGTGGCATCCCAAACAGCTGAGAGGACAGCGGGAGGCTTCTTACCTTGTCTCCTGCCGTCTGATCGTCACTCTGCTCCTCCGTGCCTGAGATCCAGGCTGTAGCAGCAGAGCACCGATAACACTGATCAATGCAATGCTATGGCTTTGCATTGATCAGTGTCTGCAATCAAGGTATTGCACGTTATAGTCCCCTGTGGGGGCTATAACAATGAAGAAGAAAAAAAAGTGTAAAAAAATAGTTAATGCTGCAGATGCCGTGCTGCAGATGCCATGATCTGTATTGATCACAGCATCTGAGAAGTTAATGGCGGACATCCGCGGGATCGCGGGTGTCTGCCATTACGGGCGGGTCCCTGGCTGCGATCAGCAGCCGGGACCTGCCGCGAATGATCTGGGCATCGCTCCGATGCTCGCGGTTATGCTTAGGACGTAAATGTACGTCCTGGTGCATTGGTACTTAATGGCGCTCGTCGTTAAGGGGTTAAAACATGTCAATGAAGCTGAATTTACCACAGGTGACTCCAGTCAAGGTGTAGAAACATCTCAAAGATAAATCAGAGAAACGGGAGATCTCCAGAGCCAAATTATAGGTTTAAAAAAAATAAAAAAATAAACCCTGGTAAACCCTTCTGAAGAAGATGAGATTTAGGATTCTAATAATGGGGAACCCCCCCCCCCCCCTTTGTTGCTCATATGCCCTAAAACAGAAAGAGATCTTTCATATTTAAATTGTGTATGTTTCAGGGTAACATTGACACAAAATTGCACAAATAGTAGATTCTTATCAAAAGCAAGCTGCCCGAATCATGAGTTTTTAACATTAACCGCTATAAATGTCCAGGATGTGATGTCCCAGTGATGATGTGGCCCTGTGCTGTCCTCCATGTCCAGAGCATGTCCCCAGGGCTCCCCTGCAGCATACTCCCATTATGTATATAGGTTTGCCTCATTTAATGTACTGTTGCTTTTATGTTTGTACCACATGACTGTTACCCAGAGGGCTCCAGTGACCTGGTGACCCCCAAGTGACCTATGGGCTCCTTGCAGAGCCCCCTATATAACCAGGGGAGGGGCTGCAATCTCATTGCTACTTCTGCTGAGGTCAAGTCCAGTCAAGTTGTTACAGTGTCCATCCAGAGCATTGGAGGCCTCAAGCCTAAAGTCCTGCAGCCACAAGTCAGTCATCAGTAAGTCTAGTCATCTTATTGTCAGTCACCATCTCTATCAAGTCAAGTTCATCTGTAGTCACTGTGGCCTGCACTAAAGTCAGTCTAACTACTGCAAGTCCCAGAAAGCCTGTGAGGTCCCCGTGTCACTGGTCACCTCCCTGGGATATTTGTCTGTACTGCAAAGACTATCACCTGTCTTGCCTCAGTAAACGTGCCGTTATCCTTAATCTGGCATTGGTGTCTTCATTGCCCTTGCCTAACCCAGGATCAGCGATATTACCTTTGAGTGGTTAAGGCTAGACCACGCCCTGACATCACAACAAGATGGGGTTAATACCATCTGCCCCTTGGGCCGTAACATCTGCCCTGCATTGCATCCAGAAACCACAACAATATGTAGGAATTGTTAAATATCTGGTATGTGCCACAATAAAAGTTTGATTTTAACTAGGGGAAAAAAAAACAGAAGCACTTGACTACCCTGTGTGAAATGTCCCCAAGAGTTTTATATCCTATAGCTTCTCCACCACAGATAATTATGTCATTGAACAACCAGAAGAGTAGTAACATTAACCACTTAAAGGGGTACTCTTACCCTAGACATCTTATCCCCTATCCAAAGGTTAAGGGCTAAGAGGTCTGATTACGGGGGTCCGGCCGCTGGGACCACCCATGATCTCCATGCTGGCTCCCCCGGCATTCTTAACATTATGTTCAGAACACTGGGTTTGGGCAACCGTGGTCGTGACATCACATTTTCCCCTGTACATCTAAAAAGACTAGACAACCTGATAAATCTGGTACATTCTTACACTGTCTAATCTGCACTTACACAATCTAAGGAAAAAAATGCAATGTAGAGACCATTAGATGGATTGACAGCCATCTAATATTTATGGCCACCTCAAAAACACTTTAGTGCAGATAAATTATATAACCTTGGGCGAAAAACCAAAAAAAGTAACGAAGAAGCAAAAACTATGAAGCCCTTGCAATATTTAACAGACAGTTTAAAGAAAGAAAAAAATAAGTGCAATATTTCTCTAATGGCTCCAATTAGCACCATCAGCAAATTGTGAAAATAATTACAGCAACTGGGAAAGCTGCCGCTGTGGCTGTGAATGGGATGTTTAGCGTGTGCATACATTACTGGCTCCACATCAGCACGTTACCCAATAAATATGCTTACCTGTCTTTATGTTAAGGAGTATACATAAGAAGCTACTCACAGACACAGGTAGTGTTGTCTCATTTGATGAAGTAAAGGTATTTTGTATCTTTAGAAAATCCTCCTCATACAGTTACTGAACAGTCAGTATACGCCACCTAACTTTCCACATCTGCATTGCCATCTTTAAAGGGGTTCTCCACTGCCCTGCCTTCTGGAGCTCCGCTCGCAGCGTCCGGAAGTTTATTACTCCGAACTCTGTGTGCGGGCTTCCGTGTTCGAGGCCGCCCCCTCGTGACGTCACGCCCGCCCCCTCAATGAAAGTCTATGGGAAGGGGGCGCTACCGCTGTCACGCCCCCTTCCCATAGACTTTCGTTGAGGGGTGGGCGTGACATCAGGAGGGAGTGGGCGTGACATTACGAGGGGGCGGGTGTGACGTCACGAGGGAGCGGGTGTGACGTCACGAGGGGGCGGCCTCGAACACGTAAGCCTGCACAGTGTTCGGAGTAGGGATCGACCGATTATCGGTTTGGCCGATATTAACGGCCGATAATCACGATTTTGGGCATTATCGGTATCGGCAATTACCTTGCCGATAATGCCCCCCGCATCGCCTCCACCGCACCGCGACCGCTTGATTGCGGAAGAACCAGAACACGGAACAGGACCAGGTAAGTATCTTTGACATGAGTGTCACCTGTACTACCTGTATGTACCAACAGGTTAGTGCAGGTGAAACTGATGACAGATTTTCTTTAAAATTTCCTTTGTACAACAAGAAGTCCACCATCTTCCCAAAACTAGCTAAACACAATATCTGTCATGTGAAGATATAGGTATTCCACTGATACTCAGGCAGAGCTCAGAAATGTACCATATCCCAGAAGAACAAAGGAATGGGCATGTAAAAATCTGACCAACCCTATGTACATACATTAGCCATGTAAGCTCTGACAACAAGTCTCTAAAGGATATGTTGAACTTTAATGGCTAAGGATCAAATGGCCACCATCATTTCAACCGTCTTCCTTTAAAACAGTAGCACAAGTGAATATAAGAAACTTTTGTTATATATCTTATTGGGAAAAGTGATGTTCTCTTCTTTTCAAGCCTTTTTCCTTAGTACTTAACAACAGTGGTCCAAGAAAGGATAACTGGAAAACTGGAAACAAAGCCATGTTCCCCCCCAGGTTTACTGATGGGTGGAGAATGAAGTCTAGCCAATATGGTCCAAAAATGCAGAATAGCTACAAAAGCACAAATTGCTTTTAAAAAATAAAATAAAATAAAATAAAGTCATATTTTATATTTTCCAATGAAGAATCAATTTAGAGACACAGTTCCTTGCATAAGTATTCATCCCGATTGACTTTTCTAAATTTAGTGATGGCATGACCATAGATTCAAATGTATATATTTTTTGTGATTTTATGTAATAGACCAACACATCGTTTGCAATTATATGAATTATACGAATTTCTAAATTTCTAACAAGTGTTGAGTGCATGAGTATTCTTTACTGTAAAACACCTAACAAAGATTTGATGTGACCAATTGCCATCACAACTCACATTCAATTAGTGAATAGGGTCCACATATCTGCAATCTTATAAATACACCTGTGCTTTAAAGGCAAAACAGCAACATGAAGACCAAGGAGCTCACCAAACAGGTCAGGGATAAAGTTGTGGAGTTGTACAAATCATGGCTGGGTTTAAAATTTTTTATTATTTTTTTTAAATCCCTTCCTGAACATCTCACAGAGCACCATAAAATGGAAACAATATGCTACAACCCCAGACCTTTGAAGCAAGGCCATCCACCGAAAATTATAAGCCAGACAAGGAGAAAATTATTGAGAAGCAACCAAGAGGCCCATGGTAACTCTAGAGGAGCTGCACATAACTGCTGTCTTTTTGGAAGAGTGGCATAAAGAAAGTCACTGTTGAACGTGAGCCACACGAAAATCTGTTTGGAGTTTGCCCCAAACCATTTGGGAGACAACGCAAACATGTGAAAGCCCCCTCAATGCAAGCCTATGGGAGGGGGCGTGACAGCTGTCATGCCCCCTCCCATAGGCTTGCATTGAGGGGGCGGAGCGTGATGTCACACGGGGGCGGAGTCGTGACATCGCGATCTTCTGTTCCCGTCGTCGGGCCGTCCAGACCCTCCAGCGCTTCCGGAGCAGAAACAGGTAGGTGCCCCGCGATCAGACATCTTATCCCCAATCCTTTAGATAGAGGATAAGATGTCAAGGGGTGGAGTACCCCTTTAATGAACAGGTCTAGCTGTCTAGTAAGCAATCATAATGTTACTACTGCTCTACCTTTAGTCTACTTTCTCTCCTACTTTACTGTAGGCAATATAACTTTCACTGTAAACAACAATTACATTAACTTTGTTTTGCTTCAAGTCCTCCAGGATAAAAAGAAGGCAGTTATTGACACGTGAACAACCCAACCCACTGCAAACAATAGACTGGTGACATGGAAAGCAACAGAAGTCTTAAAATCTTTACAAGAGTAGAGCATGTTTCAAGCACAATTTATAGGGCATCTGCGGTATGCACGATAAAACATTTCTGCAGTCAGTGTTATTCATGCCAACCTAAAAGCTAGGGGCACTTTTGGGACACTTACTTTGTTGGAAGTTTTTCCCTATAAATATTTAACAACATCTTAACCACCACCAACTGGAGTCTTTTAAAGGGAACCGGTCATCAGTTTTATGCTGCCTGCGAGATTGGCACCAACATTACATGGCCATTGGTGAATGCGTGAGAGTGTGGTTTCGGCTCAATACTGCTCATGCTTTTCAACAAAAACTGTTGAGGGATATTTTACATTTTGACTTTCTAGGGTATCATATGCAACCATATAGTAGTTCTGTACAACCACACACATCACAGACTGTGAATCCAAGGAAGGCTCTACGATGTCATGTGGAGGCTGTGAGGCTTTGTGTACTGCTCTATAGGCTCCATAAGCATGACTTGGCCATGTGTCACAGATCAGGACATGGACAGTGTCACTAGGTGAAGAAGATCTAGAAATATTAATAGCATTTTTATACATTGGACTGTTTGTAGCCTTATATGATTAGTGTGGTTACAAGTTACAATGGTCCAGAAGAGACCATTGTAAGCTAAAAATATTGTAACCTGAGGTCATTGTAAGATGAGGGACCATTGTACTGGGTAACATTTCAGAAAAAAAGTTTACAGGAACACTTCCCATAACAACATTTCCGAAAGCTACTTTAATTTTTGTAAATTATTTTGGAAAATTAAAGACCTGTTTGGTTATTATAGACAACTTCTCCACTTGAACTAGTTTTTCTACATTTGCCCATTATGCACACGGGGGCAGAGTCGTGACGTCACAATGCTCCGTTGTCCCTGTGATCGCCAGTAATCAGACCCGGAGCGAACACGCTCCGGGGACTGATTCTAATGGGGTGCTGCGTGTAAGATCACGGGGTCCCCAGTGGCAGGACCCCCGCGATCAGGCATCATATCCCATATGCTTTGGATAGGGGATAAGATGTCTTAGCGATGGATCAGACACTTTTTATTTATTTTTTTAACCTTTCTTGTGTTTTGTTTGTTTTTGGGCCTAAAATATTGTGTGGTAACATAACCTGTTGTTGTTTTGTGCTTTTTGACGCATTCAGTAATACGCATGCACGTAGCGATCTCTGTTCCGTGCTGAATTACGGACGACCACAGCCCAACGCTGTGGCCGACACGCCCCCTCCATATTTCTCTATGGGAGACTTGGATATTGAACACTGTGGCCCTGATTTACTAAGAGTTGAGTGTAGTTTTCTTTGTGGGTTTTAATTTACTTTAATTATTTTTCCACAGTATTTACTAGGGATGCACCGATATATCGGCGGCCGATACATATCGGCCGAAAATAGCTATTTCGGCGAAATGCCGAAACAACAAAAAATGTGCCGATAATGACCCACCTCCCCTGCCCGCCCACAGCACAAGTTACAAACACTGCCAGTGGCAGAGGCACTCGTGGGGGGTGCAGGGGGGGGGGGGGCGGCCACACCGGGGTATACACTATCTGGGGTATACACTAATACTGTATACTAAAAACCAGGGGGCCTCCAGCTGTTGTGAAACTACAACTCCCAGCATGCCCGGACCGGCAAAGTCTGTCCGGGCATGCTGGGAGTTGTAGTTTCACAACAGCTGGAGGCCCCCTGGTTTTTAGTATACAGTATTAGTTTTTATATGCTCTGGCTGGCCCCCGCCTGCAGCCACACACGGGAGCCGGCCCGGGCACATAAAAAGAAGTATTCCTAATCCTATCCCGGACATCCCTGTGTCCCGAAAAATCTTTTCGGGACATAAGGATGTCCGCCGGTCACTCACCATTCCCCGGCGTCCTCCTGCGATCCTCCTTCGGTCCCTCGCTTCTCCGCCTCTATGGTCGTACGCACGGGATGTCACTGACGTCCCGTGTGTACAACCATAGAGACGCAGGAGGACCGCAGGATCGTCGCAGGAGAACGTTCGCTGGCCGGGGCCTGGTAAGTGACCGCGTCATCTTCTTGAGTGTTCCGGTCACCGCTCCTCCGGTCCCGGCACCTACTGCTATGGTCCATAGACCATAGTAGTAGATGTGACCCCGGGCCGGAGGAGCGGTGACCGAAACACTGTGGGGGCAGCAGTACAGACATACAGCCTCCAGTCATACACTGTATATGGCTGGAAGCTGTATGTCTGTGGGGTGGGGGGAAGCTGCCTACTATTGTGGGGGAACTGCTGACCTAATGTGGGGGGGAGCTGCCTAATATTGTTGGGGGGGAGCTGCCTAATATTGTTGGGGGGGAGCTGCCTAATATTGTTGGGGGGGAGCTGCCTAATATTGTTGGGGGGGAGCTGCCTAATATTGTTGGGGGGGAGCTGCCTAATATTGTGGGGGGGGGGAGCTGCCTAATATTGTGGGGGGGGGGAGCTGCCTAATATTGTGGGGGGGGGGGAGCTGTCTAATATTGTGGGGGGGGGGAGCTGCCTAATATTGTGGGGGGGGGGAGCTGCCTAATATTGTGGGGGGGGGGAGCTGCCTAATATTGTGGGGGGGGGGAGCTGCCTAATATTGTGGGGGGGGAGCTGCCTAATATTGTGGGGGGGGGGAGCTGCCTAATATTGTGGGGGGGGGGGAGCTGCCTAATATTGTGGGGGGGGGGAGCTGCCTACAAATGTGGGGAACCTGCCTACTATTGTGGGGAAAATGCTGACCTAATGTGGGGGATCTGCCTACTATTGCGGGGGAGCTGCCTACTATTGCGGGGGAGCTGCCTACTATTGCGGGGGAGCTGCCTACTATTGCGGGGGAGCTGCCTACTATTGCGGGGGAGCTGCCGACCTAATGTGGGGGAGCTGCCGACCTAATGTGGGGGAGCTGCAAATCTAATGTGGGGGAATCTAATCTAATCTAATGAGCGGAGCGCTGCATTTTACCAGAAGACTGGGAGAAGTCATTTTCGGTATCGGTTTCGGCCGGACATTTTTTTTTATTTCGATTTCGTTTCGGTTCTGAAATTTCCATTTCGGTGCACCTCTAGTATTTACTAATGTTTCCCTACATTTGTTACATAGTACATAGTAAATCAGGCCCTGCATTTCCGTCTCTCACATAGACATGAATGTAGGGGACATGTCGACCACGGCCACTCCAAAGCCTAGCACAGTCGGTGTGCCAGGCCTGTGGCTAGGGGGTAAGATGTCTAGTACCGGAGTACCCATTTATTATGTGAAATCAACCAGAACATGCAAGGGAAAGCAGTCAGCACAGCTGCAGAAGTAAAAGGCTCCGTGCTCCATGTCAGTAAGCAGACAAGCATGGTGGACAGCAAATCACAGATAGTCTGTATGGTGTTCTATCATACCATCAGAGGCTCTTTCTGAGACTGGGATAAAATCTGTAGTCTACAAGATTAATTGCAAATCACTGTATTTGTTTAGCCTGCAGCTATAGTTGGATACTTAAAGGGGTACCTGGCCCCTAGACATGTTATCCCCTATCCAGAGGATAGGGGATAAGATATCTGATCGCGGGGAGTCCAGCGCTGGGACACCCGCAATCTCTGGGCCGACACCGCTGCGTTTTGAACACAGAAGCTTGGGGCTTCTGTGTTTGTGACGCCACACCTCCTCCATTCATGTCTAGGTATGGAGGAACTATAGACAAAAGGAGACCGCGCTCCTAATGTGATACCGTAAATAAATAAGGTACAACTTAAGCAATATTGCTCACCGATGTGGGTTGTACTACGACCAAGTACAACAATGGTGTAGGCATAAACCCTATGCGGGCGAGACTCGGCAGCTGCTCCTGGCAACACGAAGTGAAGCAAAGACAGATCCCTCCAGGACAGCAAAGGATAGAGCTGGTGCACAAGACTTCAAGGTAAAAATAGATTTATTTTACCCGGCAAGCAACACGTTTCGCTGGATAACCAGCTTCATCAGGCATGCCTGATGAAGCTGGTTATCCAGCAAAACGCGTTGCATGCTTTTTATTTTTATGCAGTATATTTGTGAAACTGATAATAGCATTGGCTTCTATTCACACTTAAGTTTTTACCAGTGGGAGGCTGACAACATAAAACAAAAACCACACACAGAAACTGTGGTTTCCTATTAAAACACATCTAGGAAAATTTCCAGAAACAGGTGTGAGCCCATTCTAACAGTGCAAGAGCACGAAGCCTGTTGATTGACCTATATTGTGTATAACAGCTGGAAAGTATATAAGGCGGCAAAAAACTCAAAATTATGAAGAGATCACATTTTCTACATGTATGATTTTCATCACTGGTGAAACTTTTACTCTAAACAGTATCCTGGGCATATTTGAAACTGCAGATCTATACTTAAATCTGCAGCATAAAATTTGTGGTTTCAAACATGCGGAGGAAAGTGCATGTAGAAATACACCCTAAAAAAGGTGTTTACTACTTGGCTCAGCATTTAGGCCAAAAGGCTGTAGGAGACGGGCTCCATTATAAGTTCGCACTGAGGCAATGACCAATCTAAAGTTTTGACATGTCTGTGCAATATTGCACATATTTTGGATTGTATTACACACTAAAATAATTAAATAAAAAAACAGCAAGCGCAATCCCCATTATCATGCGACAAGAAGAAAAGAAGATCGGTGCACTCACCATCCAGATATTAAAGATTAAAGGGCTACTCCGCCCCTAGACATCTTATCCCCTATCCGCTGGGGACCCCCGGGATCTCGGCTGCAGCACCCACCTGTTGCGGCTTCCGGCAGCGCTGGAGGCTCTCATCCTAACGCCTCACGACCACGGGAGATCGTGATGTCACGACTCCGCCCCCGTGTGACGCCACGTCCCGCCCCCTCAATGCAAGTCTATGGGAGGGGGCGTGACGTCTGTCACGCCCCCTCCCATAGACTTGCATTGAGGGGTAGGGCGTGACGTCACATGGGGCGGAGTCATGACGCCACGATCCCGTCCGTGGTCGGGAGCCGGAGCCTCCAGCGTTTCCGGAAGCTGCAACAGGTGGGTGCTGCAGCTGAGATCCCGGGCGTCCCCAGCGGCAGGACCCCCGCGGTCTCACATCTTATCCTCTATCCTTTGGATAGGGGATAAGATGTCTAGGGGTGGAGTACCGCTTTAATCTTTATTCCATACGCTCAGCAGCAAATATCCAACTTAACATGGATCATACGTCTCACGCATTCTCTGCTCCACGTGAAGTTGGATATTTGCTGCTGAGCATATGGAATAAAGATTAATCCTTTATATCTGGATGGTGAGTGCACCGATCTTTTCTTCTTGTCACACGTTTATGAACTGTATATATTGAGTAGCACCTCCAAAAGGATTTTTGTAGCCGCTTTTGTATACCACCCCGGTTTTGTTAGAGTTTGGACTGTGCCCAGTAGTATCTATATCAGTAGCAATTCCCATTATTTTCTGTGCCAGCAAAAATTCCAAGTACACATGAATAAGCGTCACGTATTCCTTGTAGAAAACATGTTAGAAAGCAAGAAAAGCCAGGGAATAGGGAAAACAAAATAAAATAAAAAAAGACAAAAATACTTGCAATTTATTTCGCACAAAGGAAGAATAAATTGTATTAACTAGACCCAAGTTATGCGTGAAGAAAAACTCAAAAGAAAGCCGAGAAAGTCCAGATTAATAAAAGTTCACATTATAGCATTTACCCTAGAAAAAACAAGCTCTTTGATCTTATAAAGGGAGTTCACTCACAAAGTGTCATCACTTAAAGATGAAAGGAAGTACTATGGCTGAGCAGTAGCTACAAAATTGAGCAAATGTAACTATTTCTGTTGCATAAAGGGAACAGATACGTAGCCACAAAGCTAGATCCTAGTGAGTCACGCTCATATTGCACAGTAACTGTGACTACTTACATTATCAGAATGAGGCAATAGGCTGGCAAAACAGACAAATTATACCCAGATTACAACGGTTGCAAAATTTTAACACTGCTTTCAGGAGTTCAAGAAGCCAGGATCCTTAAAGGGGTTATCCACTATAAGGTGATTTTAGTACATACCTGACAGTAATGGACATGCTTAGGAAGGATCTGCACTTGTCTTGGGGCTAAATGGCTATGTTGTGAGATTACCATAACACTGTGGCTAGCTTTCTGTGAACTGGTATTTCCCGCTTGACTTTTTCTTTTTTGCCTACAAATCCCACAATTCCATTTTCCTTACTCCCTCCCACAAATCAGCCACCCCACACATTGAAACATAAATGAGCTGCATCCATTCAAAAGACCTGTGGTTTTCAATCAGGGTGCCTAAAGCTGTTGCATTAGTTGCAGATTGATCTCTCTCCCACCAAGAGATCCCTCCACCCATTTAAGCAGACAGGCTCCCTGTCATCAGATGACTAGTAAGGTCTGGTCTCGGCTGCATTGCAACCTGGGAAAAATCTGTGACAACAGTCATTTTGTATGCTGGTAAAAAATAAATATTGGAGTGAAAATCACAGAAGAATTGTGAGAAAACTATCACACACAGGTACAGACACTATATTATATTATGAACTACACTAACTTTAGAGCCCCTGTAGCATAGTCAAATAAAAAAAAAATCCTGGAATACCCCTTTAAGTAATGAAGAAAAATGTTACTGGCTCAGTTGCTTATAACAACCAATAATAGTCACAATGTTAGAATATGAAGCTCAGAAAACCCATGTGCTCTTATCGAACACGAGGGACTTGCTCAAAGATAATGTGATCTGTGCAATGAGCGGCTACAAGGTCTACGTTCCCTTTTTTCTTGAAGATACCATTACTGGTCACGCCTACCTGGACATGTCAAAAAAATGGCTATTGCGGAAATCGAGGAAGATCTACCAAATGCAGTCTATTAGCAGATATGTTCGCAGATACCGGAATGAAACGTAAACGGATTGATGCACTGGCCTCCACGATCATCAGATCTAACACCCTGCTACATCAAGGATTCAAGTGGATCTGCCCCCCCGGTCACTAGAGTCCATATCCAAGGACATGCTAGCACACCTCTACAAAATATAGACGCCTGCCACCAATAGATACTGTGCCGTTTCAGGTTATTAAATGTGTGTTTTGCTCTCAGTTATGTATACTGAGACTATCATTTTGCACCATTCTTTATGAATAATTACTTACATTTTTTTTATAAATTTTTTTTTTTTTTTTTTTTTTTTTTATTACCAACTGGAACAAAACAATTTATGAGAAATACATGTGGAAGAACACATGAAAGCATTGATAGGCAGACAATGAATGGTCACAGCCAGAAGTGCGAATATAGATGGAGTTATACACGCAGGATGTGGACAGCAGATAAAGAAACCAACGACAGACGGCTGTCTGCATAACCTGCTCCAACGATTGAGAAATCCTCTGTAATATTACTCTGAGGCATCAGTGACAATGCTCTATAAAAAGGAACAGACACAGACAGGAATAATGATGTAAAGACATAGGCCGCCATTTATCATTGTAGGTGTAAGTGAAGCATTTTTTACACCTTTTTTGTGTGTGCTGGTAATGTGTAGGAGCACCACATTTATTACCGTATTTTTCGCCGTATAAGACGCATTTTTTCTTCCCCAAAACTGGGGGGGGAAAAGTCAGTGCGTCTTATACGGCGAATACACCCCTATCGCAGAGGTCCCTGCGGCCATCAACGGCCGGGACCCGCTGCTAATACAGGACATCGCGGTGATGCCCTGTATTAACCCTTCAGACGCGGCGATCAAAGCTGACCGCCACGTCTGAAGGGAAAATAACACTAACCCGGCTGTTCGGGACCGCCGTGATTTCACCGCGGCGGTCCCAAACAGCCCAACTGAATAGCCGGGTTAGTGCTTACAGGACACCAGGAGGGACCTTACCTGCCTCCTCGGTGTCTTCTCTGTTCAGGGATCCCCTGTATGGCTGGCGCTCTCCTTCCTCGTCATCACGTCGTCGCGTACGTGTGTAACGACGTGATGACGGCGACGGAGAGCGAGGATACCCGGCCGGCAGCAGAGACGTTCCGGAGCGACGGGGACACGGCGACAGCGATGGAGCGACATCCAGGGCAGCGGTGACTGGTCCGGGGAGGCGGGGACACGCGAGTATTACCTCCTACGCAGTGGTCTTCAATCTGCGGACCTCAAGATGTTGCAAAACTACAACTCCCAGCATGTCCGGGCATGCTGGGAGTTGTAGTTTTGCAACATCTGGAGGTCCACAGGTTGAAGACCACTATTGGGTTCAAAATCTAAGTTTTTTTAGATTTTGCACCAATAAATTGGGTGCGTCTTATACGCCGCTGCGTCCCATAGGACGAAAAATACGGTAAATGGTCAGAGAGCATGTGATACATTTTGTGCAGGTCACATTTTCTGAAATTTCACTCTTCACATACACCAAAAAGCTAAGCTAAGTCTGGGCTGGTGTAGTTTTATGGTACGTTCACAAGCGGGGATTTTCGCAGCGTATTTAGCTGCGGATCCACTGGTGAAGGCCCCACTCTATGCTGGCTTTACATGTGCCTGCTGGTAGCGGCAATACGCCACTACGAGCAGACACACTGCAGCGATGTGCGCGGCGTACTCTCACATAGCGGCCGCTCTCCCTGCTCTGAGCTAGGCAGAGAGCTCCCGCGATGTGCGAGTATACTGCGACTCGCACATCACAGTGTGTATGCTGGTAGCGGTGTATTGCCACTACCAGCAGGCACATGTAAAGCCAGCATAGAGTGGGCCTTCACCAGCGGATCTGCAGCGTAAAATATGCTGAAAATCCACGCTAATGAACGTACCCTTAGAGACTTTTCAGTGGCTTTGCGCCTTTTTTGCGCCTTTTCACAAAAAGACACAGTTCATAAAACCCTTCCATATCGTGTGTATTGCAACTCAAAATCAACAAAAAATGTGTAAATCAAAAGGCGCAAAAAAAAAGGCGCAAATAAACCCTACTTGCACCTTTTTTTTTTGCCTTTTATAGACACAAAAAACTGTCTAAAGACAATGACAAATGTCGGCCAATAGGCACATAGGAACAACATTTAAACTTACAAGTACAGGCAATGCTCTCGCACAAGTGTCTTTTTGAAATAAATGTTGATTCTGCAGCAGATTGAGAAGCAATTTGTGCTGCAGATCATTATACAACAATAAATACAATACAATACAATAAATCCTCAGATCTATGAGGATTTGCCAGTGAATGGCGTTTTACCCATGCTGGCCCTTGCTTAAGCGTCTACAATGCACATACGCATCAAAACTAACAATTGGGCAATGAACAAAGGCAGAATAATCCAATAATTAATATTTTTTTTGGGGGGGGGTGAAAACACAAGCATTGTCAGCTGCATGTGGACATAATGCGACAACCATCCGCCCTACTCCCATGTTTTCGCCCCTACTTTATGTGAATGGCCAGGTGTGGGGGTAGGTTACCTGGTTAGGACCATGCACCAGGATGAGCTATGGGAACAAGACAAGCTAGTGCAGGCAGTACAAGGATCTGCTCAGTGTTCTTCTTGGAAACCTTGGGTCCTGGCTTTTCTGAAGATGTCACTTTTGTCAAGGAGCAGCTATTTAAAAAGGTTACTCCGCCCCAAAACATCTTATCCCCTATCCGCCACGCCCCCTCCCATAGACTTGCATTGAGGGGCTGAGCTTGATGTCACGATACTCCGGCCCCTGTGTCGCCCGTCATCAGGCACGGAGCAAACTTCTCTCCGTGCAGCAGATGACATGGGGTGCTGCAGGAGAGCACACGGGGAGTCCCAAGCAGTGGGACCCCCGCAATCAGACAGACTTTTAAAGGGTAGCTCTCACCATCCTATTTTTTTTTTTTTTCGCTAGCTCGTTACTAGCCCGTGCAGTAGCGGGGGGGGAGTGACAGGGGGGGTGCTGCAGCAGCGATCCCCGGGTCCCCAGCAGCTGGACCGCGGCGATCTGACATCTTATCTCCTATCCTTTGGATAAGGGATAAGATGTCTAGGGGCGGAGTACCCCTTTAAGCATTGCCGCAGGTCAAGTACACCCCTTCATATTAAAGGGGTAGTCCAGTGGTGAAAAACTTGTCCCCTATCCTAAGGATGTGGGATAAGTTTGAGATTGCGGGGGGTCCGACCGCTGGGCCCCCCTGCGATCTCTCTGTACGGGGGCCAGGCTCTCCGGCCAGATAGCGGGTGTCAACCCCCGCACGAAGCGGCGGCAGACACGCCCCCTCAATACATCTCTATGGCAGAGCCGGAGATTGCCGAAGGCAGCGCTCCGGCTCTGCCATAGAGCTGTATTGAGGGGGCATGTCGGCCGCCGCTTCGTGCAGTGGTCAACACGCCCCCTTCGCGCGGGCTGTCAGGGCCCTGTACAGGAGATCGCGGGGGGGCCCCAGCGGTCAGACCCCCCGCTATCTGCAACTTATCCCCTATGCTTAGGATAGGGGATAAGTTGTTCACCACTGGACTACCCCTTTAAGTCATTCTTTACACATGTGTAGCCTTATATTATTATGTTATACAGAAGCGATACCACACCGCTGCATACCCCGATAATCTAGACTGCTACTCACTGGTCTATTGCTCCTAGAGCAAGCACTCTCTCTCACCCAGCAGAGTAACTACACAAGGCAAGGAGATTCCAGCTGAAGAGGCATTAAAGGGGTACCCCAGGTAACTGAACTTTTAGACACTTATTCCCTATTTCGGAGATTGGCTGAGCGGGCCATCACTTGCGCCTGTCCAGGAAGTCAGTGACCACCTTGTGCCAAGGAATCTAATAGGCCGGGGTCCTGTACATTAGATCATGGGGGTCCCAGCAGTCAGACCCCCCCGAAATGACACACATCCTCTATACATGGATAGGGGATAAGAGTCTTAAAAGTTCAGTTCCCTGGAGTACCCATTAAATGGTCTTTTGTGCCTCATCTGGAATTTTAGGAAAACTGTCCAATTGTTAAAAATGTTATAAAGAAAAGACAACTCCAGTGGTGTGTGCTGCTCCTGCACTGATAACATGACATACGTCATTCTTGTTTTACTTCAGGACAGTCCAGGACCATTGGATTTAAAGGGGTATTCGCCAAAAAAAAAAAAAAAAACATCTAAGCCCCTATCCCCTGTACGTAGCCATCAAGCCTCCTCCCATAGACATGAATAGAGGGGGGTGGCGGCTGTAGTCACCAGTCATCCCCTTTGGATAGGGGATAAGATGTTTTTCGGCGGAGTACCCCTTTAAGGATTTTTAGAACATTTCCAGCTGTTACACAATTTTTAAACTGCAAACAACCCCTTTGTGACCAGATCAGTCTTCAATTACCCCCTATCAGGATGTGATCTAAGGTTCTCCCATACAGAGAACACATGTCATACTGTACAGCAGTGCTGGGGAGCCACAGGTAGGGGACACTGCTGTAGAGCATGGCCTATATATCATCCCTTATAGTAGATGGGAGATACACACTGATCACACATTATAAGCATCAGAGATCCCATTGTCATAGGTACATTACAGACCTACTGGTACAGTCCTGAGAGCCCATCACTACAGCTGGGACTGACACTGGTCACGTGATCACTGTCCGACCACTTTATTATAGATTCTATACAGAACCGACAAGACAACGCCATGAAGTAACAATAGGATGGAGAGCCCCTTACTCATCCGTTATAAGAGAATGCGGCTCGTGCATTGTCATGTTCTGTACCGCACATTACACAGTAAGAGGAAGTACCCGCATACATATGTCCGTGCGGAGCAATATGCAGCACTCACCCGCACAGCTGGCTCGGTACACCGGTAGACTGCCCGGTAACACCGGTGATGAGCAGCAGAACAGAGGCGAACGTCCAGATCCCCGGGGGTCTCATGCTGCGGCCGAATCCAGCGTAGAGCCCCAGCGCAGAAACACAAGCAGCCCTGGGCAGGGTCATGTGATCGTCACCTGACAGCCCCGCCTACCGACCAGCACATGACCTGTGGTTGGCTCCTCAGTTCCCCCTAATGGACAAAATGAGATAAGCATGATGCTCCAGTGTGAGCATAGCGAATACTTCTGCTTTTTCTTATCCTTTTTTAATATAAGGGTGTGTTCACACCACGATTTTACTATACGGTTTCGGAATACGGTTTCATAAAAAAAACGTAAGAAAACCGTACAGAAACCGGGCTCATAGACTTCCCATTCAAAACCGTATGCACCATAATGTATACGGTTGTCTCCGTTTTTCAAACCATACGGTTTTTTCCTTTTTTTTTTCTGGACAGGAAACCGTGGCCTACCACGGTTTTTGGTTCGGGTGAAAAGCTGTATTAAACCGTATATGTTTTTGTTTTTTTTAACATGGGAGTCAATGGGAACCGTACAGAACCGTATGTGTGTATGGTTCCATACGGTTTTCACCATATGGTTTTTGGCTTTTCTCAGGTTTTTTTCTTGGAATTTCAATCAAACAAGTAAAACTTTATTCATGATGGAGTGAAAAGTTAAAAATGCATGCTTTTTTTTCTTAAAAAACGGATGCAACCGGATGTCATCTTTCAAACCGTATACAGATAAAAATTTGTACACACGTTTTGATACAGTTTAGTCAGGTTTTGAGGAATCCGTTTTTTTTAATCAAAAACCTGATACAAAACTGTATTGCAAAAACGTGGTGTGAACCCACCCTAACCCTTTAGGGTACAGGATCTGCTGCATACTTTCTGCAACTGATTTTGCTATCCATTGACTTAAAGGAGTACTGCAGCGATAGACCACTTATGTCCTATCCGCATGTATAAAAAGAGGCATGGACTCAAGGGACAGGGACATAATACTCCCCCTTTATAAAGCATTGGTACGGCCTCACCTGGAATACATTGTTCAGTTTTGGTCGCCTGTTCATAAAAGGGACACTGCGGAGTTGGAGAGGGTGCAGAGACGCGCGACTAAACTAATATGGGGCATGGAACATCTTAGGGAGGGATTAAAGGAGTTACAATTGTTTAGTCTTGAGAAGAGACGTTTAAGGGGGGATATGATAAACGTATATAAGTATATTAATGGCCCATACAAAAAATATGGAGAAAAACTGTTCCAGGTTAAACCCCCCCCCCCCCCCAAAGGACGAGGGGCACTCCCTCCGTCTGGAGAAGAAAAGGTTTAGTCTAAAGGGGCGACACGCCTTCTTTATCGTGAGGACTGTGAATTTATGGAACAGTCTACCTCAGGAACTGGTCACAGCAGGAACAATTAACAGCTTTAAAACAGGGTTAGATACATTCCTGGAACAAAATAACATTAATGCTTATGCAGAATTATAAAACTACATCCCTTTCCCTTATCCCCTTACACCCTTCACTTCAATTCCCTGGTTGGACTTGATGGACGTATGTCTTTTTTCAACCATACTAACTATGTAACTATGTAACTATGTAAGTGTCTGACTGCTGGGGTCCAATGCAATCTTCTGCATGGGGCTCATGCTTTGCCGCGGCTCTCCTGTGAAGGAGGTGTGTCGCCCCCCTCCATGTATCTCTATGGGAGAGGTGGAGCTAATTGGAAGGGGTGTGTCTGTTGATATCAGAGAGGTCGACTACAGGAGCATTAGCCGCACTGTGTTGTGGCAATGCTTATGGGAGATTGCGGGGGTCCCAGCGGTCGGACCACACACGATCAGACACTTATCCCCTATCCTTCATATAGGGAATAACTTGTCTATCGCTGCAATACTCCTTTAAATGGGTAGCAAAATAAGCTGCAGAATAAATATGGCAGATCCTGTATGTGTGAAGTACACTTAAAGGAGAAGTATCGTGCACAAAGACGTATCCCTTATCCAGAGGGTCGTGGATAAGTTTTAGATCGTGGGGGTTTCGATTGCTGGGATCCCCGCAATTTCTTGCACATGACCCCAGTTCTCCCCAGGATTGGAGCGTGTCGGCCCCCACACAAAATCGTGGTCAAAACGCCCCCTCAATGTATCTTTATGGGAGAGCTGGGGTCTTGTACAGAAGTGCACAACACATCTGCTTTAAGGTCTATTCACACGTACAGTATTCTGCGCAGATTTGATGTGCAGGATTTCCAGCTGTGTTCAGTCATTCAGTTTACATTGAAATCTGCAGCAGAAAATCCTGCACAGAATACTGTACGTGTGAATAGACCATTAATGTTCAAACGCTGAAGATCTGGTGCAAAAAATGTTGTGTCAAAAGAACAGAAAAAATATAGGTGTTCAGGGTAGTGCATAAAAATTAACTTTTATTTGGATCATTAAAAAATCACCCAAAAACGTGTTTGATTCCAACACCATTAAAAATTTAATAGATATAGACCATCAGGAGCAATAACCTTCCAGAATCGGAGGAGACGCTCAAACTGTGCCACAGCTAATTAGTAACTATGAGTTACCAAAATTAGCAGCATTTCATACCACTATTATATTGTACCACCGACGCGTTTCTGCCATAAATTTATATGGCGTCCTCAGGGAGGCATATAATATGTACAGAGAAGATATGTCAGATTGACAGGTTTTATGTATATACAATCGGTATATCAAATCAAATCAAAAGTATTAAAGAGGTCCTTGGCATAGGGAACAGGTCATTCATCTGCAATAAAAATATTCTCCTATCCCTATAAATTCTGTAGGGAAAAGCAGCAGGTATATATAAATAACAAGACTCTGTCCCTGTATTATAGGCCAGGACTCTATCCGTTGGTCCACCTGTAAGAAAAGCAAAAATACACTATTCAAGGTTGCGCCCTGCAGGAGAAAGTCTGGATCACGTATCATCATTGATCCAAAGTTTACTCACGGATCCCTGGTTCGCGGGGCGGGCGCGACAACCTGCTGTGGCGCAGGGAGCTGGCTCAGTCCAGCTCTGTTCACTCCGGTGTGTGAACTGTCGGCGTCTGTCGTCACCTCCGGCCCTTGTTATATGACGCGCTGAACAGAGGGGGCGTGTCCAATAAGCATATACAGTGGCGTTCATTCTGAAGCCTCCGTTCCGGAATATAACGATTTTAAAGTTAGGGCTTATAGGCCGTTTAGCCGTGCATCAATTTCTACATTCATGGGCACTGAGATTATTATTACATTACTGCATTGTCGCAACCAACCCCAGATTTTTGAAAGGGAATAAGTTGCGACAATTCATCTGAGATAAGGTTACTTTTATGTGAATGTAGCTGTCAACATTGTGCATATAGTGCAGCATTAATACAGTAGAGAGAGGCGACTAAATCTGTCATGAGTAAGGGGTGTATTAAAACCAAGGGCAGGGTATGTATACAAATAAAGTCCTGAGTAAGAGTGGAAGGTATTGTAGAGCTGGGGGGGGATAATTATAATTCACCCCCATCTCCACAACAGCCCAAACTGAGCAGGGTGAATGGTAGTAGGTGGGACAGTCCCTAAAAAGGGGGGTCCCTATAGGGAGGGGGGGGCGGAAACAAGGCATGGGCCTAAGGATCTACACTGTCCCTAAATTGCCCTATTCTTTAACCCTAAAACCTAGGCAGGGTGGCCGCCCTAAAAAGGGCGGTCCCGCTCAGGAACCTCCTATTAGGTGACTATATACCCTATAGTAGATAAGGGGTGACTACTAACTCCTGTCGACCCTCAAAGGTCGTCCCTATCTACCTAGGAGCCACCCAATGTCCCACCACATACCATTTATAAGAAACACCCGAAATTTAAATGTTCATTTAGACCTTTGGGGGCCACTGAGTCAAGTTGATAGATCCAGCGGCATTCCCTTTGGAGTAGAAGTGTATCTATGTCTCCACCCCTCTGAGAGGGAATAATCCGGTCAACCCCCATGAATTTGATTGATCTTAGATCACCCAAATGCTGTTGGTTGATATGGGTTGCCGCAGATGTTTCTCGATGGTTTCTTATGTTCCCAATATGCTTCAGAATTCTTTTTCTGAATTCCCTCATAGTCTTCCCCACATATATGTGGGGACAAGTGCATATTCCAATATATATGATGCATTTGGATGAACAGTTAATGAATTCTCTAATGGGTATCACTTCTCCCTGTATGTTGGGTACCTTGTCACTCTTCTCAACATATTGGCATGCTCTACAATGGCCACATGTAAAGCAACCTGAGATATCTGATAGTCTATTGAGCCAGCTTTGTGATGTCTGTTCTGGTTCAAGATGGCTCCGGGCCACCAGATCTCCTATGCTCTTGCCGCGTCGATATGTAATTTGTGGGCTCGGGCCAACAATATCCCGGAGGTCCGGGTCCATCCCTAGGATATTCCAGTGATGATTGATAATATCTCTCACCTGAGGTGCCCTTCTGTCGAAGGTGCCAATGATTCTAGCACTTGTGGATGTGTCAGTCCTAGTTCTTGGTATAAGAAGCTCATTTCTAGGTGTTCTAAGTGCTGACTGGTATGCCCTGGACAGTATGTGGTCCGGATACCCTCTATTGGTGAACCTCTGCCTCATGACAGCCGCCTCTCTCTTGAAATTTGTATGTGACAAACAGTTCCTCCTGAGGCGGAGGTATTGCCCTTTGGGGATCCCCCTTTTCAGGGGGCCCGGATGGCAACTCTCCCACCTCAGGAGGCTGTTCGTCGCTGTTGTAGAATGTTCTAGGTGTGGCATTTTTCAGTCAGTTTGCAGCATTTTTATTCTCATAGACCATTGTTTCTCAACCAAAGGGCTTTAAGCTGTTGCAAAACTACAATTCACAGCATGTCCTTTAGCAGTCCGTGCATGCTGGGAGTTGAAGTTTTGCAACAGCTGGAGGGACTCTGCTTGGGAAACACTGTCGTAGCCCACAATTGCAATGCAAAAACCACCACAGAAAAATGCAACTAAGGCTAGGAACACACTGAGGAAGATAGATCAGAACCTGTGTAGAGAAAGAGTGGTGCAATTGCCCATAACAACTAGATTGCTTCCTTAACCTGTTAAAGACCAAGGGCGTAAACTTACGCCCTGAGTCCCGCTCTCGTGATATAACGCGGGGTTACACTGTAGCAATGTTATAGCCCCTTATGGGAGCTATAATATTGCATTAAAAAAGTGTAAAAAAAATCATTAACCCTTTCAATTATCCCTTCCCCTAATAAAAGTTTGAATCAGTGTGTGCAGTGTTATAGGTCCCTATGGGAGCTATAACACTGCAAAAAAAAAAAGTGAAAAAAAAAAGTGAATAAAGATCATTTAACCCCTCCCCTATTAAAAGTTTGAATCACCCCCCTTTTCCCATAAAAAAAAACACAGTGTAAATAAAAATAATCAAATGTGGTATCACCGCGTGCGGAAATGTCCGAATTATAAAAATATATAGTTAATTAAACCGCACGGTCAATGGCGTACGCGCAAAAAAATTCAATAAGTCCTATCAATGCAAAAATGGTACCGTTAAAAACTTCAGATCATGGTGCAAACAATGAGCCCTCATACCGCCCCATACGTGGAAAAATAAAAAAGTTATAGGGGTCAGAAGATGACAATTTTAAACATATTAATTTTCCTGCATGTAGTTATGATTTTTTCCAGAAGAACGACAAAATTAAATCTATGTAAGTAGGGTATCATTTTAATCGTATGGACCTACAGAAGATAAGGTGTCATTTTTACCGAAAAATTTACTACGTAGAAACGGAAGCCCCCAAAAGTTACAAAACAGCTTTTTTTTTTTTTCAATTTTGTCGCACAATGTTTTTTTTTTCCGTTTCACCGTAGATTTTTGGGCAAAATGACTGACGTCATTACAAAGTAGAATTGGTGTCGCAAAAAATAAGCAATCATATGGATTTTTAGGTGCAAAATTGAAAGAGTTATGATTTTTAAAGGCAAGGAGCAAAAAACGAAAGTGCAAAAACGGAAAAAACCCCAGTCCTTAAGGGGTTAAAACAAGTCAAAATGAGGCTCAGTAGTGTGTGTGGCCTGTATGACCTCCCTACAATGCCTGGGCATGCTCCTGATGAGGTGGCGGATGGTCTCTTGAGGGATGTCCTCCCAGACCTGGACTCAAGCATCCGCCAACTCCTGGACAGTCTGTGGTGCAATGTGGCATTGGTGAATGGAGCGAGACATGATGTCCCAAATGTGCTCAATCGGATTCAGGTCTGGGGAATGGGCGGGCCAGTCCATAGCATCAATGCTTTCCTCTTGCAGGAACTGCTGACACACTCCAGCCACATAAGGTCTAGCATTATCTTGCATTAGGAGGAACCCAGGGTCAACTGTACCAGCATATGGTCTCACAAGGGGTCTTAGGTTCTCATCTCAGTACCTAATGGCAGTCAGGCACCTCTTGCAAGCACATGGAGGGCTGTGCGGCCCCCCAAAGAAATGCCACCCCATACCATTACTGACCCACCTCCAAAACGGTCATGCTGGAGGATGTTGCAGGCAGCAGAACGTTCTCCACAGCGTCTTCAGACTTTCACATCTGTCACATGTGCTCAGCGTGAACCTGCTTTCATCTGTGAAGAGCACAGAGTGCCAATGGCAAATTTGCCAATCTTGGTGTTCTCTGTCAAACGCCAAATGTCCTGCACAGTTTTGGGCTGAAAGCAAAACCCCCACCTGTGGATGTCGAGCCCTCATACAACCCTCATGGAGTCTGTTGCTGACCGTTTGAGTGGACACATGCACATTTGTGACCTGCTGGAGGTCATTTTGCAGGGCTCTGGCAGTGCTCCTCCTGCTCCTCCTTGTACAAACGTGGAGGTAGTGGTCCTGCTGCTGGATTGTTGCCCTCCTACGGCCTCCTTCACGTCTCCTGATGTACTGGCCTGACTCCTCGTAGCGCCTCCATGCTCTTGACACTATGCTGACAGACACAGTAAACCTTCTTGCCACAGCTCGCAATGATGTGCCATGCTGAATGAGCTGCACTACCTGAGCCACTTGTGTGGGTTGTAGACTCCGTCTAATGCTACCACTAGAGAGAAAGCACCGCCAGCATTCAAAAGGGACCAAAACATCAGCCAGGAAGCATAGGAACTGAGATGTGGTCTGTGATCACCACGTGCAGAACCACTCCTTTATTGGGGGTGTCTTGCTAATTGCCTATAATTTCTACCTGTTGTCTGTTCCATTTGCACAACAGCATGTGAAATTGATTGTCAATCAGTGTTGCTTCCTGTGAGGACAGTGTGATTTCACAGAAGTGTGATTGACTTGGACTTACGTTGTGTTGTTTAAGTGTTTCCTTTATCTTTTTGAGCAGTGTATGTTTAACCCCTTAAGGACATAGTGCGTACGGATACGCCCTGACGTCCGGATAGTCAAGGACCTCCTGTAGCTAGTCGGAGGTGGCGATCCCGTCACCTCCCCAGGAGCGCTGTTTTTGGTCGGAGGACCAACAGCAGCCGGCAGAGGAGGGGTTAATGTCCCCTTCTCTCAGCTCTGCTCACCCACCTCATTCAGTTAGCGAGCAGAGCTGAAAGAGCCAGGGACCTTCCCTCTGCCGAGATCTGTGCCCTTCAGGGCTGAAGTGCTGCTGTATAGTGCAGGATGAGATTCATAGTAAAGGGACACGAAGGACACGATTGCTGGATAAGAGTTACAACGTATACGTGGACAACTTTTATACCAGCCAGTCTCTGTTCACATCCCTTGCTGCCAGATCCACGACAGCTTGTGGGACCGTGCGGAAGAACCAGAGAAGCCTCCCTGTAAATTTTGTTCAGGCACCTATGCCTAAGGGTGAATCCCGTGCCCTTACCCATTAAAAATTGTTGCTGGACAGGTATAAGGATAAGAGGGATGTCCTTATGCTGGCCACAATTCATGGTAACGGCAGCTCACCTGTCCCTGTGCAAGGTACCACAACAACAGTCCTCAAGCCTGATTGTATTCTGGACTACAATCAGTATTTGGTGGGAATTGATCTCTCTGATTAAGTCCTCAAGCAATACATGGCCATGCGGAAAACACGGTTATGGTACAAAAAAGTTGCAGTCTACTTGGTACAGGTCGCTATGTACAACTCTTTTGTACTGTCCCAGTACGCTGGCAACACAGGGACATTCCTCCAGTTCCAAGAAGTCCTAAAGCCCTGATCTTTGGCGACCTGGAAAGAGCAGGCCGGAGTTCCCAAGGAACTGGAAATATAGGTGCCAGGATCGTCCCAAGCCAACACTTTCCAGGTGAGGTCCCCCACACTGGAAAGAAGGGACGATCCCAGAAAAAATGCAGAGTGTGTGCAACGGAGCTGGATGTGGATCCTCTACCTGTGTGGCTGATGACTCGAACCATATCAGGGAGCGGAGTCTAAGGTGCCGCTGGTCTTCACCAGAGCCTGCCGCAAGGCAGGATGGGCTTGCTGCGGCAGGCGACACCCAGGTCACTACCCCTGACACAGCTCAACCACACAGGTAACTGGGCAAGGCGAGGTACCGAAGGAGGAGGCTGTAGCGTAGTCAACGTAGCAGAAGGTCAAGGCAGGCGGCAAAGGTTTGTAGTAAAAAAACTTAGCAGGAAGGTCTGGATACACGGGTATGGCAAAACAGGCAGTAGGGAACGCTTTCTCTCAGGCAATAGGCACTGAATATCCATCAGGGGGTGTGGGAGGTGCAACAACTTATAATGTGCTGTCAGGTGCTTTTACTAAATATGAGCATACTGGCCCTTTAAATTTCAAAGCTCCGGCGCGCGAGTGCCCTAAGGAACAGGGAAGTGCACAACGGAGCTGAGAAAGTGAGAGCACTGCAGAAGCGGGACGAGGTGAGTGACGGGCCGGGATTCGCATGCGGGCGTGTCCCGTGATGCGAATCAGGACACGGGGACACTGCGCTCATGGCCGGTGCTTGCGGCTGGAGCACAGTGTGTAACAGTACCCCCCTTCGGTCTCCCCCTCTTTTTACAGCTCAAGAACCTTTTGAGAAGATCCTGATCTACGACCTCTCCTCTGGTCCGAAACCCTCCCTATCTACAAGAAAGAAACGTTTTCCTCTGATGAGTTTGGAGTCCAGAATTTCTTTGACCGTATATACATTCGAGGTACCCGAGATGGGAGTAGGAGAAATGTCCATTTTAGAGAAGTGGTTATAGATGACAGGTTTCAAGAGGGAGACGTGAAAAGAATTTGGAATACGAAGGGAGGAAGGGAAATGAAGAGAATACGCTACTGGATCAAGGTGTTTCTTGACTTTGTAAGGACCCAAATAGCGTGGACCCAGTTTGTAACAAGGTACTTTGAAGCAGATGTATTTAGATGACAACCACACTTTATCCCCGTGTGCATAATCAGGAGGAGGACGCCGTTTCTTGAGATTCTTTCAGATGGAGGAGAAGTCCCGTACAAGTTCATCAGCCATAGGGACATCGGAGGGAGAAGACAAGGGCAAAGGTGGATGAGGATGAAGTCCATAGACTACGAAGAAAGGTGAAGATCCTGTGGATTTGGTATCCTTATGGTTGTACGAAAACTCTGCCCAGGGTAGTAGATCGGCCCAGTCAATCTTGGCGGGCAGAAACAAAATGGCAAAAGCAATCTCCTGATTCACCCTCTCAACTTGACCATTAGATTGGGGATGATAGGCAGAGGAGAAATCCAACTTAACTTGAAGATGTGAGCAGAGTGCCCTCCAGAATTTAGAAACAAACTGGACTCCCCAGTCAGAAACAATATGTGTCGGTAATCCATGGAGACAGAAGAAATGGGAAAGGAACTGTTTAGCATGTTGAGAAGCAGACGGTAAACCAGGCAAGGACACAAAGTGAGCCATATTAGAAAATTGGTCCACAACTACCCAGATGACCATATTGCCGCTAGAAGAAGGAAGGTCTGTAATAAAGTCCATTGCAATGTTAGTCCAGGGCAGGTTGGGAATAGGTAAAGGATGTAAAAGACCGGCTGGCTTGGCATGTGGTGTTTTGTGCCGGGTACAGACTGGGCAGGAATGAACAAAGTCTGTGACATCCCGTTTCAGAGTGGGCCACCAATATTGTCGGGATATTGGTTGCAAGGATTTACGGACACCGGCATGACCAGCCAACAGATAGGAATGACCCCATTTCAAGATTCGGAGTCTCAGACGAGGAGATTCATAAGTCTTCCCAGGGCGCAGATGCCGAATACTTGCTGGTGCTGCGGAAATAAGACGATCAGGAGGAACAATATGTTGAAGGTGTGATTCCAGGTCTTGTACTTCAGAAGATCTTGATAGAGCATCAGCCTTAACCCCTTAAGGACCGGAGGTTTTTCCGTTTTTGCATTTTCGTTTTTTGCTCCTTGCCTTTAAAAAATCATAACTCTTTCAAATTTACACCTAAAAATCCATATGATGGCTTATTTTTTGCGCCACCAATTCTACTTTGTAATGACATTAGTCATTTTGCCCAAAAATCTATGGTGAAGCGGGAAAAAAAATCATTGTGCGACAAAATTGAAAAAAAAACGCTGTTTTGTAACTTTTGGGGGCTTCCGTTTCTACGTAGTACATTTTTCGGTAAAAATGACACCTGATATGTATTCTGTAGGTCCATACGATTAAAATGATACCCTACTTATATAGGTTTGATTTTGTCGGACTTCTGGAAAAAATCATAACTACATGCAGGAAAATTAATACGTTTAAAATTGTCATCTTCTGACCCCTATAACTTTTTTATTTTTCCGTGTATGGGGCGGTATGAGTGCTCATTTTTTGCGCCTTGATCTGAAGTTTTTAACGGTACCATTTTTGCATTGATAGGACTTATTGATCACTTTTTATTCATTTTTAAATGATATAAAAAGTGACCAAAAATGCACTATTTTGGACTTTGGAATTTTTTTGCGCGCACGCCATTGACCGAGCGGTTTAATTAATGATATATTTTTATAATTCGGACATTTCCGCACGCGGTGATACCACATATGTTTATTTTTATTTTTATTTACACTGTGTTTTTTTTTTTATTGGAAAAGGGGGGTGATTCAAACTTTTAATAGGGGAGGAGTTAAATGATGTTTATTCACTTTTTTTTTCACTTTTTTTTTGCAGTGTTATAGGTCCCATAGGGACCTATAACACTGCACACACTGATCTTCTATGTTGATCACTGGTTTCTCATAAGAAACCAGTGATCAACGATTCTGCCGGATGACTGCTCATGCCTGGATCTCAGGCACTGAGCAGTCATTCGGCGATCGGACAGCGAGGAGGCAGGTAGGGGCCCTCCCGCTGTCCTGTCAGCTGTTCGGGATGCCGCGATTAGCCGCGGCTATCCCGAACAGCCCGACTGAGCTAGCCGGGAACTTTCACTTTCACTTTTAGCCGCGCGGCTCAGCTTTGAGCGCGCGGCTAAAGGGTTAATAGCGCGCGGCGCCGCGATCGGCGCTGCGCGCTATTAGAGGCGGGTCCCGGCTTCACTATGACGCCGGGCCCGCCATGATATGACGCGGGGTTACTGTGTAACCCCGCGTTATATCAGAAGAGCAGGACCAAGGACGTACCGGTACGTCCTTGGTCCTTAAGGGGTTAAGATTCTTCTTTACTGGACGGAAATTAATAAAAAAGATAAACCTGGAGAAGAATAGGGACCAGCGAGCCTATCGAGGGTTGAGACAATGAGCAGACTGAAGATAGAGTAAATTCTTATGATCCTTGTAGATGGTTATTGGATGCACTGAGCCCTCTAAGAGATGTCGCCATTCTTTCAAAGCCAACTTAATAGCCAGAAGCTCACGATATCCTATAGTATAATTTTTCTCCACTGGAGAGAAAGTCTTAGAGAAGAATCCGCAAGTCACAGTTCTGCCCTTGGAAGAGCTTTGTGTCAAGACTGCTCCTGCACCAACTGAAGATGCATCCACCTCCAAAGTAAACTGCTTGTCCGAATCTGGCCTTGACAACACCGGAGCAGAAGCGAAGGCAGACTTTAAGTGCTTGAAGGCTTCCTCGGCCTCTGGAGTCCCGACCTTCGGATTGGCAGTTTTCTTGGTAAGAGACACGATGGGGGCAACCAAGGTGAAATAGTGGGGAATAAACCACGGGTAATAATTGGCAAAGCCAAGGAAGTGCTGAAGCGCTTTCCGACCAGAAGGTTGAGGCCACTCCAGTACAGTGGATAATTTGTTAGGATCCATTTGAAGTCCTTGACTGGTAACAATATAAACCAGAAACAGTAGACAGTTTTTTTCAAAAGTACACTTTTCAAGTTTTGCATAGAGTTGGTTGTCTCTGAGACGCTGTAAAACTTGACGGAGATGGAGACGATGAGTGTGGAGATTGGGCAAATAGATGAGAATGTCATCCAAATAGACAATGACACAGAAGTAGAGAAGGTCCCGAAAAATGTCATTAACAAACTCCTGGAAGACTGCTGGAGCATTACATAGTCCGAATGGCATTACAAGGTACTCAAAATGTCCGTCTCGAGTATTAAACACAGTCTTCCACTCATCCTCTTCTCTTATACAAATCAAATTATAGGCACCACAAAGGTCCAGTTTGGAGAAAATCCTGGCACCTCGCAGACGATCAAACAACTCCGAGATTAAAGGAAGGGGATAACGATTTTTTATTGTAATTTTATTCAGTCCTCGGTAGTTGATGCAAGGACGCATCGACCCATCTTTTTTTTCCACGAAGAAGAACCCGGCTACGAAGAAGAACCCGGCTCCGGCAGGAGAAGAGGATTTCCGATTGAATCCCTTCTGTAGATTCTCCTGGATGTAAGTTGACATGGCCTGGGTTTCAGGAACTGATAAGGAGTAGATTTGACCCCTGGGAGGTGTGGTGCCAGGCAGTAAATCAATGGAACAATCGTAAGGACAATGTGGAGGCAAGACTTCAGCTTGCTTTTCACTGAAGACATCAGCAAAGTCCTGAAGGAACGAAGGTAAACCTGGCAGAAGACTAGACGAAGATTTCAATTTGGTCACACGTATATGTATACAGTGGTGGTTGCAGTACGGGCCCCAGCGAAGAACTTCTCCAGTTTTCCAATAAGCTGCGGAGCATGGAGTTGCAATCACGGCAGGCCAAGCAATAGAGGAGAAGTACAATGTGGGAGAATGCAGAAAGGCAAGTTCTCCCTATGGGAGGCTCCGACTTGCATAGATAATGGTTCTGTGCGATATAGCATGGTACATTCCAGTCTTTCTCCATTGACTGTAGAAATATACAGTGGTTTTAAAAGGCGGGACACCGGCAGATGATACCTATGGACTAGGGAGGCATCAATAAAGTTTCCCTCTGCGCCAGAGTCAAGGAAAGCCAGAACGGAGATGATCTCTTTAGAAGGAAGAAGAAGCTGGACCGTCAGTTTTAAGCGTGGAGAGGTGGAACTCACACATAGAGAGGCCTCTCCCACGAACCCTAGGTGCGAGCGTTTCCCTGTGGTACAAAATTTTCCCTTTTTATTTTAATTTTCCATAATTTTACCCCAATGTACCAAGTCCAGAGTACATTCCAAATTTTAACCCCATAAACCACTAAATTGGCCAAAAAACTCTTATATAAAAAAAAAACCTGATAAGACCTCTGGGGGTATTTTTTTTCTCTGGGTTGGGTCACTAAGTCACTAACATCGGGGACTTTTTTATGTTGTTTCAAATGCGCAGCGCTCTCTTTCCACCTGAGCGGGGTGCGCATTTGAGGCAATAGGTTAGGGACGGCCACACACATCACATTTCAAGAATGATGATTCAGAGCATAGGGTTTGGAGTGGGCATATTTTTTTGTTTTGGCTATGCTCTGGGTCATCATTCTGGGAACATAACCTATTTTATTATTTTACGGCCCACCGTACCCCGCTTTAGTAACTTAGTGTACCCCCTGTAAAGCTCCTTGAGGGGGGGTCCCGCTGTTCTGGTTCCATAGGCAGCTATGTAAATGCTCAAGGCCACTGACTGCGCTCCTGCTCTTCTGAGACCTGGTGTGCACCCACAAAGCAGTTTACGTCCTAATATGAGGTATGTCCTTACTCCACAGAAATGTATTAAAAAATTTATGGTGACATTTTCTCCTATTACCACTTGTGAACTGTAACACTCACGTTTCTGAAGACAGGAACTCCGGTGTATGTGGATCCGCTGGACCTGTATGGCAGATGACTCGGACCGTACCAGTGCAAAAACTGAAAAACCCTGAGTCCTTAAGGGGTTAAGGTGAATATGGGCTTGGTCCTTAACCCCTTAAGTAAATAGAAAAAAAACTATGGGCACCACCTCAATAAAGATAGGGTGCAATAGGCTGCAATAAACTATAGACCCAGAAAAAGAGAGAAAGCTAGCAGCCATATATACATTGCACACCACAAATAGTCAATATGTTCCAAAAAATATATAAATCTTTATTTCTCACAAAACAGACAGATGAGTACATACAATTAAAAACAGTTAAAAACACATAATCCAAAAGCGGAGGAATATAATCCTACTACGCCCACCCTGCAGTAGGTACACATAACCCTAAGATGTAAGCCAGTCCCGGACAAATAGAACACAAACCAATCTATGCAGCAAATTCTGAAGATTGTACCAATAAGTAGCACCTGGCAATTGTAAATATAATATATAAAACGCCTAGCAGCCTGACCAATGTCAATATAATGAAAAATATATGTGAATCTCAGTGCATATAAATCTGACCAATATAAGGTGCAAAGAACTAAATCTCAGTGCATGTAATAAGTCTGACCAATGTAAAGTGCAATACTATGACCTGAGAAAAGTGCTGTATGTCCATCAAGTCTGTCTGTCAGGCTCAGTGCTAAAGTGCTGCTACCGGGACTCCTCACATCCAAAGCAGGGAGAAGCTGACCCCACGCGTTCCGCCTCCAGCTACGGAGGCTTCCTCAGGAGTCACACACATCACATTTCAAGAATGATGATTCAGAGCATAGGGTTTGGAGTGG
Source organism: Hyla sarda (assembly GCF_029499605.1). Lineage (NCBI taxonomy): Eukaryota > Metazoa > Chordata > Amphibia > Anura > Hylidae > Hyla > Hyla sarda. Next base: position 324,497,610 of record NC_079191.1, on the reverse strand, counting down.
GCATATTTTTTTGTTTTGGCTATGCTCTGGGTCATCATTCTGGGAACATAACCTATTTTATTATTTTACGGCCCACCGTACCCCGCTTTAGTAACTTAGTGTACCCCCTGTAAAGCTCCTTGAGGGGGGTCCCGCTGTTCTGGTTCCATAGGCAGCTATGTAAATGCTCAAGGCCACTGACTGCGCTCCTGCTCTTCTGAGACCTGGTGTGCACCCACAAAGCAGTTTACGTCCTAATATGAGGTATGTTCTTACTCCACAGAAATGTATTTAAAAATTTATGGTGACATTTTCTCCTATTACCACTTGTGAACTGTAACACTCACGTTTCTGAAGACAGGAACTCCGGTGTATGTGGATCCGCTGGACCTGTATGGCAGATGACTCGGACCGTACCAGTGCAAAAACTGAAAAACCCTGAGTCCTTAAGGGGTTAAGGTGAATATGGGCTTGGTCCTTAACCCCTTAAGGACGCAGGGTTTTTCAGATCACAGTGGATGTCACTCCTCCTGACACCCACTGCGATCCTCCTGAAGTGAATGTCAGGACTCAGCTGTGCTCATGGTTACAAAGCCGGGAGAACAGCTGATGCTGAGCAGTGAGCCTGTAATGTGTATACAGTATACACATTGCTGGCTCACTTAACCCCTTGCTGAGCTGTGCACTATGCACCAGCCAAGCAAGGAAAGAGTTAACTTACACTGCTGGGCAGTGTAGGTTAACCCTTTCTGTAGTATACACTATATACAGCTATCTATAGATAGCTGTATATAGTGTATACAGAAGACGAAGTCCACTTACTTCCCTCCAGTCCCGCTTGGGTCAGTGTAGCTCTGCCCCTAGTGATGATGTCAGACGGGAGATGTCAGACGGGAGCAGGCTTTAAAGGGTCTGAGGCTCTGTTCACATTGTCCGTTTTGTATAATGTGAACAGACCCTTCTGGCAGTGTCTTCCCAGATAGGGAGACTCCAGCTGTTGCTAAACTACAACTTCCAGCATGCCCAGACAGCCAAAGGCTGTCTGGTCATGCTGGGAGTTGTAGTTGTGCAACAATTGGAGGCTCCCTGTTTGGGAAGATATTACAATATGGGCGCTCTCCCCAGCGGACAGCGCCAAAAATGTACTAACCAATATTTTGTGTTTTTTTTCTTCTCTTTTAGATCCATGTATGCAGAGGATTACGGCAGATTCGATGAATTACGACAGATGAACTGATTTTTTTTCCTTTTAATAATATGGTTAACGAGGGTTGTGGGGGAGTGTTTTTTAAAATAATATAATTTTTCCAATGTGTCATCTTTTTTTTTAGATTGAATTTACAGGCTTAGTAGTGGAAGCTGGTCTTTTGACGAAATCCATTACTAAGCCAGGGCTAAGCATTAGCCCCAAAAACAGCTAGCACTAACCCCCAATTATTACCCCGGACCCACCGCCACAGGGGTGCCGGGAAGAGCCGGTACTAACAGGCCCGGGGCATCAAAAAAGACCCTCCTGGGCCTAGGCGGTAGCAGGCTGGCATTATTTAGGCTGGGGAGGGCCTGTAGAAATGGTCCTCGCCCAACCTGGTAATGTCAGGCTGTTGCTGCTTGTTTGGTATCTGGTTGAGAATAAAAAGACGGGGAACCCTATGCGTTTAAAAAAATAACTAAATAAATAAATAAAATAAAAAACGCATAGGGTTTTGTTTTTTTTAATGCACCAACCAAGCAGAAACAGCCTGATGTTACCAGGGTGGGCAAGGACCATTGTTACTGGCCCTCCCCAGCCTAAATAACGCCAGCCTGTTACCGCTTTGGCCCAGGAGCGCCAATTTTGACGCTTCGGGCCTCTTGGAACTGGCTCTTCCCGGCACCCCTGTGGCGGTGGGTACCGGGGTAATAATTGGGGGTTAGTGCTAGCAGTTTTTGGGGCTAACGCTAAGCCCTGGCTTAGTAATGGATTCCGTCAATAAGACTGGCTTCCACTACTAAGCCTGAAAATTCGATTGAAAAAAAAAGACGACACATTGGAAAAATTATTTTATTTTAAAAAACACTCCCCCACAGCACTCGTTAACCTCTTAAGGACGCAGGGCGTGACCCCGCATCACACCGGTTCGGTCCTGGCTGCTATTCATAGCCGGGAACCTGGGCTAACAGCGTGCAGCACCGATTGTTGTGCCTCGCGCTATTAACCTTTCAGAAGCGGCGATTAAAGTTGATCGCCGCACTGAAAATTTAAGTAAACGCTTCCCGGCCGCTCAGTCCGGCTGATCGGGACTATCGCGCTAAAATTGCGCTGTCCCGTTCAGCTAGGACGCGAGCGGAGGTCCCCTTACCTTGCTCTGTCGCGTCCGATCGGCGTTTGATTGCTCTAAGCCTGAGCAACAGGCTTGAGCAATCGAGCCCCTATCTCGCTGATCCATGCAAAGATATGGCTTTGCAGGGATCAGAGTAAAAGATCAGTGTGTGCAGTGTTATAGCCCCCTATGGCACCTATAACACTGCAAAAATAAAGTGAAAAAAAATAGTTAACAAAGGTCATTTAACCCCTTCCCTAATAAAAGTTTGAATCACCCCCCTTTTCCCATAAAAAAACCAAACAAACTGTGTAAATAAAAATAAACATATGTGGTATCGCCACGTGCGTAAATGTCCGAACTATAAAAAAATATTAACGTGTGGAGAAGAATGAATCGGAGCACTCACCCAGTAGAAGTATGCAAAATCTTCAGGCTTTATTCAATATTGGAGCAGGTAACAAACACAGTGCAGGAGAGAGGATTGGCGTGGGGGGTTGGGCAAACGGACCTGTCACGATGCCGGCTGGCAGGAGGTGGATCCTCTGTGCCAGAGAGGGATTGGCGTGGACCGTGCTAGTGGACCGGTTCTAAGTCACTACTGGTTTTCACCAGAGCCCACCGCAAAGCGGGATGGTCTTGCTGCGGCGGTAGTGACCAGGTCGTATCCACTAGCAACGGCTCAACCTCTCTGGCTGCTGAAGATAGGCGCGGTACAAGGGAGTAGACAGAAGCAAGGTCGGACGTAGCAGAAGGTCGGGGCAGGCAGCAAGGATCGTAGTCAGGGGCAACGGCAGGAGGTCTGGAACACAGGCTAGGAACACACAAGGAAACGCTTTCACTGGCACAATGGCAACAAGATCCGGCGAGGGAGTGCAGGGGAAGTGAGGTATAAATAGGGAGTGCACAGGTGAACACACTAATTGGAACCACTGCGCCAATCAGCGGCGCAGTGGCCCTTTAAATCGCAGAGACCCGGCGCGCGCGCGCCCTAGGGAGCGGGGCCGCGCGCGCCGGGACAGGACAGACGGAGAGCGAGTCAGGTACGGGAGCCGGGATGCGCATCGTGAGCGGGCGCCACCCGCATCGCGAATCGCATCCCGGCTGGAGACGGTATCGCAGCGCACCGGGTCAGTGGAACTGACCGGAGCGCTGCAGTAGCGAGAGTGAAGCGAGCGCTCCGGGGAGGAGCGGGGACCCGGAGCGCTCGGCGTAACAGTACCCCCCCCCCTTGGGTCTCCCCCTCTTCTTAGAGCCTGAGAACCTGAGGAGCAGACTTTTGTCTAGGATATTGTCCTCAGGTTCCCAGGATCTCTCTTCAGGACCACAACCCTCCCAATCGACCAGAAAAAAGGTTTTCCCTCTGACCTTCTTGGAGGCCAGTATCTCTTTTACGGAGAAGATGTCCGAGGAGCCGGAAACAGGAGTGGGAGAAACAAGTTTGGGAGAGAAACGGTTGATGATGAGTGGTTTAAGAAGAGAAACGTGAAAGGCATTAGGAATACGAAGAGAAGGAGGAAGAAGAAGTTTGTAAGAGACAGGATTAATCTGGCACAAGATTTTGAAAGGACCAAGATAGCGTGGTCCCAATTTGTAGTTAGGGACACGGAAGCGGACATATTTAGCGGAGAGCCATACCTTGTCTCCAGGAGAAAAAATGGGGGGAGCTCTTCTTTTTCTATCAGCAAACTTCTTCATGCGTGATGAAGCCTGTAAAAGAGAATTTTGGGTCTATTTCCATATGGTGGAAAGATCACGAGATATTTCATCCACAGCGAGCAAACCAGAGGGCAAGGGAGTAGGGAGGGGGGGAAGAGGGTGACGGCCGTACACCACGAAAAATGGGGATTTGGAGGAAGATTCAGAGACTCTGAAGTTATACGAGAATTCGGCCCATGGTAGAAGATCTGCCCAGTCATCCTGGCGGGAGGAAACAAAATGGCGTAAATAATCACCCAGGACCTGGTTAATTCTTTCTACTTGCCCATTGGATTGAGGATGATATGCAGAGGAAAAGTTAAATTTAATCTTGAGTTGTTTACAGAGAGCCCTCCAGAATTTTGACACGAATTGGACGCCTCTATCCGAGACGATCTGCGTGGGCAACCCGTGAAGACGAAAAATGTGTACAAAAAATTGTTTTGCCAACTGAGGCGCTGAAGGAAGACCAGGAAGAGGGATGAAATGTGCCATCTTGGAGAATCGATCAACGACCACCCAAACAACAGTGTTGTTACGCCGAGCGCTCCGGGTCCCCGCTCCTCCCCGGAGCGCTCGCTACACTCTCTCCGCTGCAGCGCTCCGGTCAGATCCACTGACCCGGGGCGCTGCGATTCTGCTTCCAGCCGGGATGCGATTCGCGATGCGGGTAGCGCCCGCTCGCGATGCGCACCCCGGCTCCCGTACCTGACTCGCTCTCCCTCGGTCCTGTCCCGGCGCGCGCGGCCCCGCTCCCTAGGGCGCGCGCGCGCCGGGTCTTTGCGATTTAAAGGGCCACTGCGCCGCTGATTGGCGCAGTGATTCCAATTAGTGTCTTCACCTGTGCACTTCCCTATATCACCTCACTTCCCCTGCACTTCCCTGCCGGATCTTGTTGCCATTGTGCCAGTGAAAGCGTTCCTTGTATGTTCCTAGCCTGTGTTCCAGACCTCCTGCCGTTGCCCCTGACTACGATCCTTGCTGCCTGCCCCGACCTTCTGCTACGTCCGACCTTGCTTCTGTCTACTCCCTTGTACCGCGAATATCTTCAGCAGCCAGAGAGGTTGAGCCGTTGCTAGTGGATACGACCTGGTCACTACCGCCGCAGCAAGACCATCCCGCTTTGCGGCGGGCTCTGGTGAAAACCAGTAGTGACTTAGAACCGATCCACTAGCACGGTCCACGCCAATCCCTCTCTGGCACAGAGGATCCACTACCCGCCAGCCGGCATCGTGACAGTAGATCCGGCCATGGATCCCGCTGAAGTTCCTCTGCCAGTTGTCGCTGACCTCACCACGGTGGTCGCCCAGCAGTCACAACAGATAGCGCAACAAGGCCAACAGCTGTCTCAACTGACCGTTATGCTACAACAGTTACTACCACAGCTTCAGCAGTCATCTCCTCCGCCAGCTCCTGCACCTCCTCCGCAGCGAGTGGCCGCTCCTGGGCTACGCCTATCCTTGCCGGATAAATTTGATGGGGACTCTAAGTTTTGCCGTGGCTTTCTTTCCCAATGTTCCCTGCATCTGGAGATGATGTCGGACCTGTTTCCCACTGAAAGGTCTAAGGTGGCTTTCGTAGTCAGCCTTCTGTCCGGAAAAGCCCTGTCATGGGCCACACCGCTCTGGGACCGCAATGACCCCGTCACTGCCTCTGTACACTCCTTCTTCTCGGAAATCCGAAGTGTCTTTGAGGAACCTGCCCGAGCCTCTTCTGCTGAGACTGCCCTGTTGAACCTGGTCCAGGGTAATTCTTCCGTTGGCGAGTATGCCGTACAATTCCGTACTCTTGCTTCAGAATTGTCCTGGAATAATGAGGCCCTCTGCGCGACCTTTAAAAAAGGCCTATCCAGCAACATTAAAGATGTTCTGGCCGCACGAGAAATTCCTGCTAATCTACATGAACTTATTCACCTAGCCACTCGCATTGACATGCGTTTTTCCGAAAGGCGTCAGGAGCTCCGCCAAGATATGGACTCTGTTCGCACGAGGCGTTTCTTCTCCTCGGCTCCTCTCTCCTCTGGTCCCCTGCAATCTGTTCCTGTGCCTCCCGCCGTGGAGGCTATGCAGGTCGACCGGTCTCGCCTGACACCTCAAGAGAGGACACGACGCCGCATGGAGAACCTCTGCCTGTACTGTGCTAGTACCGAACACTTCCTGAGGGATTGTCCTATCCGTCCTCCCCGCCTGGAAAGACGTACGCTGACTCCGCACAAAGGTGAGACAGTCCTTGATGTCTACTCTGCTTCTCCACGTCTTACGGTGCCTGTGCGGATGTCTGCCTCTGCCTTCTCCTTCTCTACCGTGGCCTTCTTGGACTCTGGATCTGCAGGAAATTTTATTTTGGCCTCTCTCGTCAACAGGTTCAACATCCCAGTGACCAGTCTCGCCAGACCCCTTTACATCAATTGTGTAAACAATGAAAGATTGGACTGTACCATACGCTTCCGCACGGAGCCCCTTCTAATGAGCATCGGATCTCATCACGAGAGGATTGAACTTTTGGTCCTCCCCAATTGCACCTCGGAAATTCTCCTTGGACTTCCCTGGCTTCAACTTCATTCCCCAACCCTGGATTGGTCCACTGGGGAGATCAAGAGTTGGGGGCCCTCTTGTTCCAAGGACTGTCTAAGACCGGTTCCCAGTAACCCTTGCCGTGACTCTGTGGTTCCCTCAGTAACCGGTCTCCCTAAGGCCTATATGGACTTCGCGGATGTTTTCTGCAAAAAACAAGCTGAGACTCTACCTCCTCACAGGCCTTATGATTGCCCTATCGACCTCCTCCCGGGTACTACTCCACCCCGGGGCAGAATTTATCCTCTCTCTGCCCCAGAGACTCTTGCCATGTCTGAGTATGTCCAGGAAAATTTAAAAAAGGGCTTTATCCGTAAATCCTCCTCTCCTGCCGGAGCTGGATTTTTCTTTGTGTCCAAAAAAGATGGCTCTCTACGTCCTTGCATTGACTACCGCGGTCTTAATAAAATCACGGTTAAGAACCGCTACCCCCTACCCCTCATCTCTGAACTCTTTGATCGCCTCCAAGGTGCCCACATCTTTACTAAATTGGACTTAAGAGGCGCCTATAACCTCATCCGCATCAGAGAGGGGGATGAGTGGAAAACGGCATTTAACACCAGAGATGGACACTTTGAGTATCTGGTCATGCCCTTTGGCCTGTGCAACGCCCCTGCTGTCTTCCAAGACTTTGTCAATGAAATTTTTCGTGATCTGCTATACTCCTGTGTTGTTGTATATCTGGACGATATCCTAATTTTTTCTGCCAATCTAGAAGAACACCGCCAGCATGTCCGTATGGTTCTTCAGAGACTTCGTGACAATCAACTCTATGCCAAAATTGAGAAATGTCTGTTTGAATGCCAATCTCTTCCTTTTCTAGGATATTTGGTCTCTGGCCAGGGACTACAAATGGATCCAGACAAACTCTCTGCCGTCTTAGATTGGCCACGCCCCTCCGGACTCCGTGCTATCCAACGCTTTTTGGGGTTCGCCAATTATTACAGGCAATTTATTCCACATTTTTCTACCGTTGTGGCTCCTATCGTGGCTTTAACCAAAAAAAATGCCGATCCTAAGTCGTGGCCTCCTCAAGCGGAAGACGCCTTTAAACGACTCAAGTCTGCCTTTTCTTCGGCTCCCGTGCTCTCCAGACCTGACCCTTCCAAACCCTTCCTATTGGAGGTTGATGCCTCCTCAGTGGGAGCTGGAGCTGTTCTTTTACAAAAAAATTCTTCCGGGCATGCTGTCACTTGTGGTTTTTTTTCTAGGACCTTCTCTCCGGCGGAGAGGAACTACTCCATCGGGGATCGAGAGCTTCTAGCCATTAAATTAGCACTTGAGGAATGGAGGCATCTGCTGGAGGGATCAAGATTTCCAGTTATTATTTACACCGACCACAAGAACCTCTCCTACCTCCAGTCTGCCCAACGGCTGAATCCTCGCCAGGCCCGGTGGTCTCTGTTCTTTGCCCGATTTAATTTTGAGATTCACTTTCGTCCTGCCGATAAGAACATTAGGGCCGATGCTCTCTCTCGTTCCTCGGATGCCTCAGAAGTTGAACTATCTCCGCAACACATCATTCCTCCTGACTGCCTGATCTCCACTTCTCCAGCCTCCATCAGGCAAACTCCTCCAGGAAAGACCTTTGTTTCTCCACGCCAACGCCTCGGAATCCTCAAATGGGGTCACTCCTCCCATCTCGCTGGTCATGTGGGCATCAAGAAATCTGTGCAACTCATCTCCCGCTTCTATTGGTGGCCGACTCTGGAGACGGATGTTGTGGACTTTGTGCGAGCCTGCACTATCTGTGCCCGGGATAAGACTCCTCGCCAGAAGCCCGCTGGTTTTCTTCATCCCCTGCCTGTCCCCGAACAGCCTTGGTCTCTGATTGGTATGGATTTTATTACTGATTTACCCCCTTCCCGTGGCAACACTGTTATTTGGGTGGTCGTTGATCGATTCTCCAAAATGGCACATTTCATCCCTCTTCCTGGTCTTCCTTCAGCGCCTCAGTTGGCTAAACAATTTTTTGTACACATTTTTCGTCTTCACGGATTGCCTACGCAGATCGTCTCGGATAGAGGCGTCCAATTCGTGTCTAAATTCTGGAGGGCTCTCTGTAAACAACTCAAGATTAAATTAAATTTTTCTTCTGCATATCATCCCCAGTCCAATGGACAAGTAGAAAGAATTAACCAAGTCTTGGGTGATTATTTGCGACATTTTGTTTCCTCCCGCCAGGATGACTGGGCAGATCTCCTTCCATGGGCCGAATTCTCGTATAACTTCAGAGTCTCTGAATCTTCCTCCAAATCCCCATTTTTCGTGGTGTACGGCCGTCACCCTCTTCCCCCCCTCCCTACCCCCTTGCCCTCTGGTCTGCCCGCTGTGGATGAAATTTCTCGTGACCTTTCCATTATATGGAGAGAGACCCAAAATTCTCTCCTACAGGCTTCATCACGCATGAAGAGGTTCGCGGATAAGAAAAGAAGAGCTCCTCCCGTTTTTTCCCCTGGAGACAAGGTATGGCTCTCCGCTAAATATGTCCGCTTCCGTGTCCCTAGCTACAAGTTGGGACCACGCTATCTTGGCCCTTTCAAAGTTTTGTGTCAAATTAATCCTGTCTCTTACAAACTTCTTCTTCCTCCTTCTCTTCGTATCCCTAATGCCTTTCACGTCTCTCTTCTTAAACCACTCATCCTCAACCGTTTTTCTCCCAAATCTGTTCCTCCCACTCCTGTTTCCGGCTCCTCGGACATCTTCTCTGTCAAAGAGATCTTAGCCTCTAAAAAGGTCAGAGGGAAAACTTTTTTTCTAGTGGACTGGGAGGGTTGTGGTCCTGAAGAGAGATCCTGGGAACCTGAGGACAACATCCTAGATAAAAGTCTGCTCCTCAGGTTCTCAGGCCCTAAAAAGAGGGGGAGACCCAAGGGGGGGGGGGTACTGTTACGCCGAGCGCTCCGGGTCCCCGCTCCTCCCCGGAGCGCTCGCTACACTCTCTCCGCTGCAGCGCTCCGGTCAGATCCACTGACCCGGGGCGCTGCGATTCTGCTTCCAGCCGGGATGCGATTCGCGATGCGGGTAGCGCCCGCTCGCGATGCGCACCCCGGCTCCCGTACCTGACTCGCTCTCCCTCGGTCCTGTCCCGGCGCGCGCGGCCCCGCTCCCTAGGGCGCGCGCGCGCCGGGTCTTTGCGATTTAAAGGGCCACTGCGCCGCTGATTGGCGCAGTGATTCCAATTAGTGTCTTCACCTGTGCACTTCCCTATATCACCTCACTTCCCCTGCACTTCCCTGCCGGATCTTGTTGCCATTGTGCCAGTGAAAGCGTTCCTTGTATGTTCCTAGCCTGTGTTCCAGACCTCCTGCCGTTGCCCCTGACTACGATCCTTGCTGCCTGCCCCGACCTTCTGCTACGTCCGACCTTGCTTCTGTCTACTCCCTTGTACCGCGCCTATCTTCAGCAGCCAGAGAGGTTGAGCCGTTGCTAGTGGATACGACCTGGTCACTACCGCCGCAGCAAGACCATCCCGCTTTGCGGCGGGCTCTGGTGAAAACCAGTAGTGACTTAGAACCGATCCACTAGCACGGTCCACGCCAATCCCTCTCTGGCACAGAGGATCCACTACCCGCCAGCCGGCATCGTGACAAGTGTTGCCACGGGATGGGGGTAAGTCTGTAATAAAGTCCCTACCAATCAGAGACCAAGGCTGTTCGGGGACAGGCAGAGGATGAAGAAGGCCAGCGGGCTTCTGGCGAGGAGTCTTATCCCGGGCACAGACAGTGCAGGCTCGTACAAAATCCACAACATCCGTCTCCAGAGTCGGCCACCAATAGAAACGAGAGATGAGTTGCACGGATTTCTTGATACCCGCATGACCTGCGAGATGGGAGGAGTGACCCCATTTGAGGATTCCGAGGCGTTGGCGTGGAGAAACGAAGGTCTTCCCTGGAGGAGTTTGCCTGATGGAGGCTGGAGAAGTGGAGATCAGGCAGTCAGGGGGAATGATGTGTTGCGGAGAGAGCTCTACTTCCGAGGCATCCGAGGAACGAGAGAGAGCATCGGCCCTAATGTTCTTATCGGCAGGCCGAAAGTGAATTTCAAAATTAAATCGGGCAAAAAACAGAGACCACCTGGCCTGGCGAGGATTCAGTCGTTGGGCAGACTGGAGATAGGAGAGGTTCTTGTGATCGGTGTAAATAATAACTGGAAATCTTGATCCCTCCAACAGATGCCTCCATTCCTCAAGTGCTAATTTAATGGCTAGAAGCTCTCGGTCCCCGATGGAGTAGTTCCTCTCAGCCGGAGAGAAGGTCCTAGAAAAAAAACCACAAGTAACAGCATGCCCGGAAGAATTTTTCTGTAGAAGGACCGCTCCAGCTCCTACAGAGGAGGCATCAACCTCCAATAGGAAGGGTTTAGATGGGTCAGGTCTGGAGAGCACGGGAGCCAAAGAAAAGGCAGACTTGAGCTGTTTAAAGGCGTCTTCCGCTTGAGGAGGCCATGACTTAGGATTGGCATTCTTTTTGGTTAAAGCCACGATAGGAGCCACAATGGTGGAAAAATGTGGAATGAATTGTCTGTAATAATTGGCGAACCCCAAAAAACGTTGGATAGCACGGAGTCCGGAGGGGCGTGGCCAATCTAAGACGGCAGAGAGTTTGTCTGGATCCATTTGTAGTCCCTGGCCAGAGACCAAGTATCCTAGGAAAGGAAGAGATTGACATTCAAACAGACATTTCTCCATTTTGGCATAAAGTTGATTGTCACGAAGTCTCTGAAGAACCATGCGGACATGCTGGCGGTGTTCTTCTAGGTTGGCAGAAAAAATCAGGATATCGTCCAGATATACAACAACACAGGAATATAAGAGATCACGAAAAATTTCATTAACAAAGTCTTGGAAGACGGCAGGGGCGTTGCACAGACCAAAGGGCATGACCAGATACTCAAAGTGTCCATCTCTAGTGTTAAATGCCGTTTTCCATTCATCCCCCTCTCTGATGCGGATGAGATTATAGGCACCTCTTAAGTCCAGTTTTGTAAAGATGTGGGCACCTTGGAGGCGATCAAAGAGTTCAGAGATGAGAGGTAGGGGGTAGCGGTTTTTTACAGTGATTTTATTAAGACCGCGGTAGTCAATGCAAGGACGTAGAGAGCCATCTTTTTTGGACACAAAGAAAAATCTGGCTCCGGCAGGAGAGGAAGATTTGCGGATAAAGCCCTTCTTTAAATTTTCCTGGATATACTCAGACATAGCAAGAGTCTCTGGGACAGAGAGAGGATAAATTCTGCCCCGGGGTGGAGTAGTGCCCGGGAGGAGGTCAATGGGACAGTCATAAGGCCTGTGAGGAGGTAAAGTCGCAGCTTGTTTTTTGCAAAAAACATCCGCAAAGTCCATATAGGCCTTAGGGAGACCGGTTACAGGAGGGACCACAGGGTCACGGCAAGGAGTACTGGGAACCGGTTTAAGGCAGTCCTTGGAACAAGAGGGACCCCAACTCTTGATCTCCCCAGTGGACCAATCCAGGGTTGGGGAGTGGTGTTGAAGCCAGGGTAGTCCAAGGAGAATTTCGGAAGTGCAATTGGGGAGGACCAAAAACTCAATTTTCTCATGGTGAGGTCCGATGCACATTAGGAGGGGCTCCGTGCGGAAACGTATGGTACAGTCCAATCTTTCATTGTTGACACAATTGATGTAGAGAGGTCTGGCGAGACTGGTCAGCGGGATGTTGAACCTGTTGATGAGAGAGGCCAAAATAAAATTTCCTGCAGATCCGGAATCCAAGAAGGCCATAGTAGAGAAGGAGAAGGTAGAGGCAGATACCCGCACAGGCACAGTAAGACGCGGAGAAGCAGAGTTGACATCAAGGGCTGTTTCATCTTTGTGCGGAGTCAGCGTACGTCTTTCCAGGCGGGGAGGACGGATAGGACAATCCTTGAGGAAGTGTTCGGTACCGGCACAGTACAGGCAGAGATTCTCCATGCGGCGTCGTGTCCTCTCTTGAGGTGTCAGGCGAGACCGGTCGACCTGCATAGCCTCCACGGCGGGAGGCACAGGAACGGATTGCAGGGGACCAGAGGAGAGAGGAGCCGGGGAGAAAAAACGCCTCGTGCGAACAAAGTCCATATCCTGGCGGAGCTCCTGACGCCTTTCGGAAAAACGCATGTCAATGCGAGTGGCTAGATGAATGAGTTCATGTAGGTTAGCAGGGATTTCTCGTGCGGCCAGAACATCTTTAATGTTGCTGGATAGGCCTTTTTTAAAGGTCGCGCAGAGGGCCTCATTATTCCAGGATAGTTCTGAAGCAAGAGTACGGAATTGTACGGCGTACTCGCCAACGGAAGAATTACCCTGGACCAGGTTCAACAGGGCAGTCTCAGCAGAAGAGGCTCGGGCAGGTTCCTCAAAGACACTTCGAATTTCCGAGAAGAAGGAGTGTACAGAGGCAGTGACGGGGTCATTGCGGTCCCAGAGCGGTGTAGCCCACGACAGAGCTTTTCCAGACAGAAGGCTGACTACGAAAGCCACCTTAGACCTTTCAGTAGGAAACTGGTCCGACATCATCTCCAAGTGCAGGGAACATTGAGAAAGAAAGCCACGGCAAAATTTAGAGTCCCCATCAAATTTATCCGGCAAGGATAGTCGTAGGCCTGAAGCGGCCACTCGCTGCGGAGGAGGTGCAGGAGCTGGCGGAGGAGATGGTTGCTGAAGCTGAGGTAGTAGCTGCTGTAGCATCACGGTCAGTTGAGACAGCTGATGGCCTTGTTGCGCTATCTGTTGTGACTGCTGGGCGACCACCGTGGTGAGGTCGGCGACAACTGGCAGAGGAACTTCAGCGGGATCCATGGCCGGATCTACTGTCACGATGCCGGCTGGCAGGAGGTGGATCCTCTGTGCCAGAGAGGGATTGGCGTGGACCGTGCTAGTGGACCGGTTCTAAGTCACTACTGGTTTTCACCAGAGCCCGCCGCAAAGCGGGATGGTCTTGCTGCGGCGGTAGTGACCAGGTCGTATCCACTAGCAACGGCTCAACCTCTCTGGCTGCTGAAGATAGGCGCGGTACAAGGGAGTAGACAGAAGCAAGGTCGGACGTAGCAGAAGGTCGGGGCAGGCAGCAAGGATCGTAGTCAGGGGCAACGGCAGGAGGTCTGGAACACAGGCTAGGAACACACAAGGAAACGCTTTCACTGGCACAATGGCAACAAGATCCGGCGAGGGAGTGCAGGGGAAGTGAGGTATAAATAGGGAGTGCACAGGTGAACACACTAATTGGAACCACTGCGCCAATCAGCGGCGCAGTGGCCCTTTAAATCGCAGAGACCCGGCGCGCGCGCGCCCTAGGGAGCGGGGCCGCGCGCGCCGGGACAGGACAGACGGAGAGCGAGTCAGGTACGGGAGCCGGGATGTGCATCGCGAGTGGGCGCCACCCGCATCGCGAATAGCATCCCGGCTGGAGATGGTATCGCAGCGCATCGGGTCAGTGGAACTGACCGGAGCGCTGCAGTAGCGAGAGTGAAGCGAGCGCTCCGGGGAGGAGCGGGGACCCGGAGCGCTCGGCGTAACAGGACCGTGTTCGCGCGAGATCGCGCTTCATCAGGCCACTAGTGTGCTTCCGTGTAGTAGGTGTTATATAACACCTGAAGCTCGTTACCATGGCAAAGGGTGTAAACAAACCAAACAAAGAAAAGACAAGGTAACAAAGCATAAGGTAAATTAAAAACAACTCTAAAACATGCATGTGAATCCGATATAACTGGGATAGGTATGATAGCAATAAATATATATGTAAAAAACATGCTTCTTTTAAACGGTTACAGAACAACTTCAGATCTGTCATTTAACCCAATCGGGCCCGTAGCATTCAATTTAGCTATCCACCTTGCTTCCCTAATGAGAAGCTGTCGGTGTCTATTACCTCCCCTTCTGGACTGATTAACTCTTTCAAGGGCTGCAAAACGCAATACTTTTGGATTGCCAGTGTGAACAGTCCTTACATGGTCGATTAATCTCGTGGCTCCTATACCACTAGTTATAGATTTCACATGTTCGCGAATGCGGTGGTATAGGGGGCGAATAGTTTTGCCTATATAAAATAGGCCGCACTCGCAAAATATAGTATATACCACAAAATTTGATCGGCACGTAAGGAATTGTTTAATATTAACTGTTTCACCTCCCAATTTTATTTCTTTTACTTTACTGTTTAAAGGACAAAATGGGCAATTGCCGCATGAATAGTTGCCTACTGGGATAGAAGCAGATAACCAGTTTTTCTTTACCTGACTTTTTTTTATTACTTTTCATCTTTAAATAATCGTGAATTGTTTTATTCCTTTTGTAGGTAATTATAGGTTTACTTTTTGTGGAATCTTTTAATTCATTATCATGTTGGAGTATGTACCAATTTTGGTGTATAGCTCGTCTAACAGCTGAATTCATAGGGGTATTATTAAACGCAAATATGAATCGATCGTGATTTTGTCTTTTGTTTTTCATTTTGATTTTTGGTTTGAGCAAGTCAACACGGGAGACCAGCTCAGCTCTCTGTTTGGCTTCTTCAAGAATGTGTTGAGGGTACCCCCTCCTTCTTAATCTTTTACATAAATCCTCTACCTGTTCTTGATAAATATTATAGTCATTATTGATGCGTTTTAATCTGATTATTTGATTATAAGGTATACTATCTCTAGTCTGTGGAGGATGTGATGATTTATAATGTAATAGGGAGTTCCTAGATATTGATTTCCTATATCCAGATGTGACAATATTATTGTCGATAATATTCAATTGGACATCTAAGAATTCCAATGTTTTGTTGCCAAACTGAAATGTGAAAGCCATATTCACTGTATTGGCCTGATTAAGGTAGTCAACGAAACACTGGAATTCATTTTCATCACCGCTCCATATTACAAACACGTCGTCAACGAATCTCCAGATTGCTTTGACATGTGCAATATAGGGGTTATCTGGAGAAAATATGTAATTTCTTTCAAATATGGCAAGGAATATATTAGCGAAACTGCAAGAGATGGGTGTCCCCATAGCAGTTCCGCTAATCTGTCTATACCATTGATCGTTATACTGAAATACATTATTTGATAGAATTAAATGGACCGCTTCTGTGACAAATTCTATAAATTCTTTAGATTTGTTTGTGCTTGATAGAAATTCACCCATAGCTTGGGTTCCAGCAGACCAAGGAATTCGAGTGAACAAACTTTCCACATCAATGGAGGCAAGTTTATAATCATTATGCCATTCGAATTGATTCAGTGCTGAAATTAAATCTCCGGTATCTCGGAGATATGTGGGGATAAACTTCAGAAGGGAAGAAACCAACCACTCAATATAAAAATATATTTTTAATTAAACCGCACGTTCAATGGCATACACGCAAATAAATTCCAAAATCCAAATTAGCGTATTTTTGGTCACTTTTTATATAATAAAAAAATTCATAAAAAGCGATCAAAAAGTCTGATCAATGCAAAAATGGTACCGATAAAAACTTCAATACACGACACAAAAAATTAGCCCTCATACCAGCCCGTACGTGGAAAAATAAAAAAGTTATAGGGGTCAGAAGATGACAATTTTAAACATATACATTTTCCTGCATGTAGTTATGATTTTTTTCAGAAGTACGACAAAATCAAACCTATATAAGTAGGGTATCATTTTAACCGTATAAACCTACAGAATAAAGATAAGGTGTACTTTTTACCAAAACATGCACTGAGTAGAAACGGAAGCCCCCAAAAGTTACAAAATGAATTTTTTTCTTCAATTTTGTCGCACAATGAATTTTTTCCGTTTTGCCGTGGATTTTTTGGTAAAATGACTAATGTCACTGCAACGTAGAATTGGTGGCGCAAAAAATAAGCCATCATATGGAATTTTATGTGTAAAATTTTAAGCGTTTTGATTTTTAGAAGGTGATGAGAAAAAATGAAAATGCAAAAACAAAAAAATGCTGAGTCCTTAAGGGGTTAACAATTTTATTAAAAGGGGAGAGCGCCCATAATGCAATGTCTTCCCAAACAGGGAGCCTACAATTGTTGCAAAACTAAAACTCCCAGCAGGCCCAGACAGCCTTTGGTTGTCTGGGCATGCTGGGAGTTGTAGTTTAGCAACAGCTGGAGTCTCTCTGTCTGGGAGGACACTGCCAGAAAGGTCTGTTCACATTATACAAAATGGACAATGTGAACAGAGCTTCAGACCCTTACTAGCCTGGCTCCCGTTTGTAGCACCACCCCTAATGATGTCATCAGTAGGGGGCGGAGCTACACAGAGCCAGCCTGGACAGGAGCAAGGGAGGTAAGGTGATGTCAGCTTCTATATACAGCTATCTAGAGATATCTGTGTATACTGTATACCGCCCAAAGGGGCTATAGGAGCAGGGAGTCCTGTCAATCTGGTGACAGGATTCCTGGCTGCTGTATAGTATACACGGGTACACTATGCACCCCTGCATACTATACAGCCGGGGCAGGTGCATAATGATGCTATACATCCCTCCTCATCTCCTTACACTCTGTGGACCGGGCGCTCAGCGTCCGCCCCACAGAGTGGTACCCTGAAGACAGTGAAAAAACTGCCACAGGGGACAAAATTGGCTGTTTCCACACACCAGGAACAATGTCAGAAAAAATGCCAGAAAAACTTCCAAAACGCAGGGAAAATTTGTGGCAGTTTTTCTGGCGTCTTTGCTGCCGTTTTTTTGGGTGTTAAAAAAAAAACAAGTGGAAACCTAGCCTTATGCTCCTGAGCCTGCAGGACAGCTTGAATATCTTTGGAACTTGTTTGGGGCTGCTTATCCATCATCCAGACTATCCTGCATTGACACCTTTCATAAATTTTTCTCTTCGTCCCAGCCAAGGGCTACAGTGCCATGGGTTGCAAACTTCTTGATAATGTTGCGCACTGTGGACAAAGGCAAATCTAGATCTCTGGAGATGGACTTGTAACCTTGAGATTGTTGATATTTTTCCACAATTTTGGTTCTCAAGTCCTCAGACAGTTCTCTTCTCCTCTTTCTGTTGTCCATGCTTAGTGTGGCACACACAGACGCACAATGCAAAGACATAGTGAACTAAATTCTCTCCTTTGTATCTGCTTTGAGGTGTGATTTTTATATTTCCCACACCTGTTTAGAGAAGCATCACATGCTTGAAAGGGTGCCAATAATTTTGTCCAGCCCATTTTTGGAGTTAGGTGTGACATTATGTCCAATTTGTTTTTTTTCCTCCCTTTTTTGGTTTAGTTCCAATACACACAAAGGGAATAAACATGATTGTTGTCAGGACTTATCACTGTACGTAGTATTACCTGTTACCTGCCACCAGGGAAACCTGAAAGAAACATGATTAACATCACTGTAACTTAACATCTACCTGCCCCCCTAGAACAGTGGTTGTGGTGTGCCTGAAAACCGAGCCGAGGGTCCGCCTTTAGAGGGCATAAAAGACAACACCATTTAGGGTAATTGAGTAATGTTTATTACAAAGCCAAATAGAGAAATGCATCTACCATCTCCCTCGAGGGATCTGGGACATGAGTGGTGTATGCGTCAGAGCACCATCTGCCCAACTTCATGCAGTAGGTTACAGGTTTAGGCATAGCACATACGCTCGTTGCTGCACGGTATGAGTGACTGCACGGTATGGCCACTGTGACCGTGCAAGATGAGGAATAAAACGGAACAATATCTGATTGGTACTGACCGTAGCCACCAGTGTAGTTCTTGGAAAAAGAAAAACAGGAATGAAATGACCACCAACCGTATACAGACCACCAAATCTGGGAAGGAGAGGAGAAACGTTGTTCTAAGCTACCTGACCACTTGCGTGCACAATCTGCCTAAAACAAGCCGATAGCTGACCTGCCTAACCTCAACCTAACCCCCCCCCCGTGTATATCTGTCCCAACCCACTGCGACAAACCCTTATCCCACATTGTATCTGCAACCCCTGCCTCAACTCCCCCCCCCCTATAGAACGATACATGAACGATACATGTGATTGGTGCAACGATACATGTGATTGGTACACCAACACCGGAGTACCAAGACCCCTCAATGCATGACTTATCATAATCACATTGCAACCATATATTTAGAACAATTACTCTTCTTGCTATATTATATGTTTGTATATTTATTTGTATATATTATTATGTATTTATTTATGATTTTTATTTTTAATTTTTTTTATTTACTTGTACTGCAGCGCCACCTACCGACCAGAGGCGGAACTGCAGCACAAGTCTGCTATACCCACTGACACGTCGAGACTCCGCCCGGCGTCCCGTGTGTACGTGACACCGCCGGAGCGGGTGTCACGAGTGCCGCTGCTGACCCTGGGTGCCGGAGACCACCCACACCAGGGGAGCAAATGCCGCGGACCAGGGCACCCAGTAAGTAACCAACCAGCCGGTTACCCGGCACTTACCTGTACCACCACTCCCAATGAGCCTTCTGCCCCCCTACGTCAACCCAGCATACGCCCCGAGGGAGGGGACAGCGGTGGTTAAATATGCTAAGCCCCTCCCACAAATGCAGCCTGATAGGCTTTCTACGTATAGCAGAACTGTGTTGGGAGTTGTAGTTTAGCAAAAGCTGGAGGCACCCTGGTCCTAAACTACAACTCCTGTTTTGGGAGTTGTAGTTTAGCAACAGCTGGAGGCACCCTGGTGTTAAAATGGTTCCCTGACAACCCGCCTGCTAGCTTTTGCAAGACTACAACCCCAGCAAAGGTTACACTTATAATATACTATTACTAGATAGTAAAAAATTAAATATAGAGTTAGCAGCAATATGTAGGTCTCACTTCATACAGTATAATATGCCTATAGTGGGACAGGGCCTTAGCCTCGACTAGTGTGCAGCCTAACAGTGCTGACTGGACATGCACCACTCCCTATACAGTTAGTATACAGTATACCATGGGCTGTAATACTTACTCATAATAGGGTCCTGTCACCACCGCCGGTGGGTCGGTGGTGACAGGACCCTATTATGGGTAGGTGTTACAGCGCATAGTATACAGTATACTAACTGTATAGGGAGTAGTGCATGTCCAGTCAGCACTGTTAGGCTAAGTTTCTGCCGCATGGCGTTTTTTCGGTCAAAAAGCGCTGCAGCCAGATGTTAGCTGTAAATCAATGGGAAATCTCAAAATTCTTATTCCACTTGGCGTTTTTCACTTTGGCATTTTTTTAATTCTTTTGGCATTTTTTCACCCTTTTTTGGCATTTTTCAGCTCAGTTTTCCAAAATCGCAGCATGTTGATCCACTGGCGATTTTCAAAATCGTGGCGTTTTTCTCCCATAGAAGTCTATGGGAGTGAAAAAACACCAAGAAAAACGATATGTGAGTTTAAAATTTTTTAGCATGCGGTTCTTATTCTTTTTTGGACATAAGCGATCCAAAAAAGTGATGGAGATACCTTTTTTAATAAAATTTTGTAGGGTACCATTTAAAAAAAATAATAAAAAGGTACAGTAGTGAAGGAAAAAAATGTATCTAACGAAATGTATCTTTTTTATAACAAAATTTTTATTTATTTTTAAAACGGATCAATTTTTGTGTGCGGGCAGGGACCTAAAAATTTAGCCGACAATAATAAAAATGTAGTATATATTTTTCACTTTTTTTCTTTATTTTTTAAATTTTTTGGGTAGTACTAATACTCCCAGCATGGAACACACTGTTCCATGATGGCAGTAGTAGTACCTGTACTAATTGACAGATCGCCCGTTGCGATCCTCCTGTATAATGTATAGATGCGGCGGCCGCTCTTCTATGATTCCTTGCACTGCCGTATATGGTTCCACTGCCAGATGGTTCCAGCCAATCACAGCTCTCTGTGGGAAATAGGAATATGTGTATATATAGGTCAGTGCAGGGGACCACAGAAGAGCGGCCGGCTGCATCTATACATTATACAGGAGGATCACAACGGGTGTCTGAAGTGACATCCACTGTGATCTTTCCTTAACTGCAGGTATTACTACTCCCAACATGGAGAACACTCTGCTCCATGTTGGGAGTAGTAGTACCTGCATTAATAGACAGATCGCAACAGGTCTCAGAAGTTACACTCGCTGCGATCTGTCTATTAATGCAGGTACTACAGCTCCATACGTGGAGCAGAGTGTGCTCCATGTTGGTAGTAGTAGTACCTGCAGGTAAGAACAGATCACAGCGGGTATCACTACTGACACCCGCTGCGATCGTCCTGTCTATTGCAGAGATGGACCGGCTTTCTCCTGCGCTCGCATATCTGCACTATACTCCGGCCGGCCCCTCACTCATTCATATTTCCCTCACACAGTGGTGATTGGCTACAACCATCCGGCCAATCATCACTTTGGGTAGAAAATATGATAGGTGTACAGAGCAGAGATGCAAGTGCTGTATAGAGCCGCTCCACATCTCTGCTATATTATGGACGATCGGATCGGGTGTAACGACTGACACCCGGGGCGATATGTCTATTAGTACCGGTACTACTACTCCCATCATGGAACAGTCGGTTACATGCTGGGAGTAGTAGTACAACCTAAAAAAATTAGAAAAAAAAGTGAAACACACACACTTTATTTTATTAAATAAAAAAATTTCCATCACTACTCCATCCTGTTTTTTTTTTTTTTAGTACCCAATAATTTTTGTGTACCAAAAATAACTGCCAAGGTGCAATTTCCACACAAATGAAAAAACGCAGGACAAAAATGCCAGAAGAAACGCCAGACGCAGGAAATTGCACTGCCGTTTTTTCAGGCGTTTTTTCCAAACCAAAAAACGCAGGACAAAATAGCAAGTAGAAACTTAGCCTTAGGTTGCACACTAGTGGAGGCTAAAACCCGGTCCCCCTATAGACATATTATATGAGGTGAGAGCTACATATTGCTGCTAACTCTATATTAAATTTTTCACTGTCTAGTAACGGTATATTATAAGTGTAACCTGTCCCATCTTCTTTTTGGATTCAATAGTCTAAATATCTACCTTACTTTGTATTACTAAATACATTTTCTTCACATGTATTTGGTTTTAATAGATTGATTAATAAACATATATTTTTATCAGTAGCAATTGCTCTATTCCTTTTCTATGTATAAAATGTTTTTTACAGAGCTATACTGTATAATCCCTAGCTAGACCCTCAGCAATTTACATTTAAATTGAGGCATAAGTACAGGGATATTTCTGTTCGGTGCTGTATATTTTTGTATCTAAAATATATATGGCTACCGTGTAAAAAAGATGGATTTAATTTTTCTCTTTCTTTATATTTTTAATAATAATAATGACAGGATTTAGGACT
This sequence comes from Hyla sarda, assembly GCF_029499605.1. NCBI lineage: Eukaryota > Metazoa > Chordata > Amphibia > Anura > Hylidae > Hyla > Hyla sarda. Next base: position 324,475,781 of record NC_079191.1, on the reverse strand, counting down.
TGTTCTGGAAGGATATAACTCCATCTGCTGTGAAACTGGTTGGTTGCAGTAGATTGGAAGCACCTCATGGCGGACGATTCAAAAAGAAACACACTCACTGGACCGTCACCTCACAACAGAAAGTTCCTTTAAGAACATCCATTGTTCTGGCTTTAGCTTCTGATGGGACTAACGGGGTTGAAGTTACTGGCCATCTTTGTTTAATGAATCTGTCAACTATATAGTAAGTGCTGTTCCATCTGGTGCCGACATCTGGAAGCTGCTTATATTCTGATGCACCGATCTCCATCTTCTCCTTCAATTTGATTATTGCTTTTTCTTAATTGTTTAACTAGTCCTGTAGCAGCACTGACAACTCTTTCAATACCTGCATTCTTTAATGCACCATTAATAACCAGCTGCAAATGGTGGCCAATGTAGCAGATACTGGACCATCAATGCTACGCTAGTCCATAAGTCTGCAGTAAGGACAATTCTCTTATTTGAGCTGCTAATGGGATCCTTGACATTCCGATAAGTGTCCTTGTAATTAGTTTGGTAAAATGTTTTCTGGAAAGAAGACTGTATGCTGAATTTAGTACACTTACCATTTTCTAAACCCGTTGTCTTCAACCATGGTCAGTGGTCACACGTCAATGACTAACATTTTTAAGATACAATCTGTTGGAACTGAAGCTTGTTGTGGCGTACATGGGGAATTAAGATGCACAATGAATTAATTGAAAAGTGATATATTAGTATTATGCAAAAAAGCTATTTCTGTCTAACTTACATTCATTATATAAAATATATAAGTAAGAGAGAGCTTTTACTGGGCTATTCCTTCCTCTGTTAAACCAACGTTTTCTTTTCATGCGCTCATTCATCACCGTAGTGCTTCCAGGCCACGTAAGCTCTGATTTGTACTTTGTAGATACCCTACCTTGTTTGAAGGATGTTTGTGTGAAAATGTCACTCCTTAACTTGTTTTAAGATGGCTACAGGACATATTTCTATAATTACAAGAATTGATTAATCTTACCAATTATCTGCTAACTAATCGATTTTAACAATCATTAGCTGCAGCCCTAAAGTGATTCTGTAATGCCTTCATTTCCCATGAATCCTCTGGCTTTGGATACAGTGTTTGATTACTGCATATTCATAAGTGGTTTTGGGTGGGTTGAGGTCAGTCCACATTGGGGGTGATCTATTAAAACCTGTGAAGTGAAAAATATACCAGTTGCCCATAGCAACCAAACTGCTTCTTTAATTTTGAAAAAGACCTCAGAGAAATAAAAGAAGCAATGTGATTGGTTGCTATAGGCAACCGGTCAACTTTTCCTCTGCACAGGTTTTGATTAATCTCTTCCATTATGTGCACTTTTAAAGGAATTTCTTATTCAGGGTCCAGTCACTGCAGATTCCATGCTATAAAATCAATGCAAATAAATAATTGAACAAAGCATCAAATCTGCAGCAGAACCGCAGCATTGAATCCACAGCGGATACGATATAAGTGCATTTTTTGGAGAAATATTTTTCAATGCAGCCAAAGTGATTTGGCCTATAATAGAGGGGTTTTATGAACTCTTTAGGGTGCGTTCACACTGTGGACTGCACGCTGAATCTCCGTTAATGGAATTCAGTGAGCGGAGATTACACCTGGCAGCCCCTGTTGGCAGTAGGACCCCATGGCACCGCGCCATCACCATTGACAGCTATGCAGTGCTTGTGGAATTCCGCACAAAGAATGAACATGTTCATTCTCTGTGCGGAACAATTTCAGCGGCGGAATTGTCCACCGCTGAAATTGCTCAGTGTGAACGGGTCTAGTGGAAATCCATTCACACTGATGTAAAAGATCACCGCATGTAATTCTGCGATAGTTGCGTAGTGTGAACGCACCCTAAGGCTGTGTTTCTACTTGCATTTTGACTGTTACTGCTGCAATTTTCCAAAAACATGGTAAGAATAACACATTTTCCAGTAATTTTCACAATTGGGAAAGGATAAGGGACAAGATCTCTCCTGCAGCACCCCCGTTTCTCAGCTGCACAGAGCAAGGATCGCTCTGTGGCTGATGAAGGGCGATGCAGGGGACGGAGTATCGTGATGTTTTGGCCCCGCCCCTCAATGCAAGTCTATGGGAGAGGGCATGACAGCATTGAGGGGGTGGGGCGTGACATCACGAGGGGGTGGAGCCGTTATGTCACGATACTCCGTCCCTTGCATCGCCCGTCATCAGCCACAGAGCGATCCTCTCTCTGTGCAGCTGAGAAACGGGGGTGCTGCAGGAGAGATTGCAGGGTCCCCAGCAGCGGGACCCCCGCTATCAGACATCTTATCCCCTATCCTTTGGATAGGGGATATGATGTCTAGGGGCGGAGTAGCCCTTTAAGGTGCATTAGCAATATGATCGTAATGTACGTATTAATAGAAATACTATAAATAGTATGTTGGGTAACGTGAAAGTGCTAATAAATTTGTGCAATACTTACCTTATTCTATAAGTCTTTTTGATAATGTTTTAAATCTTTTTTGATAATCATGTGTGTATAATGAACAATAAAGATGCTGGATAATTAAGGGGTGGGGAAAGTGAACAGGTCAGAGGTCATGAGGAAGCGTGTCATAGCATGAAACGGTCCATTGGCCATTGTCTATATCTGAAGACCTGAGATGTGAAATAAATGGAGTGCTTTGAGTTGTGAGTGCCATCTAATTTCTAGAAATATCAGATTCAAGTTGCATTCTTCATGTAAGCACCATGGGGTTAACTACGAGTGAGGGTGTATGCTGCTGAACACATTTAGCGATTTGTTCCATGCGTTAGCTGTGCCGACTGTTTCTATTTCTCTCGGGATTTATTTTTGATTACATTATTTTATTTAAAAAATGGGAAAGGGGGGGGGGGATTCAAACTTTTATTAGGAAAGGGTTTAATTCACTTTTATTAACTTTTTTTTTTGGCTCAGCATTGAACAGTGTTATTGGTGCTCTGCTGCCCTAGCCTGCAATCAGCGATATCCAGCATTAACTGTGGGTCCTGGCTGTTGATAACAGTCAGAACATCCTGGGTACGAAGTAAGCTCAGCTAGTGAGCGAGCGGGACCAGGGCCTACAGGTATGCCTATGGTCCTTAACCCCTTAAGGACGTCCCCGTTCCTGAGTCCTTAAGGCATCAGGTACACCCTGCGTTTCTCCGGTTCCCGCCAGCGGGGACCCAACCGGGATGCCTGTTGACATAATTCTGCAGGCATCCCGTGCCAATGCCTTGGGGGGGGGGGTCCTGAGATCCTCCCAATATCAGCGATTGCCGCAATTCAGACCGGCGATCTGCAGTGATTCCGGGTCATACAGGTCTCCAGTGACCCAGAAAATAAGGAGGATCGATCCCCCTGAAGGCATAGGAGTGAGGTGGCAGGGGTGCCACCCCTCCTATCCCTGCTATTGGTTGGTCAAAAGCGACCCACCAATTGTAGATCGGGGGGCGGGGGGTTAAAGTTCGGTACCCCCGCTCTGCCCAACCACGGTAGTCCGAGCAGGGCAGGGGGAACTGTCCTGCAAGCAGTGCCTGGGTCCCTTACCCAGAGCGGGTGGTGATCAGCAGCGGGCAATCCTCCCCTGCATGGGCGGCGATCCTGCAACTGAGCAGTGAGTTGTTGCCTAGAACATTTGGAGGGACATAGTTTGGAGATCACTATATAGTGGTCTCTAAACTGTAGCCCTCCAGATGATGCAAAACTACAAATCCCAGCATGTCCAGACAGCAAACTGCTGTGTTGGCATGCTGGGATTTGTAGTTTTGCAACATCTGGAGGGCTACAGTTTAGAGACCACTATATAGTGATCTAGAGATTACTGTGCGGTGGTCTCTAAACTGCTGTCCTCCAAATGTTGCATAACTACAAATCCCAGCATGCACGAACAGCAAATGGCTGTCTTGGCATGCTGGGAGTTGTAGTTGCGTGTCTCCAGCTGTTGCATAACTACAACTCCCAGCATGCCCTTTGGCAATCAGTACATGCTGGGAGTTGTAGTCTTGCAACAGCTGGAGTCACACTGGTTAGAAAATACAGAGTTACGTGACAGAACCTAACTCCAGTGTGCTGCCAGCTGTTGCAAAACTACCATGCTGGAGGTTTGCCCCCCCATGTGAATGTACAGGGGTTTACAGTGAGTTTCTTGCTTCAAGTTTGAGCTGCGGCAAATATTCCGCCACAACTCAAACGCCTAGTGGGAAACTCACCGTAAACCCTTGCCAGTGCGAATGTACCCTAAAAAACACTACACAACACAAAATAAAAAGTAAAACACTACATATACACACCCTTACACTGCCCCCCCCCTTTCCCCCCCAATAGAAATGAAAAACGTACGGCAGTGTTTCCAAAATGGAGCCTCCAGCTGTTTCAAAACAACAACTCCCTGCATTGCCGGACAGCCACTGACTGTTCAGGCATGCTGGGAGTTTAGCAACAGCTGGAGGCACCCTGTTTGGGAATCACTGGTGTAGAATATTTTTGGTAGCGGAGGCAATTGTAAGGCCCCATTCACACGACAAAATTTACGCTCATCCGCCCCAATTCCGCTTCCGCTTTTGAGGATTTTGTGCTGAATTGGTGTGGAATCCTAGCAGAAATTCTGCAGAAGTGTTAATGGGAGTGTGGACTCCTATAGAAGTGTATTAAAGGACATGTCCGGTGCTCACTTTTCTTATTGTATCCGTTCCGGGCTGCAAAAAAAAAAAGAAAATAAGCTTTCTCTTGCCTGCCTACGCTCCCCCGGTGCTCTGGTACAGGCGATCGGGCCCCGGGCTGTATTCTTCTTACTTCCTGTTAGTCCGGCAAGTCACAAGGAGTTTCAGCCTATCACTGGCCGAGGCGGGACATCGCTGCGGTCGGTGATAGGTTGAAGCTCCGTGTGACGTGCCGGGCTAACAGGAAGTAAGAAGAATACAGCCCGGGTACTGAACACCAGTACTGAAGCACTGGGGGAGCCTAGGCAGGTAAGAGAAAATTTGTTTTCTATTTCAGCCCGGAATGGATAAAATAAGAAAAGTGAGCACCGGACATCTCCTTTAAGCTTTCATTTGAGGAGGAATTCCTCAAGCAGAATTCCGCTTGAGGAAATTCTGCCGTTTGAATAGGGCCGAACGCTTGCATCTGGGTCCGTCCCTATGGAAATCCTTAATTTAGTCCTCAAATGCGCATGGCGCTCTCTTGATTTGGGTCCCTGTGGTATTTCAAGGCAACAGTTTAGGGCCACATATGGGGTATTTCCGTACTCGAGAGAAATTTCCTTACAAATTTTGGGGGGCTTTTTCTACTTTTACCTCTTATGAAAAGGTAAAGTTGGGGTCTACTCCAGCATGTTATTGCAAAAAAAATTAATCTTTTCCACTAACATGCTGGTGTTGCCCTATACTTTTCATTTTCACAAGAGGTAAAAGGAAAAAGAAGACCCTCAAAATTTGTAGCATAATTTCTCCTGAGTACGAAAATACCCCATATGTGGACGTAAAATGCTCTGCGGGTGCACAACAAGGCTCAGGAGTGAGAGGGCCATGAACATTTGAGGTGATTTGCACAGGGGTGGCTGATTGTTACAGCGGTTCTGACATAAACGCAAAAAAAAAAAAAACACCCACATGTCACCCAATTTTGGAAACTACACCCCTCACGGAACAAAACAAGAGGTATAATGAGCCTTTACACCCCACAGGTGTTTGAAGAATTTTTGTTAAAGTTGGACATGAAAATGAAAACCTTTAATTTTTTCACTAAAATGCTGGTGTTATCCCAAATTTTTCATTTTCACAAGGGGTAATAGGAAAAAAGCCTCCCAAAATTTGTAAACCTTTTCTTCTGAGTATAAAAATACCCTATGTGTGGACGTAAAGTGCTCTGTGGGCGAACTATGATGCTCAGAAGAGAAGGAGTGCAATTTTGGCTTTTGGAGAGAGAATGTGTCTGGAATTGAAGGCAATGTGCGTTTACAAAGCCCCCATGGTGCTTGAACAGTGGACCCCCCTCACATGTGACCCCATTTTGAAAAATACACCCCTCACGTAATTTAATAAGGGGTGCAGTGAGCATTTACACCCCACAGGTATCTGACAGAATTTTTGAACAGTGGTCCGTGAAAATTAAAAATTACATTTTTCGCACATGGCCCCCAACTTTCATTCCAAACTAATTCTCTCTCCAAAAGCCCAATGACGCTCCTGCTCTTCTGTGCATTGTAGTTCACCTGCAGTGCACTTGATGCCCACATATGGGGTATTTCCATACTCAGACAAGAAGGGGTTACAAATTCTGGGGGGCATTTTCCCTTATTACCCCTTATAAAAATGTAAAATTTGGGGGGAAAAATGCATTTTTGTGAAAAAAAAAATTCATTTACACATCCAACTTTAACGAAAAGTCATCAAACACCTGTGTGGTGTTTAGGCTCATTGTACCCCTTGTTACATTCCTTGAAGGGTGTAGTTTCCAAAATAGTATGTCATGGGGGGGTTGCTGTTATGGCACCACCATAGGGGCTTCCTAAATGTGACATGCCCCCAAAAGCCATGTCAGAAAAACTCACTCTCCAAAATCCCATTGTCGCTCCTTCCCTTCTGAGCCCTCTACTGCGCCCGCTGAACACTTGACATACACATATGAGGTATTTCCTTACTCGAGAGAAATTGGGTTACAAATTTTAGGGAGATTTCTCTCCTTTTACCCCTTGTAAAAATTTGAAAACTGTGTCTACATGCCTAGTTTTCTCCTTCAATTTGCTGCTATTCCTGTGAAACACCTAAAGCGTTAAACACACTTTCTGAATGTCATTTTGAATACTTTTAGGATTGCAGTTTTTATATTGGGGTAATTCATGGGGTATTTCTAATATGAATTCCCTTCAAATTCACTTCAAAACAGAACTGGTCCCTGAAAAATTAAGATTTTGAAAATTTTGTGAAAATTTTGAAAATTGCTGCTGTACTTTGAAGCCCCCTGATGTCTTCCAAAAGTAAAAACATGTCAACTTTATGATGCAAATATAAAGTAGACATATTGTATATGTGAATCAATATATAATTTATTTGGGATGTTTATTTTCCTTATAAGCAGAGAGTTTCAAAGTAAAAAAAAAAATGCAACATTTTCCCATTTTTCATCAAATGAAGAAATGATGTAAATATTGTGGAAAATTTACCACTAACATAAAGTAGAATATGTCACAAAAAACAATCTCGCAATCAGAATGAAAAGTAAAAGCATCCCAGAGTTATTAATGCTTAAAATAACAGTGGTCAGATGTGCAAAAAATGCTCTGGTCCTTAAGGTGAAAAGGGGCTTGGTCCTTAAGGGGTGTTACGCCGAGCACTCCGGGTCCCCGCTCCTCCCCGGAGCGCTCGCAGCGCTTTCCTGTTCGCAGCGCCCCGGTCAGACCCGCTGACCGGGAGCGCTGCGATAATGTCCCTAGCCGGGATGCGATCCGCGATGCGGGACGCACCCGCTCGCGATTCGCATCCCGGCCCGCTTACCAGACTCGTTCCCCGTCTGTACTGTCCCGGCACGCGCGGCCCCACTCCCTAGGGCATGCGCGCGCCGGCTCTCTGCAATTTAAAGGGCCAGTGCCCGTGTCACGATGCCGGCTGGCAGGTAGTGGATCCTCTGTGCCAGAGAGGGATTGGCGTGGACCGTGCTAGTGGATCGGTTCTAAGTCACTACTGGTTTTCACCAGAGCCCGCCGCAAAGCGGGATGGTCTTGCTGCGGCGGTAGTGACCAGGTCGTATCCACTAGCAACGGCTCAACCTCTCTGACTGCTGAAGATAGGCGCGGTACAAGGGAGTAGACAGAAGCAAGGTCGGACGTAGCAGAAGGTCGGGGCAGGCAGCAAGGATCGTAGTCGGGGGCAACGGCAGGAGGTCTGGAACACAGGCTAGGAACACACAAGGAAACGCTTTCACTGGCACAATGGCAACAAGATCCGGCGAGGGAGTGAAGGGGAAGTGAGGTATAAATAGGGAGTGCACAGGTGAACACACTAATTGGAACCACTGCGCCAATCAGCGGCGCAGTGGCCCTTTAAATCGCAGAGACCCGGCGCGCGCGCGCCCTAGGGAGCGGGGCCGCGCGCGCCGGGACAGGACAGACGGAGAGCGAGTCAGGTACGGGAGCCGGGATGCGCATCGCGAGCGGGCGCTACCCGCATCGCGAATCGCATCCTGGCTGGAGACGGTATCGCAGCGCACCGGGTCAGTGGAGCTGCCCGGAGCGCTGCGGTAGCGAGAGAGAAGCGAGCGCTCCGGGGAGGAGCGGGGACCCGGAGCGCTCGGCGTAACAGTACCCCCCCCCCTTGGGTCTCCCCCTCTTCTTAGAGCCTGAGAACCTGAGGAGCAGACTTTTGTCTAGGATGTTGTCCTCAGGTTCCCAGGATCTCTCTTCAGGTCCACAGCCCTCCCAATCCACCAAAAAGAACCTTTTTCCTCTGACCGTCTTGGAGGCCAGTATCTCTTTCACTGAGAAGACGTCAGAAGAACCGGAGACAGGAGTGGGAGAAACTAATTTGGGAGAGAAACGGTTGATGATGAGTGGTTTAAGAAGAGAGACATGAAAGGCATTAGGAATACGGAGAGAAGGAGGAAGAAGAAGTTTGTAAGAGACGGGATTAATTTGGCACAAGACTTTGAAAGGACCAAGATAGCGTGGACCCAGTTTGTAACTGGGGACACGAAAGCGGACATATTTAGCGGAGAGCCATACCTTGTCTCCGGGAGCAAAAATGGGGGGAGCTCTTCTTTTCTTATCGGCAAACTTTTTCATGCGAGATGAAGCCTGTAAAAGAGAATCTTGGGTCTCTTTCCATATGGTGGAAAGATCACGAGTCACTTCATCTACAGCGGGCAAACCAGAGGGCAAGGGAGTAGGGAGGGGGGGAAGAGGGTGACGGCCGTACACCACGAAAAATGGGGATTTGGAGGAAGATTCAGAGACTCTAAAGTTATACGAGAATTCGGCCCATGGTAGAAGATCTGCCCAATCATCCTGGCGGGAGGAAACAAAATGTCGTAAATAATCACCCAAGACCTGGTTAATTCTTTCTACTTGTCCATTGGATTGAGGATGATATGCAGAAGAAAAGTTTAATTTAATCTTGAGTTGTTTACAGAGAGCCCTCCAGAATTTTGACACGAATTGGACGCCTCTATCCGAGACTATCTGTGTGGGCAACCCGTGAAGACGAAAAATGTGTACAAAAAATTGTTTAGCCAACTGAGGCGCTGAAGGAAGACCAGGAAGAGGGATGAAATGTGCCATCTTGGAGAATCGATCAACGACCACCCAAACAACAGTGTTGCCACGGGATGGGGGTAGGTCTGTAATAAAATCCATACCAATCAGAGACCAAGGCTGTTCAGGGACAGGCAGAGGATGAAGAAAACCAGCGGGCTTCTGGCGAGGAGTCTTATCCCGGGCACAGACAGTGCAGGCTCGCACAAAGTCCACGACATCCGTCTCCAGAGTCGGCCACCAATAGAAGCGAGAGATGAGTTGCACAGATTTCTTGATGCCTGCATGACCTGCGAGATGGGAGGAGTGACCCCATTTGAGGATTCCGAGGCGTTGGCGTGGAGAGACGAAGGTCTTTCCTGGAGGAGTTTGCCTGATGGAGGCTGGAGAAGTGGAAATCAGGCAGTCAGGAGGAATGATGTGTTGCGGAGAGAGTTCAACTTCCGAGGCATCCGAGGAACGAGAGAGAGCATCGGCCCTAATGTTCTTATCGGCAGGCCGAAAGTGAATTTCAAAGTTAAATCGGGCAAAGAACAGAGACCACCTGGCCTGGCGAGGATTCAGCCGTTGGGCAGACTGGAGATAGGAGAGGTTCTTGTGATCGGTGTAAATAATAACTGGAAATCTTGATCCCTCCAGCAGATGCCTCCATTCCTCAAGTGCTAATTTAATGGCTAGAAGCTCTCGATCCCCGATGGAGTAGTTCCTCTCCGCCGGAGAGAAGGTCCTAGAAAAAAAACCACAAGTAACAGCATGCCCGGAAGAATTTTTTTGTAGAAGGACCGCTCCAGCTCCTACAGAGGAGGCATCAACCTCCAATAGGAAGGGTTTAGATGGGTCAGGTCTGGAGAGCACGGGAGCCGAAGAAAAGGCAGACTTGAGCCGTTTAAAGGCGTCTTCCGCTTGAGGAGGCCAAGACTTGGGATTGGCATTTTTTTTGGTTAAAGCCACGATAGGGGCCACAACGGTAGAAAAATGTGGAATAAATTGCCTGTAATAATTGGCGAACCCCAAAAAACGTTGGATAGCACGGAGTCCGGAGGGGCGTGGCCAATCTAAGACGGCAGAGAGTTTGTCTGGATCCATTTGTAGTCCCTGGCCAGAGACCAAGTATCCTAGGAAAGGAAGAGATTGGCATTCAAACAGACATTTCTCTATCTTGGCATAAAGTTGATTGTCACGAAGTCTCTGAAGAACCATACGGACATGCTGGCGGTGTTCTTCTAGATTGGCAGAAAAAATCAGGATATCGTCCAGATATACAACAACACAGGAGTATAAGAGATCACGAAAAATTTCATTAACAAAGTCTTGAAAGACGGCAGGGGCGTTGCACAGGCCAAAGGGCATGACCAGATACTCAAAGTGTCCATCTCTAGTGTTAAATGCCGTTTTCCATTCATCCCCCTCTCTGATGCGGATGAGATTATAAGCACCTCTTAAGTCCAGTTTGGTAAAGATGTGGGCACCTTGGAGGCGATCAAAGAGTTCAGAGATGAGGGGTAGGGGGTAGCGGTTCTTTACCGTGATTTTATTAAGACCGCGGTAGTCAATGCAAGGACGTAGAGAGCCATCTTTTTTGGACACAAAGAAAAATCCGGCTCCGGCAGGAGAGGAGGATTTACGGATAAAGCCTTTTTTTAAATTTTCCTGGATGTACTCCGACATAGCAAGAGTCTCTGGGGCGGACAGAGGATAGATTCTGCCCCGGGGTGGAGTAGTGCCCGGGAGGAGGTCAATAGGACAATCATAAGGCCTGTGAGGAGGTAGAGTCTCAGCTTGTTTTTTGCAAAAAACATCCGCAAAGTCCATATAGGCCTTAGGGAGACCGGTTACAGGGGGAACCACAGAGTCACGGCAAGGGGTACTGGGAACCGGTTTTAGGCAGTCCTTGAAACAAGAGGGCCCCCAACTCTTGATCTCCCCAGAGGACCAATCCAGGGTTGGGGAATGGAGTTGAAGCCAGGGTAGTCCAAGGAGGATTTCGGAAGTGCAATTGGGGAGGACCAAAAATTCAATCTTCTCGTGATGAGGTCCGATGCACATTAGAAGGGGCTCCGTGCGGAAACGTATGGTACAGTCCAATCTTTCATTGTTTACACAATTGATGTAGAGGGGTCTGGCGAGACTGGTCACTGGGATGTTGAACCTGTTGACGAGAGAGGCCAAAATAAAATTTCCTGCAGATCCGGAATCCAAGAAGGCCATAGTAGAGAAGGAGAAGGCAGAGGCAGATATCCGCACAGGCACAGTAAGACGTGGAGAAGCAGAGTAGACATCAAGGACTGTCTCACCTTTGTGCGGAGTCAGCGTACGTCTTTCCAGGCGGGGAGGACGGATAGGACAATCCTTCAGGAAGTGTTCGGTACTGGCACAGTACAGGCAGAGATTCTCCATGCGGCGTCGTGTCCTCTCTTGAGGTGTCAGGCGAGACCGGTCGACCTGCATAGCCTCCACGGCGGGAGGCACAGGAACGGATTGCAGGGGACCAGAGGAGAGAGGAGCCGGGGAGAAAAAACGCCTTGTGCGAACAAAGTCCATATCCTGGCGGAGCTCCTGACGCCTTTCGGAAAAACGCATGTCAATGCGAGTGGCAAGATGGATGAGTTCATGTAGGTTAGCAGGGATTTCTCGTGCGGCCAGAACATCTTTAATGTTGCTGGATAGGCCTTTTTTAAAGGTCGCGCAGAGGGCCTCATTATTCCAGGATAATTCTGAAGCAAGAGTACGGAATTGTACGGCGTACTCGCCAACGGAAGAATTACCCTGGACCAGGTTCAACAGGGCAGTCTCAGCAGAAGAGGCTCGGGCAGGTTCCTCAAAGACACTTCGAATTTCCGAGAAGAAGGAGTGTATAGAGGCAGTGACGGGGTCATTGCGGTCCCAGAGCGGTGTGGCCCATGACAGAGCTTTTCCAGACAGAAGGCTGACTACGAAAGCCACCTTAGACCTTTCAGTAGGGAACTGGTCCGACATCATCTCCAAGTGCAGGGAACATTGGGAAAGAAAGCCACGGCAGAATTTAGAGTCCCCATCAAATTTATCCGGCAAGGATAGTCGTAGACCAGAAGCGGCCACTCGCTGCGGAGGAGGTGCAGGAGCTGGCGGAGGAGATGATTGCTGAAGCTGTGGTAGTAGCTGCTGTAGCATCACGGTCAGTTGAGACAGCTGTTGGCCTTGTTGCGCTATCTGTTGTGACTGCTGGGCGACCACCGTGGTGAGGTCGGCGACAACTGGCAGAGGAACTTCAGCGGGATCCATGGCCGGATCTACTGTCACGATGCCGGCTGGCAGGTAGTGGATCCTCTGTGCCAGAGAGGGATTGGCGTGGACCGTGCTAGTGGATCGGTTCTAAGTCACTACTGGTTTTCACCAGAGCCCGCCGCAAAGCGGGATGGTCTTGCTGCGGCGGTAGTGACCAGGTCGTATCCACTAGCAACGGCTCAACCTCTCTGACTGCTGAAGATAGGCGCGGTACAAGGGAGTAGACAGAAGCAAGGTCTGACGTAGCAGAAGGTCGGGGCAGGCAGCAAGGATCGTAGTCGGGGGCAACGGCAGGAGGTCTGGAACACAGGCTAGGAACACACAAGGAAACGCTTTCACTGGCACAATGGCAACAAGATCCGGCGAGGGAGTGAAGGGGAAGTGAGGTATAAATAGGGAGTGCACAGGTGAACACACTAATTGGAACCACTGCGCCAATCAGCGGCGCAGTGGCCCTTTAAATCGCAGAGACCCGGCGCGCGCGCCCTAGGGAGCGGGGCCGCGCGCGCCGGGACAGGACAGACGGAGAGCGAGTCAGGTACGGGAGCTGGGATGCGCATCGCGAGCGGGCGCTACCCGCATCGCGAATCGCATCCCGGCTGGAGACGGTATCGCAGCGCACCGGGTCAGTGGAGCTGCCCGGAGCGCTGCGGTAGCGAGAGAGAAGCGAGCGCTCCGGGGAGGAGCGGGGACCCGGAGCGCTCGGCGTAACAGCCCGCTGATTGGCGCCTGGTCCTAATTAGTGTATTCACCTGTGCACTTCCCTATATAACCTCACTTACCCTTCCCTTCCTTGCCGGATCATGTTGCCATTGTGCCAGTGAAAGCGTTCCTTGTATGTCCCAAGCCAGTGTTCCAGACCTCTTGCCGTTGCCCCTGACTACGATCCTTGCTGCCTGCCCTGACCTTCTGCTACGTCTCTTGCCTAATCCCTTGTACCGCGCCTATCTCAGCAGTCAGAGAGGTTGAGCCGTTACCGGTGGATACGACCTGGTTTCTACCGCCGCTGCAAGACCATCCCGCTTTGCGGCGGGCTCTGGTGAATACCAGTAGCAACTTAGAACCGGTCCACCGGTACGGTCCACCCAATCCCTCTCTGACACAGAGGATCCACCTCCAGCCTGCCGAATCCTGACAGTAGATCCGGACATGGATCCCGCTGAGGTCCCACTGCCAGTTGTCGCTGACCTTACCACAGTGGTCACCCAGCAGTCGCAACAGATAGCGCAACAAGGCCATCAGCTGTCTCAACTGACTGTTATGCTACAACAGCTTCTACCACAGCTTCAGCAACCATCTCCTCCGCCAGCTCCTGCACCTCCTCCGCAGCGAGTGGCCGCATCCAGCCTCCGCTTATCTTTGCCGGACAAATTCAATGGGGAGTCTAGACTTTGCCGTGGTTTTCTCTCGCAATGTTCCCTGCATTTGGAGATGATGTCGGACCAATTTCCAACTGAACGGTCGAAGGTGGCTTTCGTGGTTAGTCTCCTGTCTGGGAAGGCCCTGTCATGGGCCACACCGCTCTGGGACCGCAATGATCCTGTCACTGCCACTGTACAGTCCTTCTTCGCTGAGGTTCGAAGTGTCTTCGAGGAACCAGCCCGAGCTTCTTCTGCCGAGACTGCCCTGCTGAACCTGGTCCAGGGTAATTCTTCTGTAGGCGAGTACGCCATCCAATTTCGTACCCTCGCCTCTGTATTATCTTGGAATAACGAGGCCCTCTGCGCGACCTTCAAAAAAGGCCTATCCAGTAACATCAAAGATGTGCTGGCCGCACGAGAAATCCCTGCCAACCTGCATGAACTTATTCATTTGGCCACCCGCATTGACATGCGCTTTTCCGAAAGACGCCAGGAGCTCCGTCAGGATATGGACTTTGTTCGCACTAGGCGGTTTCTAGCCCCGGCTCCTCTCTTCTCTGGTCCGCTGTAATCTGTTCCTGTGTCTTCTGCCGTGGAGGCTATGCAAGTAGACTGGTCTCGCCTGACACCACAAGAGAGGACACGCCGCCGCAATGAGAACCTATGCCTGTACTGTGCCAGTACCGAACACTTCCTGAAGGATTGTCCTATCCGTCCTCCACATCAGGGAAGACGCAATCCGATTCCGCACAAAGGTGAGACAGCTCTAGGTGTGAACTCTGCTTCTCCACGTCTTACTGTGCCTGTGCGGATTTCTTCTGCTAACTCCTCCTTCTCAGCTGTGGCCTTCTTGGATTCTGGATCTGCAGGAAATTTTATTTTGGCCTCCTTCGTTAACAGGTTCAACATCCCAGAGACCAATCTCGCCAGACCTCTCTACATCGCTTCAGTTAATGGAGAAAGATTGGACTGTACTGTGCGTTACCGCACAGAACCCCTGTTAATGTGCATTGGACCTCATCACAAAAAAATTTAATTTCTGGTCCTCTCTAACTGCACTTCTGAAATTCTTCTCGGACTGCCTTGGCTCCAACGCCATTCCCCTACCCTTGACTGGACCACCGGGGAAATCAAGAACTGGGGTGCTTCTTGCCACAAAAAATGCCTCACGTCTGCTCCCAGTCCTGCCAGTCAAACCCCTATGGCTCGTCCTATACCAGGTCTCCCCAAGGCCTATTTGGACTATGCCGATGTTTTTTGCAAAAAACAAGCAGAGACTTTGCCTCCTCACAGGCCTTATGACTGCCCTATTGATCTCCTTCATCCGCAAGTCTTCCTCCCCTGCCGGACGGGGTTCTTCTTTGTCTCCAAAAAAGACGGTTCCTTACGGCCATGCATCGATTACCGCGGTCTTAATAAGATCACTATAAAAACCTGCTATCCCCTGCCTCTTATCTCGGAACTCTTTGACCGCCTACGTGGCGCTAACATCTTCACCAAATAGGATTTAAGAGGTGCATATAATCTCATCCGCATCAGGGAAGGGGATGAGTGGAAGACAGCATTTAATACCAGAGACGAACACTTTGAATATCTGGTTATGCCCTTTGGGCTCTGCAACGCCCCTGCTGTCTTCCAGGACTTTGTGAATGAAATTTTTCGTGATCTGCTATATACCTGTGTTGTGGTTTACTTGGACGACATTTTGATTTTCTCTTCTAACCTCGAAGAACATCTCCGTCATGTGCGTCTGGTGCTCCAGAGACTCCGTGACAATCAATTATATGCCAAGATGGAGAAATTTCTCTTTGAATGCCAATCTCTTCCCTTCCTAGGATATTTAGTCTCTGGCCAGGGACTTCATATGGACCCAGACAAACTGTCAGCCGTGTTAGATTGGCCACGCCCCTCCGGACTCCGAGCTATCCAACGCTTCTTGAGGTTTGCCAATTACTACCGACAATTTATTCCACATTTTTCAACCATTGTGGCTCCAATTGTGGCCCTAACCAAGAAAAACGCCAACCCTAAGTCCTGGCCTCCCCAAGCAGACGACTCATTCAACCGTCTCAAAACTGCCTTTTCTTCTGCTCCTGTACTCTCCAGACCAGATCCATCTAAACCCTTCTCACTGGAGGTAGACGCCTCCTCGGTGGGAGCCAGAGCTGTACTCCTACAAAAATACTCTTCTGGACATAACATTACTTGTGGTTTCTTTTCTAAGACCTTCTCTCCGGCGGAGAAAAATTACTCCATTGGTGATCGAGAACTGCTGGCCATAAAACTAGCCCTTGAGGAATGGAGGCACCTGCTGGAGGGTTCCAAATACCCAATTATCATATACACAGATCACAAGAATCATTCTTATCTTCAGTCTGCCCAACGTCTGAACCCACGCCAGGCTAGGTGGTCGTTGTTTTTTGCCCGTTTTAACTTTGAGATTCATTTTCGACCTGCTGACAAAAACATCAGGGCTGACGCCCTCTCTTGTTCCTCTGATGCCTCCGAAACGGAAGCCCCCCTGCAACACATTGTTCCTCCTGAGTGTCTGATCTCCTCTTCCCCAGCTTCCATCAGACAAACACCTCCTGGAAAGACTTTCGTCCCTCCACGCCAGCGCCTCAAGATCCTCAGGTGGGGACACTCCTCGCACCTCGCCAGCCATGCTGGCATCAAGAAGTCCATCCAACTCATCTCTCGATATTATTGGTGGCCTACCCTGGAAGCAGATGTTGCTGATTTTGTTCGGGCTTGTACAGTCTGTGCCCGGGAGAAGACTCCTCGCCAGAAACCTGCCGGCCTCCTTCATCCTCTGCCTGTCCCTGAGCTACCATGGTCTCAGATTGCCATGGACTTTATAACGGACCTGCCTTTATCCCATGGCAACACAGTCATTTGGGTGGTTGTTGATCGTTTCTCCAAGATGGCACATTTTATTCCACTTCCAGGCCTTCCTTCTGCGCCCCAGTTGGCGAAACAATTTTTTGTGCACATTTTTCGCCTTCACAGGCTTCCCACGCATATCGTCTCGGATAGAGGCGTTCAATTTGTGTCGAAATTCTGGAGAGCTCTCTGTAATCAACTAAAAATCAAATAAAATTTCTCGTCTTCCTATCATCCCCAATCCAATGGGCAAGTAGAGAGAGTTAACCAGGTTCTTGGTGACTATTTGCGACATTTTGTTTCCTCCCGCCAGGATGATTGGGCCAATCTTCTACCCTGGGCTGAATTCTCGTACAATTTCAAAGTCTCTGAATCCTCCGCTAAATCCCCGTTCTTTGTGGTGTACGGCCGTCACCCTCTTCCCCCCTCCCCACTCCCACGCCTTCTGGTTTGCCCGCTGTTGACGAGGTTACCCGGGACTTCTCCACCATCTGGAAAGAGACTCAAAAATCCCTCCTACAGGCCCCATCCGGGATGAAGAAGCATGCCGACAAAAAGAGAAGAACTCCTCCTGTCTTTGCTCCTGGAGACAAAGTGTGGCTCTCCGCCAAGTATATCCGCTTCCGTGTCCCCAGTTATAAACTGGGACCACGTTATCTTGGACCCTTTAAAATCAAGTGCCAAATCAATCCTGTCTCCTACAAACTCCTTCTTCCCCCTTCTCTCCGTATTCCTAATGCTTTTCATGTTTCTCTCCTTAAACCGCTTATCCTTAACCGCTTCTCTCCCAAGGTTGTTGCTCCTACTCCTGTCTCCGGGTCCTCAGATGTCTTCTCGGTTAAAGAAATTCACGCGTCTAAGACGGTCAGAGGTAAAAAAAAAATTCTCGTAGATTGGGAGAATTGTGGTCCTGAGGAGAGGTCGTGGGAACCTGAGGATAACATTCTCGACAAGGACCTCATTCACAAATTTTCAGGTGCCAAAAAGAGGGGGAGACCCAAGGAGGGGGTACTGTTACGCCAAGCGCTCCGGGTCCCCGCTCCTCCCCGGAGCACTCGCAGCGTTTTCCTGTTCACAGTGCCCCCGTCAGACCCGCTGCGATAATGTCCCTAGCCGGGATCCACGATGCGGGACGCACCAGCTTGCGATTCGCATCCCGGCCCACTTACCAGACTCGTTCCCCATCTGTACTGTCCCGGCACGCACGGCCCCGCTCCCTAGGGCGCGCGCGCCAGCTCTCTGTGATTTAAAGGGCCAGTGCGCCGCTGATTGGCGCCTGGTCCTAATTAGTGTATTCACCTGTGCACTTCCCTATATAACCTCACTTTCCCTTCCTTGCCGGATCATGTTGCCATTGTGCCAGTGAAAGCGTTCCTTGTATGTCCCAAGCCAGTGTTCCAGACCTCTTGCCGTTGCCCCTGACTACGATCCTTGCTGCCTGCCCTGACCTTCTGCTACGTCCGACCTTGCTCTTGCCTAATCCCTTGTACCGCGCCTATCTCAGCAGTCAGAGAGGTTTAGCCGTTACCGGTGGATACGACCTGGTTGCTACCACTGCTGCAAGACCATTCTGCTTTGCGGCGGGCTCTGGTGAATACCAGTAGCAACTTAGAACCGGTCCACGCCAATCCCTCTCTGACACAGAGGATCCATCTCCAGCCTGCCGAATCCTGACAAGGGGTTATCCAGGAAAAAACTTTTTTTTATATATATCAACTGGCTCCAGAAAGTTAAACAGATTTGTAAATTACTTCTATTAAAAAATCTTAATCCTTTCAGTACTTATGACCTTCTGAAGTTAAGGTTGTTCTTTTCTGTCTAAGTGCTCTCTGATGACACATGTCTCAGGAAACACCCAGCAAATCCCCATAGCAAAACTCTTCTAAACTGCTCGTTTCCCGAGAAAGGTGTCATCAGAGAGGACTTAGACAGAAAAGAACAACCTTAACTTCAGAAGGTCATAAGTACTGAAAGGATTAAGATTTTTTAATAGAAGTAATTTACAAATCTGTTTAACTTTCTGGAGCCAGTTGATATATAAAAAAAAAGTTTTTTCCTGGAATACCCTTTAACCATGGTGAGGGCCATGCTTCATCTCTTTTTTTCTATGATGGACTGCATGCTACCATTTGGTGTAGAGCACAAGAGAAGGAAGATTTTAATATTGTCAACCATGTTCTTTGTGCTCAATACAATAACTGTGTACAGATGTGTTTGATATGCTAGTCTGTGGAACATTCTTTTTGGTATACATCTTATCTTGGTATATATCTGTCATGTCTTCCACCCTCTGTCTGTCAGTTGTACTCAATTTGAGCAATTCTGTACACAACAACAATCAATTCCTGTCATCTAATGGTGACTTGCTATTTCGTATTATTGCATAAGCTGACATCAATACATGCTTGAAGGACTTCCTCCAAACAGGCGACTTATTGTTGTCTCCCCAACACTTTAGATATATACTTTGTAGAATCTGTTTAGCTGCATTCAAAGTTTTATTTCCATGATGTGTGTTACGCCGAGCGCTCCGAGTCCCTGCTCCTCCCCGGAGCGCTCGCGGCGTCCCTCTCTTCAGCGCCCCGGTCGGACCCGCTGACCGGGAGCGCTGCACTGACATTGCCGGCGGGGATGCGATTCGCATAGCGGGACGCGCCCGCTCGCGAATCGCATCCCAGGTCACTCACCTGTCCCGGTCCCCGGCTTTCATGCTCTGACGCGCGGCTCCGCTCTCTAGGACGCGCGCGCGCCAGCTCTCTGAGATTTAAAGGGCCAGTGCACCAATGATGGGTGCCTGGCCCAATCAGCTTAATTGGTTACCACCTGCTCCCTGGCTATATTACCTCACTTCCCCTGCACTTCCTTGCCGGATCTTGTTGTCCTTGTGCCAGAGAAAGCCTTTCCTTGAGTGTTCCTAGCCTGTGTTCCAGACCTCCTGCCGTTGCCCCTGACTACGATCCTTGCTGCCTGCCCTGACCTTCTGCTACGTCCGACCTTGCTCTTGCCTTATCCCTTGTACCATGCCTATCTCAGCAGTCAGAAAGGTTGAGCCGTTGCCGGTGGATACGACCTGGTTGCTACCGCCGCTGCAAGACCATCCCGCTTTGCGGCGGGCTCTGGTGAAAACCAGTAGCAACTTAGAACCGGTCCACCGACACGGTCCATGCCCATCCCTCTCTGACACAGAGGATCCACCTCCAGCCTGCCGAATCGTAACAGTAGATCCGGCCATGGATTCCGCTGAGGTGCCGCTGTCAAGTCTTGCCGACATTTCCACGGTGATCGCCCAGCAATCACTAATGATCGCCCAACGAAATCACCAGCTGTCGTACTTGACCACCGTGACACAGCAACTTCAGTCACAGATACAGCAGCTGCTACCGCAGATACAGCAACTTCAGTCACAGACACAGCAGCTGCAACAGCAACAACCATCTCCTCCGCCGGCTCCTGCACCTCCTCCGCAGCGAGCGGCCGCTCCCAACCCCCGCTTGTCCCTGCCGGATAAATTTGATGGGGACTCTAGACTCTGCCGTGGTCTCCTGTCTGGGAAGGCCCTGCCATGGGCCACACCGCTCGGAGCACCGCTCTCACAGTATCCTTTGCAATCTACCCCTGTGCCTCCCGCCGAGGAGGCTATGCAAGTGGATCGGTCTCGCCTGACCCCTGAAGAGAGGACTCGCCGCAGAAATAAAGATTTACGTCTACACTGCACTGTGCGTTACCGCACAGAACCCCTGCTCATGAGCATGGAACTGCATCTGGAAAAAATTGACCTTTTTGTTTTGCCCAAATGCTCCTCTGAAGTCCTCCTCGGTCTGCCATGGCTCCAACGCCACTCTTCTACCCTTGTCTGGACCACCGGGGAGATCAAGAGCTGGGGTGCTTCTTGCCACAGAAAATGCCTCACGTCTGCTCCCAGTCCCGTCAGTCAAACCTCAGTGTCTCCTCCTTTACCTGGTCTCCCCAAGGCCTATCTGGACTATGCTGTGTCTCCTCCTCATAGCCCCCGTCCTGTTAACACTCTGCCCCGTGCCAAGCTTCACCCTCTTCCCTCCCTCCCCGCTCCCACGCCTTCTTGTTTGCCCGCTGTTGATGAGGTTTCCCGGGGCTTCGCCACCGTCTGGAAAAAGACTCAAAAATCCCTCATACTAGCCTCATCCCGGGTGAAGAAGCATGCCGACAAAAAAAGAAGAACTCCTCCTGTCTTTGTGTGGCTCTCCGCCAAGTATATCCGCTTCCGTGTCCCCAGTTTTAATCTGGGACCACGTTATCTTGGACCCTTTGAAGTTAAGTGCCTAGAGGAAGCTACTCCTGTCTCCGGGTCCTCAGATGTCTTCCTGATTAAAGAATTTTCAGGTCCCAAAAAGAGGGGGAGACCCAAGGGGGGGGGGGTACTGTTACGCCGAGCACTCCGGGTCCCTGCTCCTCCCCGGAGCGCTCGCGGCGTCCCTCTCTCTGCAGCGCCCCGGTCGGACCCGCTGACCGGGAGCGCTGCACTGACATTGCCGGCGGGGATGCGATTCGCATAGCGGGACGCGCCCGCTCGCGATCGCATCCCAAGTCACTCACCTGTCCCGGTCCCCGGCTGTCATGCTCTGGCGCGCGCGGCTCCGCTCTCTAGGGCGCGCGCGCGCCAGCTCTCTGACATTTAAAGGGCCAGTGCACCGATGATGGGTGCCTGGCCCAATCAGCTTAATTGGTTACCACCTGCTCCCTGGCTATATTACCTCACTTCCCCTGCACTTCCTTGCCGGATCTTGTTGCCCTTGTGCCAGAGAAAGCCTTTCCTTGAGTGTTCCTAGCCTGTGTTCCAGACCTCCTGCCGTTGCCCCTGACTACGATCCTTGCTGCCTGCCCTGACCTTCTGCTACGTCCGACCTTGCTCTTGCCTTATCCCTTGTACCATGCCTATCTCAGCAGTCAGAGAGGTTGAGCCGTTGCCGGTGGATACGACCTGGTTGCTACCGCCGCTGCAAGACCATCCCGCTTTGCGGCGGGCTCTGGTGAAAACCAGTAGCAACTTAGAACCGGTCCACCGACACGGTCCACGCCCATCCCTCTCTGACACAGAGGATCCACCTCCAGCCTGCCGAATCGTAACAATGTGCAAATTTTGCTCCGGAGCAATGCACACAAGGCCTAAAGGAAGATACTGGGCCTAATTTACGAAGAGTGTTGGCTTTTTACTAGTGTGAAATGTTGTTTCCGACTTGCAGGATTCCTCTCTATTTACTATCGGGTCACAGCTTTTTTCTAGGTGTAAATTTCCAGCCATTTATTCACAGGATTTTTTGTGAAATGAATAGTAAATCAGTCAGGTTTTGAAATCACACCCTTTTTGGGCCGGTGTGAGGTGGAAATTTGTGACCCGTACAGACTTGCGACCGCTCCTCCCCTTAGCTCTACAAAGGTTTCCGAAGCTGGGCGAAGCGAAGGCAGAGCAGAGGACACAGGTCTGCATGGGAAAAAAGAAGCCACGCCCCATCATCTTCCCCTCCAGGAGAACGGAGGTCTTCATGGGAGAAGGAAGGCAGAGCATGGAAGAGAGGACGTACATGGCTCCTCATCTCCCCTCCCCCTACTCTGCCTTTGGAGGATGCAAGTTTAAACTGTTTTTATTGCAATGTAAGTGCTCAACACAATAAATACAGAAGGAGAATATCAAAAGCTGGTGGTGAGACATTCAGGTATCATCCGACACCATGCCGGAAAAAGGAGGATCAATCATCAGCATGACACGAGCAGATACATCAGCAATGAACCGAACCAAAACACAGAAAACATTGAAACCAACCACCATATGGTGGGAACGCAAGAACTATGGAAAGGGAAACAAAGACAAACACAAAGACGATACACTACAAACACAAAACACCACACAAATCCGTCCAGGTCAGGGGGAAGGGGGAAAAGGAAGAGGGAGATGGGAGAGAAAAAAAAGAAGAACAAGAGAAAATAAGGGGAAAGGAAAAGAAAGAAGGGAAAGGAGAGAGGGAAACGAAGAAGGGGGGGAGTATCAGCCTAGGTCAGACGAGAAAAGAGAAATCAAGTAGCCGGGGGAGAAGACTGTGATAGAAGGAGGTCTCTTGCAGCCAAGAACCTGGAGACCGTGTATTGGGCATGAGGGGAGGCACACCAGGTCGCCCATATTTTATAGAATTTGGCAGGGTTCTTACGATGCTATAAACCAGATACTCATAGTTCACTGAGGTGTTCACGAGGGTTTTCCAACCAGCAACTGTGGGAGTCCTAGAGTCCATCCAACGCAATGCTATGGCCTTGCGTGCAAGAAAAAGAACTTCCCTGAGGAAGATAATCTCAGCTGGGGACCACAGTTCCTCATCAAAAAGATGCAGAAGGCAGTACCTCGGGAGGAGCGGCACCGGTCGCCGAGTTAAGGTATTAAGAAACTGTATCACCTCGGACCAGAACAATGCTATATAATGGCAGGGCCACATCATGTGCATAAAGTCAGAGTCAGGGTGCCCACAACGGTGGCAAGATGAGTCAGGACGCCTACCCATTTTAGGGGTGAGGTACGACTGGTGGAACATGTACAGCTGAATCAGTCGGTTGTTAATAAAAGGTGAGACATAGAGATGTGAGGAGAGGGCATCATCCCACTCCTCATAAGTCATGTCAGCTACACAGCTCCTCCAGCGCGCCTCAACCGACAGCGGCTCCCCCCCCAACTTAGCATTCAAAAGGGCAGTATATAGAGCCGATATAAGGCCCCGAGGCCCCTGAGTGGTGAAAACCCCAATAACCGGGAAATGGGAGAATGGAGCACTAGACCTAGGGAATTGTACTTGGAAGGCATGTCTGAACTGGAGGTATCAGTAAAATGATCGTCTGGGGACAGACTTAACATCAATAAAGTACTGGAAGTCCCTAAAGGCACTACGGTCATAGACATCACTAATGGAGATCACACCATAGGACCTCCAAAAGTGTAGGTCCAGTTGGTCAGAGAAGTGTGGCAACGTAGGATCATGCCATAGTTGTCGATCCAACATGTTGTCCGTAAAAACAAATAGACGTTTAGCATAGGTCCAGAGTTTCAGGGCCAGTCTATGCAAAGGAAGCCAAGGGCCCCCCAAGCCAATCCTACCCTCCAAGACGGGCCACAAGTGAGAGAAGTGTAAACTATGGGCGAGGTGATGCTCAGTATTGGGGAGGGGCTGCAAAGAGACCCAGTGTCTAAGATACCTGAGCTGGCCAGCCATGTAATATAACTGTAGGTCGGGAAGTGACATACCTCCCTGAGTTCTAGGTCTTTGCAATGTGGTCAGTTTTAGCTCAGATCTATTACAGCCCCATATAAACGGGGGAAAGAGAGAATGCAGCTGCTTAAAAAAGGAGACTGGTACTATGGCCGAAGCGTGCTCTAACAGGTAAAGACACTTGGGGAGGACCACCATTTTGATGAGATTAATTCGGCCCGCAACAGAAAGGGGTAAGGCAGCCCAGGTCCGGAATTTGGTGCGGACATAGGATAGAAGAGGTAGAATGTTCGTCTGGTGATCCTCCCCAAACCGCCTATTGATGTTGATGCCTAAATATTTGAACTGATCTACAACCCGCAGGCCATGTAAGCAGGTCCCTACCTGAGAATCTCTGATGGGCATATACACCGACTTGCTCCAGTTGATCCTAAGACCCGAATAGACCCCAAAGCTGTCAATGAGGCCGATCCCCAAAGCCAGAGTGCACGCAGGATCAGACATGAATAAGATCATGTCGTCAGCATACAGGCCTACCCTATCCTCCCTCGAGCCAATGCATATACCAGCGTACCCCG
Organism: Hyla sarda; assembly: GCF_029499605.1. Classification (NCBI taxonomy): domain Eukaryota; kingdom Metazoa; phylum Chordata; class Amphibia; order Anura; family Hylidae; genus Hyla; species Hyla sarda. Next base: position 324,451,202 of record NC_079191.1, on the reverse strand, counting down.
GATGCTGACGGATCCGGAGGGCCAAAGGTTCATTAGCAATAGCAAATAACAGTGGAGAGATAGGGCATCCCTGTCGCGTGCCCCTGCCCAGGGAAAAATAAGGAGAAAGAGCACCGTTGATGGACATACGTGCCCTCGGGGATCTATATAAAAGAGAAATCCATCTTCCAATTCCTCCATAGTCAACTCCGACTCCAGAGAGGAAGCACTGACAGCGGACAGTCGAGGGAATGTGATATTGTCCAGGTAGTCAGACAGTTCCCTTGAGGAGTAGGTGGCCTGAGAGGTGTATAAATCAGAGTAGAAGGAGACAAATCTGTCAGAGATCTGGGAAGTAGTGGTCAACACAGTCCCATCCACCGAACGGACCTGTAGAACCGTCGGAGACTGGGAATTTTGGTGAATAAGGTGGGCCAGCAATCTACTGGACTGATTTCCCATCTCAAAGGCCTTCTGTTGGGTAAAAAAAAGCTTACGAGCCGCTTTCTCCTGCAGACAATGTAAGTACTGTCGCCCCGCCTGCAGCCATACAGTTTAATTGTCATCGGTCGGGTCAGTGATGTAAGTCCTCTCCAGGTCAGCACAACGATCCCCCAGCTCAGACTCCTCCCTCATCGCCTCCCGCTTAATATAAGATATGGCCAACTGTAAACACCCCCGTAGGAATGCTTTAGTGGTTTCCCACATTAAGATGCGGTCGTCAACCCCATTATGATCTACAAAGAACATGGAAAGTTGTACAGGTATACCATCATGATCAAATAAGGACAACCAATAAGGATTTAATTTCCAGCATCGGATATTAGAGGGGCCAGGGGCCAGCAGGGTCAGCAGGAGAGGGGAGTGATCTGAGACCCCCCTAGTGACATACGCTACAGCCTGGACCATAGGGAGGACAAGCGGGTTACTCAACACCATATCAATGCGTGAAAGGGAGTTGCCACTTGCAGCCTGACAGGAATAAACACGGGCATGTCGATGTAAGTGCCGAAAGATGTCCCTCCAACCTAGTTCCTGAACCAGGGCACTCAGTGGAGTCGGGGAAGAGGAAGGAACAATGCCAACCCCTCTCCTATTCAAAGCCGGGTCCAACACATTATTGAAGTCACCCATGCAGAGAACTCTAGCCCCTGGAAAAGAGGCAGCGAAAACTGCAGTTTGGTGTAGAACCTCCAGGGCACCAGGAGGAGGGACATAAATACCCAAGAGGACATAGGGGGAATTATCAATAAGTGAGAAAATAAACACATACCTGCCCTCAGAGTCGACCCGAGTATGCCTCGCCTCCCACCTCAGGGATTTATGTATCATAAAAGAGACTCCCCTGGAATGTGACGTGTGGCAAGAGTGTAGCGTCCATTGCACCCAGGGCCTAGATAACCACCGAGTATTAGGAGCAATCAAGTGCGTCTCCAGCAAACAAACCACAGTTGGTTGGTACTTACGTATAGTGGCATACACCAGAGATCGCTTAAGAGGACAGCCGACACCCCTCACATTCCACGAAAGGTACCTAACATTCGCCATGTGGAGAGAGGAAAGCTGAAATGAAAGGAGTGGTGAGAGAAGGGAAACAGGGGTAAAGCGAGTACCCAATGTGTAAGTAGAAGAGGGGGCAGGTAGGGGGACGACAGAAGAAGGCAGAGGAGCAGGGAAACCACAGAGAAGGAGGGAAGGAAAGAGGGAAGAAGGGCAGGCAACCCGACCGGGACGTACACAGAACGAGACAGACACAGAGCACTAGACAAAGACAAAACAAGAGGGTCATAAACAAATGCAACATGCATAAGGCCATTAGCCTAAGGCCCAGAAGAGGTGTGTAATATGGGGGGAACCGTGTTAATCGGGGTCGCAGGGAAAAGAGACCCCACGATCGGCCACCAGGGACAAACAGCAGTGCCATCAAATAACTAGGGTACATAAACAAAAGGAAGTACGGGTGGGCTATAACCCGGCCAATACACCGCACAGTATAGTGAGTACGAGCAGTGCAAAACAACATGCAGTCCAGAGGTATCAACCAGACATCAAGTCCCATCAGCAGAGCAGTAACGGGCTGTCAGAACTGCTTCAGTCACAGGTATATGGCGGCATTCGCCAGTGGAGTACCAGGTCCCCTATGGGGAAGTCCAGTGTAGGGGAAAGGGATAAACGGTATAGGGAGGATGCAGGATCCGCTGGGCACAGAGCAGCGGGAGGAAAGAGTCTGCATGGGTCCGACATGAGATGGAGCATACAGTTACTGAGGGGCAGTCCATGGGGGGGGGGGGGGGAGAAACGGGGGGGGGGGGTAGGACAGCGAGACCGGGTGGGGTATTCAGGTGGGGTATGCAGGTACGGAGGGCAAAAGTCCACGGGTGAAGGTGGCAGTTGGGTGCAGCCCAGAATGTGTATGCACATGGGGGAGTAGACCATGAGGGGACCAGGAGATGGGTACAGGGGGCACACCAGGGGTCTCAGAAGCAAAGTCACTGTAGACAGCAGTACTCACAGTTCACTGGCAGTCCAGGAGTACCAGGCAGAGCAAAAGGTGACAGGGCCCAGCCGGGCCCAGATGGCGCGCAAGACCTCAGCGCCTCACATTGCGCCTCCTTGAGGCCCACTCGTCAGCCTCCTGTGGGGTAATGAAGAAGATGGCCCTCTCACCGTCCACGACCCTCAGTCGGGCCGGGTACACCATAGAATAAGGGATCGCCATGTCTCTCAGCTTCCGCTTCACCGCTTGGAAGGTGGCAAGCTTCTTCTGCAGGTCCTGGGAGAAGTCAGGGAATATCGACACCGGAGATCCATTGAAGGTAAGCTCTGGCAGACGACGGAGCAGTCGTAAGGCGATGTCCCGGTCATTACAATTCAGCATCCTAGCCAGAAGTGGCCTTGGCGAGTCAGGACCCGGTGTGCTCTCTCCACCGCGAAGGTGGTAGTGAACGGGGCGTCAGGCAATAGCTCCCGCAGCCACTTTTCAACGAAGGAGCCGGGGTCCTGACCTTCAGAGTGTTCCGGTAGGCCAACATTCCGGAGGTTGTTCCTCCGCAACCGGTTCTCCAGGTTGTCTGCCTTCTCTTTCCATTGCGACGCGGTGCGCTCCAGGTCTGATATCGCAGCAGGTAAGGGCGCCACCGAGTCCTCGATTGAGGAGATGCGATCTTCAGCCTGTCTCACCCTGTCCCGGAGGTTGTGCAGGTCCTGCCTGATTAGGCCAATGTCAATCTTCACTTCTTCCAGCATACTCGTCAGGGAAGTTTTGCACATGGTAATGGCGGCCAGGAGTTGCGCAGACACCTCACTTAGGGTCACCTCCCCTGAGATAGCGACCAGTGTAGAGGGAGTCTCCGGGCGGGAGTCAGCGACCGGCTCAGCAGGAGCGGAGGAAGAGGGCCCGGCGCCATCTTGGTCAGGGCCGCGCGCGAAACTCTGCAACTTCGCGGCTGCCGCCACACCGCTCTTATTAGCTGGCATGATGGAACCCACCGATCCACTGCGGTTCCGAAGTCTCTGAGGCAAAATTCTGAGGTCCAGGATGAAGACAGGATGCTAAATAACACGGTTCAGAGCAGAGCTAGTTCAGCAGGCGTCCTTTCGGCTCAGCGTCTAGGCCACGCCCCCGAGGATGCAAGTTTACACGGGAAAAGAAGCCAGAGCAGGGGAGAGAGGATGTACACTCCCTCATCTCCCCTCCTTAATGATTTCTATGTGTGAAGGGGAAATACTGCACAGGCTGGGGATAAGGGGATGATTTCTATCTGTGAAGGGGGACATACTGCACGCATCACCCCTCCCCCTGCTCTGCCTTCAGAGGACGCAGGTCTGCATGGGAGAAAGAAGACAGAGCAGGGGGAGAATTACAAAGTACACGGGCTGAAGATTTATAGACTGCAGGGGCTGGGGAATAAATCTTGGACTGGGGATGATTTCTATGTGTGAAAGGGGGGGGGAAGGACTCCTGAATGACACATGCTGGGAGTTGTAGTCCCTATTATGTGTGTATGCTAGTGTTTCCCAACCAGGGGATGCTGGGAAACACTGGTATATGCCCTGTTGAGGTGTGGTGAACTACAACTCCCAGGAGACTACTGAGACAATAGAGGTGTTATGAACTGCAACCCCCAGGAGACTACTGAGAGACAATAGAGGTGTTGTAAACTACAACACCCAGGAGACTACATAGACAGAATGCTGGTGATATACCACAGACTGAAGACTCCTGAATGACACATGCTGGGAGTTGTAGTCCCATTTGTGTATGCCCTTTAGAGGTGTGGTGAACTACAACCCCCAGGAGACAACAGAGGCAGCATGCTGGTGTTATACCACAGACTGAAGACTCCCGAATGACACATGCTTGGAGTTGTAGTCCCTTTTGTGTGTGTATGCCAGTGTTTGCCAACCAGGGCTGAGTTATATTAGTGTGCTGTGTATAACGCCGATTTCCTCGGGCTGCAAGGGGGAGGACGGACTGCACGGGCTGGTTTCTGCTTTTTCATGAGGTGTTCATTAGCCCCATAAATAGGACATAGAAATGCATGGGGTTTGTACAGGACATGAACATCACTATAGGAACCCTGTGCATTTCTTTGTCAACGTTCATACAGGGACGTAGAAATGCACAGGGTTCATACAGGGAAGCAGAAATGCACAGGGTTCATACAGGGAAGCAGAAATTCACAGGGTTCATACAGGGAAGCAGAAATGCACAGGGTTCATACAGGGAAGCAGAAATGCACAAGGTTCATACAGGGAAGCAGAAATGCACAGGGTTCATACAGGGAAGCAGAAATGCACGGGGTCCATACAGGGAAGCAGAAATGCACGGCGTTCATACAAGGAAGCAGAAATGCACGGGGTTCATACAGAGAAGCAGAAATGCACGGGGTTCATACAGGGATGTAGAAATGCACGGGCTTCATACAGGGATGCAGAAATGCACGGGCTTCATACAGGGGAGCAGAAATGCACGGTGTCCATCCAGGGAAGCAGAAATGCATGGGGTCCATCCAGGGAAGCAGAAATGCACAGGGTTCATACAGGAGAGCAGAGATGCACGGTGTTCATACAGGGGAGCAGAGATGCACAGGGTTCATACAGGGGAGCAGAGATGCACGGGGTTCATACAGGGGAGCAGAGATGCACGGGGTTCATACAGGGAAGCAGAGATGCACAGGGTTCATACAGGGAAGCAGAGATGCACGGGGTTCATACAGGGAAGCAGAGATGCACGGAGTTCATACAGGGGAGCAGAGATGCACGGGGTTCATGCAGTGGTCTTCATGTCAGCATTCATTGCACAGCAGCTTTGAGAGAAAATCAAGTCAGGAGGGACGTACAGGAGAAATAACGTTGTAGCATGTAAATCTTCATCCAGGGGAAATTGAGAAGGAGGGGAAAACGGATTTTGGCGGTGGCCACTAATTGAAATCTACACTTGCAGAATTCTGCAAGTGGAGTTTTAGATTAAATCAATAACCTGTCTAGGACCAAGGGCGTACCTGTTCGCCCTCAGCGTTTCCGTTCACCACCGGTAACCGGGCGGAAAATGGAATGGGATGCCTGCTGAAATCGTTCAGCAGACAGCCCATGCCAATGCCTGGACCCCCCCCAACACACATTTTGGTCAATTCAGACCGGAGATTTGCAGCGATTCCAGGTCATATGGGTCTCCGGTGACCCGGTAAATAAGGATGTTCAGGGCTGTTCAAGACAGTTTCGATCACCCAGAAGAGATAGGAGTGAGGTGGCAGGGGTGCCACCCCTCCTATCTCTGCTATTGGTTGGTCAGAAGCGACCGACTAATAGCAGATTGAGGAGGTGGCGCGAGGGTTAAAGTTCAGTTCCCCCGCTCTGCCCACCCACGTTAGTCCGGGCAGAGCGGGGGGAACTGTGATGTGAGCAGAGGTGGAGGTCCCTTACCGATTGTGGGCGGCAATCCTCCTCTAGGTGTGGCGGGTGGCAATCGTGCTGTTGACAGGAGCCAGGAGGTGAGTAGTTGCCTAGCAACCTCTGGAGGGCCACAGTTTGGAGATCACTGTGCAGTGGTCTCTAAATTGTGGCCATCCAGATCTTGCATAGCTACAACTCCCAGCATGCACAAACAGCAAATGGCTGTCTGGGCATGCTGAGAGTTGTATTTGTGTGCCTCCAGCTGTTGCATATCTACAACTCCCAGCATGCCCTTCGGCTATCAGTGCATGTTGGGAGTTGTAGTTTTGCCACAGCTGGAGGCACACTGGTGTGGAAACACCCAATTTGGTAACAGAACCTAACTCAGTGCTTCCCCACCAGTGTGCCTCCAGCTGTTGTAAAACTACAACTCCCAGCATGATCGGTCTGTCAATGCATGCTGGGGGTTGTAGTTCTGCAAGATCTGGATGGCCACAATTTAAAGACCACTGCACAGTGATCTTCAAACTGTGGCCCTCCAGATGTTGCTAGGCAACTACTCACCTCCTGGCTCCCGTCAACAGCACAATTGCAGCTCCCCACACCTAGAGAAGGATCGCCGCATGCAATCGGTAAAGGGACCTACCATGGGTGGGCAGAGCGGGGGAACTGAACTTTAACCCTCGGGCCACCTCCTCGATCTGCTATTGGTCGGTCGCTTCTGACCAACCAATAGCAGAGATAGGAAGGGTGGCACCCCTGCCACCTCACTCCTTTCACTTCAGGGTGACGAAGCTGAACACCATTATTTACCGGGTCACCAGAGACCCATATGACCTGGAATCGCCGCAAATCTCCGGTCTGAATTGACCAACATGAGGAGAGGGGAGGGGGGCTCAGGAGCCTCCAGGCATTGGTCCTAGACAGGTTAATGATTTAATCTAAAACTCCATTTGCAGAATTCTGCAAGTGTAGATTTCAATTGGCGTCCGCCGCCAAAATCCATTTCCCGAGTGCACCTCTAGGTGCTGGCGAAAAAGGAACAACGGTCATATCACCGATCACTGGGCGCAGGTGGTAGAACGGGGAGGCCTAGGAGCCATGGATAGAATCCCCGCCAACCTGGGAGATCGGGGGAGGCTGAGGAGCCATGGATGGTATAGGGTCCATAGGACACGTCAGGGCACTTCTTCAGACTCTGCGCACTGGTAGTGGGGTACCGGAACTCCAGCCGCAGAGACATCAGGCATGTGAGAAATGACAGGCTGCGGAGGAACCACGCAGACTACTGTCTGGCTTGCTGGTATGGGTCCATAGTATGCAACAGGTCACTCCGTCGGACACCTTGCACTGGTAGAGGGGTACCGGAATGTCAACCGCGCATGCGGCAGATATGAGATCGGTGACCTGTGGAGGAGGGAATCATAGTGTATACACATGCCAAGAACCCTCCCCTGATGGATGACCGTCTGAGGAAGAACCCCGAAAAGGCCATAGTTGTCCGCCAGGAACGCAAAAGCCCTGTAAGAGTGCTGGACCGGGGCCGTGCCCCGATAGGGAAGGACTAGGACCAGCCGTGGGCACAGTAAACATGGCATGGTCCGCAGCGTAAGGGGAAACCAGGCACGGAATGTAACCCCAGAATCTCCAAGGACCGTGTAATGGCCCACCACCGTGGTTCGCATATGATCCCTCACAGAGCGAGAGCTCTGCAGAATTAGGTATGGCAGAGGCATAGGGCAAAAAACTGCGCTATCTGGAAAAAAAAAAGGCGGACCCCAAATAATCCCAGAAAAGGACCCAGCAGATATTAATCTGATAAAAACAGATATTACAGGCAAAAAACTGTAAGAGGGAGCCACAAAAAACACAATGCCATTAACAGCCGCTGGAGGGCGTGTTCCAGTCAAAGAGACCAAAGGAAGACAATTTTTTTTTAATGAACCTGGCGCGTGACGCTGGGAGCCCCACGGATTCCCGGCATTAACCACCAAGCCCAAGCCTGGACACACTACGAGGGATGGAGAGGGGCGGAGCAAAATTCTGCCTGAGAGAGAGAGGCGCAAGAGAGGAACTGCGGGTGTTCTGTGAGACATCCTGGGAAAAGGGGCCACCCTCCAGGAAAGCGATGCTCATCACTGCTGGAGTGGAGGGGGGGTGGTCACAGCTGCGGAAAGGATCCACAGGCTGTGACAAGCACCACCGGCAGCCTCAAACTAAACAGGAGCGGTGATGCATAGTGCTGTAGGAGTGCTTGCCACTCCGAGGCATGGGGGGGGGGGTGACAGTGGTGTCCAGCTAGACAGGCTTTTGCTGAGCTAGAGGAGAAATGGCCCTGAACCAGGGAGTCAGAGGAGGGAGACGGCCTCTGACATCCCTGGTAGCGTGAACAACTACTGCAGCGCCCTAAGCCTGGAGGGCTCGCTGTGGGAGTAGCTAAGCTATGTTCATGATAGGCGCAGAAAGGCGCTGAGAGGGGGCTCAGGAGCCCCCAGGCGTTGGCACGCTATGCCTGCTGAACAATTTTGGCAGGCATCCCGTTCCGTTTACTCTCCGGTTACCGGTGGTGAACGGAAACGCTGAGGGCGTACAGGTACGCCCTTGGTCCTAGACAGGTTAATGATTAAATCTAAAACTCCATTTGCAGAATTCTGCAAGAGTATATTTCAATTGGCGTCTGCCACCAAAATCCGTTTTCCCCTCCTTCTCAATTTCCCCTGGATGAAGATTTACATGCTACAGTGTTATTTCTCCTATATGTCCCTCCTGACATGATTTTCTGCTGTGCAATGAACGCTGACATGAAGGCCTCTGTAAAACCCTGTGTATATCTGCTTCCCTGTATGAACCCTGTGCATCTCTGCTTCCCTGTATTAATCCCGTGCATTTCTGCTTCTCTGTGTGAACCCCATGCATTTCTACATCCCTGTATGAACCCCATGCATTTCTGCTTCCCTGTATGAACCCCGTGCATTTCTACGTCTCTGTATGAACCCTGAAATAGAAATGCACAGGGTTCATACAGTGATGTTCATGTCCTGTACAAACCCCATGCATTTCTACGTCATCTTTATGGGGCTTAATGAACACCCCATGAAAAAGCAGAAACCAGCTGGGAGTTGTAGTTATGCAACAGTAGGAGGCACACTGGTTGGGATTGGGAAACACTGAGTTAGGTAACAGACTACCGCAGTGTTTCCGCACCACTGTCTGTTTCCTAACTCAGTGTTTCCCAACCCATGTGCCTCCAGCTGTTGCAAAACTACAACTCCCAGCATGCATGGTCTGTCAGTGCATGCTGGGAGTTATAGTTTTGCAACATCAGGAGGCACACGGGTTGGGAAACACCGAGTTAGGAAACAGACAATGTTTCCCAACCATTGTGCCTCCAGTTGTTGCAAAACTACAACTCCCAGCATGCCCAGACAGACGAAGGGCATGTTGGGAGTTGTAGTTATGCAACAGCTGGAGGAGAACAGTTTGGTGACAACTGTGAATTGGTCTCCAAACTGTAGCCCTCCAGATGTTTCAAGACTTCAACTCCAAGCATGCCCAGACTGCCCAGGCACTCTGGGAGTTGTAGTTTGGCAGCATCTGAAGGGCCATATGTTACAGAACTACAACTCCCAGCATGTCTGGACAGTCTGGGCATGCTGAGAGATGTAGTTTTGCAACATCTGGAACGACAGTGGTGTCCAAACTTTGGCTCTCCAGATGTTGCAAAACTACTACTCCAAGCATGCCCAGACAACCAAAGGCTGTCTGGGCAGTATGGGAGTTGTAGTTTTGAAACTCCTAGATACAGCAGTGAAGATCACTTTCTTCACTGCTGCATCTGGGAAACCGCTGCTTCCACTTGCAGAGCGGAGATCTCAACTGACACCCCCCGCCCCTGCCCTGTGATTCGCTGATCAGTACTGATCGGCCAATCGCAGGGGATAGGAGGAGGTGGCACCCCCTGCCACCTCGCTCCTATCCTTTAGGATGATCGGGGCTGTCTCTAAGCTCCGTTCATGATAGGCGCAGAAAGACGCTGGGATTTTCCTGTCCGGGGCTCCCAAAACAGCACCGACAGGGGGGAAAAGAGTCAAGCAAGGGGAGAAGGGGGGCAAAGCTACCTGCCACAATTATGGATCCCGCTGGCCAGCAAGCTCCGGTGGAGATCCGACCAACTGAAGTAAAGAAAATCAGCGGCCAAAGAAAGTACAGGGAGACGCTGCAAAAGCCGGCGGCTGCCCTAAGACAGAAATGGCTGCCGTAACTGTGAGTCCACTGGCGGGCAAGCATGTGGAGGAGATGATATACTCACTCACAGTCTTCATATACGCACTCAGACGGCTTCAACCAGCTTATGGCCACGCTGCATCATACCAGGCTTAGGTAGCAAGGCGAGCAAGGGCAGTGAGGGCCTCGGACCCAGGGTACAACCTCCAGGCGCTGGCAGTTGGCGAGAAGGGGTTAACAGTACATACTCTATGTATGTGCCCCTTTTTCGCGTATGGGAGAACAGGTAGTGCCATGCTCCTGAACCCCCACCTGAAAATGAGAAACAAAAGGGAGGAAAAAAGCTAACTAAACAGCCCTTACTAGAAAATATTTTTTCTTTAAAGACCAGGTCTGGGGAGATCCCAGACCTGTGTCTTTCCTCCTACTGTCTCTTTCCTCCTACTGCCTCACTTCCAGTGGGCAGGTATATCCTGCCAGGGAGGAGCCAACTTCTTTTTTCCTAGTGTTAGCGCCTCCTAGTGGCAAAAGCATATACCCATGGTCTCTGTGTTCCCCAATGAAGAGCGACCAAGAAAAAGTTAAAACTCAGTCAGATTGGATAAAGGCCGTCTTCCTGTAGCTTTTCAATTGGATTCAGGTCTGAGTTTTAACTGGGGCATTTTAAGACATGAACATGTTTTAATATAAACCATTCCATTGTAACTCTGGCTTTATGTTTAGGGTTTTTTCCCTGCTCTCTCCCAGTCTCAAGTCTTTTACAGACTGCATAAAATTTTCTTTAAGTATTGCCATGTATTCAGCTCCATCAATCATTACATTCATTTTCCTGTATCTGCTAAAGATAAGCATCCCCACAGCATGATAAAACCACTATGTTTCACTGTGGAGATGGTGTGCTAAGGGTGATAAGCAGTGTTGGGTTTCTGCCACAAATACAGTGGGGATCAAAAGTTTGGGCACCCCAGGTAAAAATTTGTATTAATGTGCATAAAGAAGCCAAGGAAAGAGGGAAAAATCTCCAAAAGGCATCAAATTACAGATTACACATTCTTACAATATGTCAACAAAAGTTAGATTTTATTTCGATTAGATTTTATTTATCATTTACACTTTCAAAATAACAGTAAACAAAAAAATGGTGTCTGCAAAAGTTTGGGCACCCTGCAGAGTTAATATCTTGTACTGCCCACTTTGGCAAGTATCACAGCTTGTAAACGCTTTTTGTAGCCAGCCAAGAGTCTTTCAATTCTTGTTTGAGGTATCTTCGCCCATTCTTCCTTACAAAAGTCTTCCAGTTCTTTGAGATTTCTGGGCTGTCTGTCACGCACTGCTCTTTTAAGGTCTATCCATAGATTTTCAATTATGTTGAGGTCAGTAGATTGTGAAGGCCATGGCAAAACCTTCAGTTTACGCCTCTTGTTGTAATCCCCAGTGGATTTTAAAGGTGTGTTTAGGATCATTATCCATTTGTAGAAGCCATCCTCTCTTTAACTTCAGCTTTTCACAGATGGCATCAAGTTAGCATCCAAAATTTGCTGAAATTTTATTGAATCCATTTTTCCTTCTACTCGTGAGATGTTCCCTATGCCACTGGCTGCAATACAACCCCAAAGCATGATTGATCCCTCCTGCTTAACAGTTGGAAAGAGGTTCTTTTCATTAAATTCTGTTCCCCTTCTTCTCCAAACGTACCTTTGCTCATTCCGGCCAAAAAGTTAAATTTTAACCTCATCGGTCCACAGAACATGTTTCCAAAATGCATCAGGCTTGTCTATATGTTCATTTGCAAAGTTCAAACGCTGATTTTTGTGGGTGGGGAGGACGTAGAAGAGGTTTTCTTCTGATGACTCTTCCATGAAGACCATATTTGTACAAGTATCTCTTTATAGTGGAATAGTGTACCACAACTCCAGTATCTGCCAGATCTTTCTGGAGGGATTGTGCAATCAAACGTGGGTTTTGAATAGTTTTTCTCACAATCCTGCAAGCTGTTCTGTCTGATATTTATTTTTCTTGGTCTTCCAGATCTTGCTTTAACTTCCACTGTTCCTGATGACTGCCATTTCTTAACCCCTTAAGGACTGAGCCCTTTTTCACCTTAAGGACTCAGCCGTTTTTTGCAATTCTGACCACTGTCACTTTAAACAATAATAACTCTGGAATGCTTTTACTTATCATTCTGATTCCGAAATTGTTTTTTCGTGACATATTCTACTTTAACTTAGTGGTAAAATTTTATGGTAACTTGCATCCTTTCTTGGACAAAAATCCCAAAATTTGATAAAAAAAATTGAAAATTTTGCATTTTTCTAAATTTGAAGCTCTCTGCTTGTAAGGAAAATGGATATTCAAAATAAATTTTTTCTTGATTCACATATACAATATGTCTACTTTATATTTGCATCATAAAATTTATGAATTTTTACTTTTGGAAGACACCAGAGGGCTTCAAAGTTCAGCAGCAATTTTCAAATTTTTCACAAAATTTTCAAACTCGATATTTTTCAGGGACCAGTTCAGATTTGAAGAGGATTTGAAGGGTCTTCATATTAGAAATACCCCACAAATGACCCCATTATAAAAACTGCACCCCCAAAGTATTCAAAACGACATTCAGTCAGTGTTTTAACCCTTTAGGTGTTTCACAGGAATAGCAGAAAAGTGAAGGAGAAAATTCAAAATCTTCATTTTTTACACTCGCATGTTCTTGTAGACCCAATTTTTGAATTTTTGCATGTGGTAAAAGGAGAACATTTTTTGTAGCCCAATTTTTCTCGAGTAAGCACATACCTCATATGTCTATGTAAAATGTTCGGCGGGCGCAGTAGAGGGCTCAGATGGGAAGGAGCGACAAAGGGATTTTGGAGAGAACATTTTTCTGAAATGGTTTTTGAGGGGCATGTCACCTTTAGGAAGCCCCTAGAGTGTCAAAACAGCAAATAAAAACCACGTGGCATACCATTTTGGAAACTAGACCCCTTGAGGAATGTAACAAGGAATTAAGTGAGCCTAATACCCCACAGGTGTTTCAAATGTAAAAAAAAAAAAAAAAAAATTACCTAAAATGCTTGGTTTCCCAAAAATTTTACATTTTTACAAAGGGTCAAAGCACAAAATACCCCCCAAAATTTGAAGCCCAATTTCTCCCAATTCAGAAAATACCCCATATGGGGGTGAAAAGTGCTCTGCTGGCGCACTACAGGTCTCATAAGGGAAGTAGTCACATTTGGCTTTTTGGAAGCAAATTTTGCTCTGGAGGCATGCTGCATTTGGAAGCCCCTATGGTGCCAGGACAGCAAAAAAAAAACACATGGCATACCATTTTGGAAACTAGACCCCTTGGGGAACGTAACAAGGGGTAAAGTGAACCTTAATACCCCACAGGGGTTTCACGACTTTTGCATATGTAAAAAAAAAATAATAATTATTACCTAAAATGCTTGGTTTCCCCAAAATTTCACATTTTTACAAAGGGTTAAAGCAGAAAATATCCCCCAAAATTTGAAGCCCAATTTCTCCCGATTCAGAAAACACCCCATATGGGGGTGAAAAGTGCTCTGCTGGGGCACTACAGGTCTCGGAAGAGGAGAAGTCACATTTGGCTTTTTGGAAGCAAATTTTGCTCTAAGGGCATGCCGCATTTAGGAAGCCCCTATAGTACCAGGACAGCAAAAAAAAACCACATGGCATACCATTTTGGAAACTAGACCCCTTGGGGAATGTAACAAGGGGTAAAGTGAACCTTAATACCCCACAAGGGTTTCACAACTTTTGCATATGTAAAAAAAAAAATAATTTTACCTAAAATGCTTGGTTTCCCAAAATTTCACATTTTTACAAAGGGTTAAAGCAGAAAATATCCCCCAAAATTTGAAGCCCAATTTCTCCCGATTCATAAAACACCCCATATGGGGGGTGAAAAGTGCTCTGCTGGCGCACTACAGGTCTCAGAAGAGGAATAGCCACATTTGGCTTTTTGGAAGCAAATTTTGCTCTGGGGGCATGCCACATTTAGGAAGCCCCTATGGTGCCAAGACAGCAAAAAAAAAAAACACATTGCATACCATTTTGGAAACTAGACCCCTTGTGGAACGTAACAAGGGGTAAAGTGAACCTTAATACCCCACAGGGGTTTCACGACTTTTGCATATGTAAAAAAAAATAAAAAATTATTACCTAAAATGCTTGGTTTCCCCAAAATTTCACATTTTTACAAAGGGTTAAAGCAGAAAATATCCCCCAAAATTTGAAGCCCAATTTCTCCCGATTCATAAAACACCCCATATGGGGGGTGAAAAGTGCTCTGCTGGCGCACTACAGGTCTCAGAAGAGGAATAGCCACATTTGGCTTTTTGGAAGCAAATTTTGCTCTGGGGGCATGCCACATTTAGGAAGCCCCTATGGTGCCAAGACAGCAAAAAAAAAACACATTGCATACCATTTTGGAAACTAGACCCCTTGGGGAACGTAACAAGGGGTAAAGTGAACCTTAATACCCCACAGGGGTTTCACGACTTTTGCATATGTAAAAAAAAAAAAAAATTATTACCTAAAATGCTTGGTTTCCTCAAAATTTCACATTTTTACAAAGGGTTAAAGCAGAAAATATCCCCCAAAATTTGAAGCCCAATTTCTCCCGATTCAGAAAACACCCCATATGGGGGTGAAAAGTGCTCTGCTGGGGCACTACAGGTCTCGGAAGAGGAGAAGTCACATTTGGCTTTTTGGAAGCAAATTTTGCTCTAAGGGCATGCCGCATTTAGGAAGCCCCTATAGTACCAGGACAGCAAAAAAAAAACACATGGCATACCATTTTGGAAACTAGACCCCTTGGGGAATGTAACAAGGGGTAAAGTGAACCTTAATACCCCACAAGGGTTTCACAACTTTTGCATATGTAAAAAAAAAAATAATTTTACCTAAAATGCTTGGTTTCCCAAAATTTCACATTTTTACAAAGGGTTAAAGCAGAAAATATCCCCCAAAATTTGAAGCCCAATTTCTCCCGATTCATAAAACACCCCATATGGGGGGTGAAAAGTGCTCTGCTGGCGCACTACAGGTCTCAGAAGAGGAATAGCCACATTTGGCTTTTTGGAAGCAAATTTTGCTCTGGGGGCATGCCACATTTAGGAAGCCCCTATGGTGCCAAGACAGCAAAAAAAAAAAAACACATTGCATACCATTTTGGAAACTAGACCCCTTGTGGAACGTAACAAGGGGTAAAGTGAACCTTAATACCCCACAGGGGTTTCACGACTTTTGCATATGTAAAAAAAAATAAAAAATTATTACCTAAAATGCTTGGTTTCCCCAAAATTTCACATTTTTACAAAGGGTTAAAGCAGAAAATATCCCCCAAAATTTGAAGCCCAATTTCTCCCGATTCATAAAACACCCCATATGGGGGTGAAAAGTGCTCTGCTGGCGCACTACAGGTCTCAGAAGAGGAATAGCCACATTTGGCTTTTTGAAAGCAAATTTTGCTCTGGGGGCATGCCGCATTTAGGAAGCCCCTATGGTGCCAAGACAGCAAACAAAAAAACACATGGCATACCACTTTGGAAACTAGACCCCTTGGGGAACGTAACAAGTGGTAAAGTGAACCTTAATATCCCACAGGGGTTTCACGACTTTTGCATATGTTAAAAAAAATAATAATAATTTACCTAAAATGATTGGTTTCCCAAAAATGTCACATTTTTACAAAGGGTTAAAGCAGAAAATACCCCCCCCAAAATTTGAAGCCCAATTTCTCCCGATTCAGAAAACACCCCATATGGGGGTGAAAAGTGCTCTGCTGGTGCACTACAGGTCTCAGAAGAGGAATAGCCACATTTGGCTTTTTGGAAGCAAATTCTGCTCTGGGGGCATGCCGCATTTAGGAATCCCCTATGGTGCCAAGACAGCAAAAAAAAAAAAAAAACACATGGCATACCATTTTGGAACCAAACCCCTTGGGGAACGTAACAGTGTTACAGTGAGTACTTACACCTCTCAGGTTTTTTGAACAGTGGGCCGTAAAAGTGAACAAATTAGATTTTTTTTTTGCACTATATTGATAGTGTTAGCCCAAATATTTCATTTTCACATTGGGTAATAGGGCAAAAGGCCCCCAAAATTTGTAGAACAACTTCGTCTGAGAAAAAAAAAAAACAAATATGTGGATGTAAATTGCTCTGTGGACGCACTACAATGCTCAGAATAGAAGGAGTGAAATTTTGTTGAAATCGAAGTCGGGGGTCATGTGCATTTATAAAGCCCCCAACAGAAAAAAAAAAAACACATGTGACACAATTTTAGAAACTACACCCCTCAATGAACGTAACAAGGGGTACAGTGGAAAATAACACCTCACAGGTTTTTTGAAAAATGGGCCATAAATTGAAAAATAAGATGTTTTTACACTAAAATGCTGGGGTTACCCAATTTTTAACATTTTCACATGGGGTAATATGAGGAATTGGGTTACAAATTTTGGAGGGCTTTTTCCCCTGACTATGAAAATTCATCCACATATGGGGTAACGTGCTGGACGGGCGCACAACAAGGCTCAGAAGTCATAGAGGTCACTTTGTATTTGTGACCTATGGCATATCAGTAGCTGACGGTTACATACATTCCGAGGAAAATACAAAAATGAAACACCCAAATGTGACACCAGTACAGAAAGTGGTATAGGGGTAAAGAGGACATTTCTAACGCACAGGTGTTTCCTAAATTTCTTTTCCAGGAATGGATGAAGGGTAGCTTTTGAAAATTGCAATTTTCAACCTATACTCTGCTTCATCTTTCTGGGAACAACTAACATGTAACTCCGAATTGTCGCCTGGAAATACGACAGAGCTCAGCGAGAACTCTTCGCATTTGAGGCGGATGTTTGTTACGGACCTAACAGTTACATACATTCAGAGGAAAATACAAGAAAGGAACACCCACATGTGAGAATATTACAAACAGTACACCCCCTTGGGAAGGTGTATAGGGTGAAGTGGAGATTTGGAACAGACGGGTGTTCCCTTCATTTTCCAGGAATGGATGAAGTGTACTATGGGGGGAAGAAAATTGCAATTTTAGTACTGATATGCCAATTATTTTCCCAGAATGATGACCCAGAGTACAGAGTGTTTTCCGCATGGCATTATATGGCTTGAGGACTTGATCAGAAAGATCAACTCCAACCATATACCGATTGTAGTCCAGAATACAATCGGGCTTGAGGATCGGTCCCGCAGTACCTCGCACAGGGACAGGGGTGCTGCCATTCCCATGAATTGTGGTGAGCATAAGGACATCCCTCTTGTCTTTATACCGGACCAACAACAGGTTCTCATGGGAAAAGGCACGGGACTAACCCCGGGGGATAGGAGCATGTAGGGGATGGGGCGGAAGGCCTCTTTGATTCTTCCGGACTGTCCCACAAGCGACCGTGGATCTGGCGGCGAGGGATGTGAAGAGAGGGATACTAGTATAAAAGTTATCCACGTAAAGGTGGTAACCTTTATCTAGCAATGGGTGCAAAAGGCCCCAAACGATTTTCCCGCTAACAGCCAGAGTGGGGGGACATTCTGGGGGTTCAAAACGGGAATCTCGTTCCTCATACACTATAAACTTGCAAGTGTACCCGGAGGTATTCTCGCAAAGTTTATACATCTTCACGCCATACCGCGCTCGCTTGGTCGGGATGTATTGCCGGAAGCTGAGTCTCCCCTTGAAGCTGATGAGCGACTCCCCCGCCCCGGGACATAGGCCTCCCAAAATCTGGCTCCGAAGTGATTGATGACCGGCCTGATTTTATACAGGCGGTCATACGCAGGATCAGTTCGGGGGGGACATGCCGCATTATCAGCATAATGCAAACATCTCCGAATGGCCTCGAACCGGGGACGTGTCATGGCCATACTGTAGAGTGGTGTCTGGTAAAAGACGTCCCCACTCCAATATTGCCTGACACTGGGTTTTTTAACTATACCCATATGCAGCGCGAGGCCCCAAAAGGTCCTCATTTCGGCTGCATCGACTGGAGTCCAGCCGCCGGGTCTAGCTAAAAATGAGCCCGGGTTAGCGGCGACGAACTGTTGGGCGTACAGATTCGTCTGTGTAACCATCAAATTAACAAAGTCGTCACTGAAAAAATGACCGAAAAAGTCCTTTTCAGTGAACCCGACAATGTTAATTTTGATTCCTGAGTCGCCAACAAACTCAGGAATCACGGGCTCGTGGTCCGCTGGCTCAGCCCAGTCAAGTTCTCCGATACGAGGTACCAGTGACCTTGGCAGGGGGGCTTCACTAGTATGAGCACTAGGGGGACTCATACTAGCATAGGGCACAGAGTCAAGGGCAGAGGAGGTTTGCGGCACCGCACGGCGGCGTCTCCGCCGCCTTGGTGGCTCATCATCTGAACTAGATGATGAGGAGGACGATGAAATAAGGAAGGTGGGGTCTTCATCGTCCTCTGAGCCGCTCTCGGTGTCGGAGGCAATTAGTTCATATGCCTCCTCCGCCGAGAACACTCTGCGGGCCATTTCCCTACTCTAATGTGGGTGTGTGTGTGGGGGGGGGGAAAACTTTATTGGTGTATGTGCTGCGTGTGGTGTGGTGCGATATTACCTCCCTAACCCGCCCTAACCCTCCCTAGCCTAACCTAACTAAACTAAACTAACCCGCCCTAACAGAAAGAAAAGAAATATAAAAAAGGGGATTTTTTTTTTTTTTTAAAGAGGACTTCTAACGCAAAAAAAGCCCTGCGCCAAAAAAAAGCGTTTATCTAATCAGTGGTGTGCGCACTGATTAGGGCTTGTGGCGGCAGGGGGCGCAGAAGTCAGTGGGGGGTCCGGCCACTCAGCCCAGAACAGTGGCTGGTGGCTTGTACACAGACCCTCACACAAAAAAAAACGAAAAATAAAATAAAAAAAACGCTTAACCCCGAAAAAATGCACCCGCCTGAACCCCCAAAAAAACGCTGATCAGTGATAAATCACCGACAGGCTGCACACACAGGTACGGTCCATCCACACAGTACACGCCTGCTACTGGTGGCACGGAACGCCTATGGGTGCAAAAAAAGAACGCGGTAACCGAAAAAAGTGCCTTTACCACCAAAAAAAACGCTGATCAGTGATAAATCACTGACAGTGGTGAGGCATGCCGCACACACAGGTACGGTCCGGCCACACAGTACACGCCTGCTACTGGTGGCACGGACCGCCTATGGGTGCAAAAACACGCTAGAAAACCCGAAAAAAAAGCGCCGGCACCACAAAAAAAAATGCTGATCAGTACTACGGGACTGATCAGAGGTGGGTGGGCTTTAACAAATGGTGGCGGACCGCTCTTTTATAACTAAGAGGGTCCGCACACACGCTTAGGAAAAAAAAAAAAGATCTGCGCCCAAAAAAAACGCTGGCGGCAGACCGCAGCGACCCAGCAGGGCCGGGGTCACGCAGCTAAAGGTGCTACGGACCCACGGACACCCACTGAGGTACGTTGAAAAAAATAAATAAATAACAGACTTTTTTTTTTTAACCCTAACCTGTCCCTACCTAATCTAAAGCTATTCCTGGGGATTTCTGTGCCAAGGGGCCACAGAAAGGGGGCAAGGGGCACTTTTTTTTAACTGAGGGGATGGTGGGCAGCACGGGGTTCCGTCCTGCACACCAGATCTCTCTGAAATGGCGGGCAGAACGGAGCAACATGCTCCTAGCCCACCAGATCCCCTCCCATTACATTGTGATTGGTGTGGCCACTTTGGCCACCCAATCACAACTGTACTGAGGGGGGTGGCCACAATGCCAGCCCCCAGTACAGCATGGATGGTGATTGGTGGTGTATACTACACCACCAGTCACCATCTATATCCGGGTCACAGGGTCACACGTGACCCTGATGACCCGGAACCGCTGCAGAACGCCGGTAAGTAGTTACCGGCATCCTGCAGCGATCGCTGGTATAGGAGGTCCTCCGGAGGTCCTCCGGACCTCCTCCGGCACACTGCCGGGATGTCTGCTGATAGAAATCAGCAGACATTCGGCTCCGATCCCCGCCCGGCAAGCGGCGGGGAACGGAATCGCAGCGCATCGCTCGTCTGAATTGGCGAGCGATGCGCTGCGATCGCCGACATGGGGGGTCATCATGACCCCCCTAGGCGATATGCCGGGATGCCTGCTGAACGATTTCAGCAGGCATCCGGCTCCGGCGCCCCTCCGGCTAGCGGCGGGGGGCCGGGATATGACAGGACGTACGGGATATGACAAACGTCCTGAGTCCTTAAGGACTCGGAAAAGGGGCCGTTTGAGTACGTCCTGAAGGGGTTAATTACATACCGAACAGATGATATTGACATCTAAAAACGTTTTGCTATCTTCTTATAGCCTTCTCCAGCATTGTGAGCGTCAACTATTTTCAGTTTCAGATTTCTAGACAATTGTTTAGAAGAACCCATGGTGCTGATTGTTGGGGCAAGGTCAGATGATGAGATTGACATCACCTGGTCTTCCAGATGATGATTGAGAACAATCCATGACACTGGCAGGTCTCAGCTTTGCAAAGGGGGCAGTGCATGTTATAAATTCTGCAGGGTGCCCAAACTTTTGCAGACGCCTTTTTTTTGTTTTCTGTTATTTTGAAAGTGTAAATGATGGAAATAAAATCTAACTTTTGTTGACAAATTATAAGAATGTCTAATCTGTAATTTGATGCCTTTTGGAGATTTTTCCATCTTTTCTTGGCTTCTTTATGCACATTAATACAAATTTTTACCTGGGGTGCCCACACTTTTGATCTCCACTGTAGCATTTAGGCCAATTTGCATTGAGGCCAAAAAGTTTAATTTTTGTGTCATCTGACCAGTGCACCTTCTTCCTTCCTGTTTGCTGTCTCCCACATGGCTTTCTCCTTGCTATTCTTCCATAGAGGCCAGATTTGTGGAGTACATGACTAATAGCTGTCCTGTGGATAGATTCTTCTACTTCAACTGCTGCTCTTCTAAAGTTACTAGGGGCCTCTTGGTTGCATCTCTAATTAATGTTTTCCTTGCCTGGCTCATCAGATTAAGTAGTGGCCTTGTCTTGGCAGGTTTTCAGTTATGCCATATTCTTAATTCTTATTGCCATATTCTTAATCTTCTTATTTCTGATGATGCTCTGTAAGATGTTCAAAAAGTACTTGTCACCAAATAAACTTTTCTAAACTAACTCGGACTATGTTCCCTATCTACTCTAAACACTTTTCAAAGCTTTAACCCCTTGGGGACGGAGCCCATTATGACCCTAAGGACGGGAGCATTTTTTGCAAATCGCACACTATTATGGAAACGACACCCCTCAAGGAACGTAACAAGGGGTACGGTGAGCCTTAACACCCCACAGGTGTTTGACAACTTTTTGTTAAAGTCGGATGTGTAAATGAAAAAAAAATATTTTTCCACTAAAATGCTGGTTTTTCCCCAAATTGTACTTTTTTACAAAGGGTAATAGGAGAAAATGCCCCCCAAAATTTGTAACCCCATTTCTTCTGAGTATGGAAATACCCCATGTTTGGACGTCAAGTGCACTGCGAGCGAACTACAATGCTCAGAAGAGAAGGAGCGCCATTGAGCTTTTAGAGAGATAATTTGTTTGGAATGGAAGTCGGGGGCCATGTACATTTACAAATCCCCCCGTGGTGCCAGAACAGTGGACCCCCCCACATGTGACCCCATTTTGGAAACTACACCCCTCACGGAATGTAATAAGGGGTACAGTGAGCATTTACACCCCACTGGTGTTTGACAGATCTTTGGAACAGTGGGCTGTGCAAACAAAAAAATTAAATTTTTCATTTTCACGGACCACTGTCCCAAAAATCTGGGGGGGACAGTGTAAGGGGGTGTATATGTAGTGTTTTACTCTTTATTAGGTGTTAGTGTAGTGTAGTGTAGTGTTTTTAGGGTACATTCACACTGGCGGGTTACGGTGAGTTTCCCGCTGGGAATTTGCGCCGCAGCTCATACTTGCAGCAGGAAACTTGCTGTAAACCCGCCCGTGTGAATGTACCCTGTACGTTCACATTTGGGGGGGGGGGGGGGTTGCAAACCTCCAGCTGTTTCAAAACTACAACTCCCAGCATGCACGGTCTGTCAGTACATGCTGGGAGTTGTAGTTTTGCAACAGCTGGAGGCACACTGGTTGGAAAACCTTCAGTTAGGTTCTGTTCCCTAACTCAGTATTTTCCAACCAATGAGCCCCCAGCTGTTGCAAAACTACAACTCCCAGCATGCACGGTCTGTCAGTACATGCTGGGAGTTGTAGTTTTGAAACAGCTGGAGGCACACTGGTTGGAAAATACTGAGTTGCGTTCTGTTACCTAACTCAGTATTTTCCAACCAGTGTGCCTCCAGCTGTTGCAAAACTACAATTCCCAGCATGTCTGATCACAGAAGGGCATGCTGGGAGATGTAGTTATGCAACAGCTGGAGGTACGCAACTACAACTCCCAGCATGCCGAGACAGCTGTTTTCTGTGTGGGCATGCTGGAATTTGTAGTTTTGCAACATCTGGAGTGCTACAATTTAGAGACCACTGAACAGTGATCTCCAAACTGTGGACCTCCAGATGTTGCAAAACTACAACTCCCAGCATGCCCAGACAGCAAACAGCTGTGTGGGCATGCTAGGAGTTGTAGTTTTGCAAGATCTAGAGGGCAGTATAGAGATCACTGTGCAGTGTTCTCTAAACTGCAGACCTCCAGCTGTTGCAAAACTACAAGTTCCAGCATGCCCACACAGCAAACAGCTGTCTGGGCATGCTGGGAGTTGTAGTTTTGCAACATCTGGAGGGCTACAGTCTAGAGACATCTATAGTGGTCTCAGACTGTAGCCCTCTAGATGTTGCTAGGCAACTACTCACCGGCTTCCGTCGCATCCGGGAGCCGTCTTCTTCTGCCGCACGCCGCCGCAGATCTCCGTCGCCTCCCGCCGATCACCGTCGCTCCGCAGCCTCCGGAGGGGTAAGTGGACTCCGGCGCCGCTCCTCTTTGTTTTCCCCGTTCTGCCCCGCCTATTGTGGGAGGGCAGGACGGGGAAAACGAAAGTAAACCCCTCCGCCCCAGATCTGCTATTGGTGGTCGCGTCTAGACCACCAATAGCAGAGATAGGAGGGGTGGCAACTCTGCCACCTCACTCCTATCGCTTTAGGGGGATCGTGGGTGTCTTAAACACCCGCGATCCCCCTTCTATTCCGGGTCACCATAGACCCGTAATGACCCAGAATCGGCGCAAATCGCAAGTGTGAATTCACTTGCGATTTGCGCCGATCGCCGACATGGGGGGGTCTAATGACCCCCCCGGGCATTTGCACGGGGTGCCTGCTGATAGATATCAGCAGTCACACCGGACCAATCCCCGCACGGCGCGCGGCGGGGGCCGAAATTCCTACGGGCGTATGGATACGCCCTTCGTCCTTAAGTACCAGGACGCAAGGGCGTATGCATACGCCCTTCGTCCCCAACAGGTTAAAGAGTAGCTCCCACCATCCTTTTTTTTTTCTTTCTGTCCCTGCCTATTGCCCATCTATTCCTAACCCCCTCCCTGCCTTTAATTTTTTTTTACTAGATTAAAAAGGCCTTTTTGTCTGCCTGGTAGTGTGCTCACTTACCAGGCAGACTTCCCCAGCAGGCACGACGTCACTAATGCCTGTTGGGGCCGACACTTCTGCCCTTAGTTCATCTATACAGGGTGCCTCCAGTTGTTTCACAACTACAAGTCCCAGCTTGCCCTGACATCTATTGGCTGTCAGGGCATGCTGGGAGTTGTAGTGGTGAAACAGCTGGAGGCACCCTGTGTTGAAAACAATAAGTTAGGGCCATGGCCGTGGTACTACCCTGCCCCCCCCCCCCCCCCCCGTGTTGAGAACCCTCAACCCCATTTTCCCCCTACCCCCATGTTGAAAACCCTGAACCCCGCTCTCCCCAAAACATACCCTAGTGCAGAGTTCTGAGGCAGCAGCGTGTAAATGCCGTGAGGCGGGGCTGGCATGTGAGGTCAGGGAGCCAATGTGCTCTCAGCGCTCGCTCCCGCCTGTTTGATTGACAGGCAGGGAGCGAGCGCAGGCTGAATGAATTAGGACCGACTGCCCGGCCGGCATCAGTCCAAATTCAAGCGTGACGTCACGCCAGCCTGCAGCCGGCCACTAGGAGGGAGACCCCTATACAGTGGTCTCTAAACTGTAGCCCCCCAGATGTTGCAAAACTACAACTCCCAGCATGCCCAGACAGCTATTTTCTGTGTGTGCATGCTGGGATTTGCAGTTTTACAACAGCTGGAGGGCTACAGTTTGGAGATCACTGTGCAGTGAAATCTAAACTGTGGCCCTCTAGATCTTGCAAAACTTACAACTCCTAGCATGCCCACACAGCAGTTTGCTGTCTGGGCATGATGGGATTTGTAGTTTTGCAACATCTGGATGGCCACAGTTTGGAGATCACTGTGCAGTAGTCTATAAACTGGAGCCCTCCAGATGTTGCAAAATTGCAAATTCCAGCATGCCCAAACAGCAAACAGCTGTCTCGGCATGCTGGAGTTGTAGTTGCGTACTTCCAGCTGTTGCATAACTACATCTCCCATCATGCACTGAGGCGATCAGTACATGCTGGGAGTTGTAGTTTTGCAACAGCTGGAGGCACACTGGTTGGAAAATACTGAGTTAGGTAACAGAAAGGTTTTCCAACCAGTGTGCCTCCAGCTGGAGGTCCCCCCCCCCCCCCCAGGGTACATTCACACTGGTGGGCTTACAGTAAGTTTCCTGCTTGAAGTTTGAGCTGCAGCAAATTTTTCGCCATAGCGCAAACTCCTAGCGGGAAACTCACTGTAAACCTCCGCCAGTACGAATGTACCCTAAAAACACTACACTACACAACATTAACACATAATAAAGGGTAAAACACAACATATACTACCCCTTACACTGTCCCCCCCAATAAAAATGAAAAATGTATCGTACGGCAGTGTTTCCAAAATGGAGCCCCCAGCTGTTGCAAAACAACAACTCCCAGCATTTCCGGACAGCCACTGACTGTCCAGGCATGCTGGGAGTTTAGCAACAGCTGGAGGCACCGTGTTTGGGAATCACTGGTGTAGAATACCCCCATGTCTACCCCTATGCAATCCCTAATTTAATCCTCAAATGTGCAAGGCGCTCTCTCACTTTCGAGCCCTGTCATATTTCAGGGAAACAGTTTAGGGTCACATATGGGGTATTTCCGTACTCAGGAGAAATTGCACTACAAATTTTGGGGGGCTTTTTCTCCTTTTACCCCTTATGAAAAGGAAACGGGGGCCACACCAGCCTGTTAGTGTAAAAAAAAAAATTTTTTTACAATAACATGCTGGTGTTGTCCCATACTTTTTATTTTCACAAGAGTACAGAAATACCCCAAATGTGGGCGTAAAATGCTCTGCGGGCGCACAACAAGGCTCAGGAGTGAGAGCGTACTATGTACATTTGAGGCCTAAATTGGTGATTTGCACAGGCATTCTGACATAAACGCAAAAAAATAAATACCCACATGTGACCTCATTTTGGAAACTACACACCTCACAGAATGTACCAAGGTGTACAGTTAGCTTTAACACCCCACAGGTGTTTGAAGAATTTTCATTAAAGTTGGATGGGAAAATGAAAACAATTTTTTTTTACTAAAATGCTGGTGTTACCCTAAATTTTTCATTTTCACAAGGAAAAAAATAGGAAAAAAAAGCCCCCCAAAATTTGTAACCCCATTTCTTCCGAGTAAGAACATACCCCATATGTGGATGTTAAGTGCTCTGCAGGCGAACTACAATGCTCAGAAGAGGAGTGCCATTGGGCTTTTGAAGAGAAATTTTTTTCCAGAATTGAAGGCCCCGTGTGTTTACAAAGCCCCCCTGGTGCCAGAACAATGGACCCCCCCCCCACATGTGACCCCATTTTGGAAACTACACCCCTCATGTAATGTAATAAGGTGAGAATTTACGCCCCACAGGTGTCTGACAGATTTTTCGAACAGTAGTCTGTGAAAATGAAAAATTAAATTTTTAATTTGCACAGCCCACTGTTGCAAAGATCTGTCAAATGCCAGTGGGGTGTAAATATTCACTGCACCCCTTATTATATTCTGTGAGGGGTGTAGTTTCCAAAATTGGGTCACATTTGGGGAAGGGGTGTCCACTGTTCTGGCACCACAGGGGGCTTTGTAAAAGCACATGGCCCCTGACTTCCATTCCAAACAAATTTACTCTCCAAAAGCTCAATGGCGCGCCTCCTCTTCTGAGCATTGTAGTTCGTCAGCAGAGCACTTGACGTCCACACATGGATGTATTTGAGGGTCATTTTCTACTATTACCTCTTGTAAAAATTTAAAATTTTGGGAAAAACCAGCATTTTTGTGAAAAAAAATTTTTTTTTCATTTACACATCCAACTTTAACAAAAAGTCGTCAAACACCTGTTGGGTGTTAAGGCACACTGTACCCCTTGTTACGTTCCTTGAGGGGTGTAGTTTCCAAAATAGTATGCCATGTAGTTTTTTTATTTTGCTGTTCTGGCACCATAGGGGCTTCCTAAAAACGACATGCCCCCGCAAAAACCATTTCAGCTAAATTTTCTTTCCAAAAGACAAATGTGACTCCTTTTCTTCTGAGCATTGTAGTGTGCCAGCAGAGCACTTGACGTCCACACATGGGGTATTTCCATACTCAGAAGAGATGGGGTTACAAATTTTGGGGGTAATTTTCTCCTATTACCCCTTGTAAAAATGTAAAATTTGGGGGAAAACTAGCATTTTAGTGAAAAAAAATAATAAAAATTTACACATCCAACTTTAAAGAAAAGACTTCAAACACCTGTGGTGTGTTAAGACTCACTGTACCCCTTGTTACGTTCCTTGAGGGGAGTAGTTTCCAAAATAGTATGCCTTGTGGGTTCTTTTCCGCTGTTCTGGCACCATAGGTTGCTGTCCATTTTAGGAACTGTCCAGAGCAGCATATGTTTGCTTTGGGGATTTTCTCCTTCTCTGGACAGTTCCTAAAATGGACAGCAGAGGTCAGCAGAGAGCACTTTGGTCATGACATCAGAGGAAATGCATTTCTTTTTTGGATTTCTCTTTAGTACACAGACCCTAAAAAGTACTGGAAGGATTAAGATTTTTTTATAGAAATGATTTACAAATCTGTTTAACTTTCTGGCACGTTGATTTAAAAAAAAAGTTTTCCATGGGAGTACCCCTTTAACTTTTTCAGAAAAACTCACTCTCCAAAATCCCACTGTCGCTCCTTCCCTTCTGATCCCTCTAGTGCACCCACAGAGCACTTGACATATACATATGAGGTATTTCCTCACTCGAGAGAAATTGAGTTACAGATTTTAGAAAGATTTCTCTCCTTTTACCCCTTGTAAAAATTCAAAAACTGGGTCTACAAGAACATGCCAGTGTAAAAAATGTCGATTTTGAAAATTTTGTGAAAAATTGGAAAAAGGAGATTTTCTAACACTTACCGTAAAATCTCTTTCTCGATGGATCCATTGGGGGACACAGACCGTGGATGTATCTTGATGTCTCTAGGAGGTGTGACACTATGGTAATAAAAAAAAGTCAGCTCCTCCCAGCAGGATATACCCGCCTTCAGGCTCTGAGCTAGTCAGTTTAAGTTCTAGAGCAATAGGAGGAGACCAATAGGTCAAGGAAAACCCAAAAACTGTCCGAAAACCAGAAGGAAAAACATAACTGAACACACCCTCGGACAGAGAACCAACGGGAAACAAACCCAAACAAAGGGCGGGAGCTGTGTCCCTCAATGGATCCTTCGAGAAAGAGATTTTACGGTAAGTGTTAAAAAAATCTCCTTTTCTCTATCGGCTCCATTGGGGGACACAGACCGTGGGACGTACCAAAGCCGTCACTTGGGTGGGCAGATAAGTAATCAGGCAGATGGCCGATCCACTGCCGCCTGCAACACTTTACGCCCCAGACTAGCATCAGCCGATGCGAAAGTATGAACTCGGTAGAACCTCGAGAAAGTGATCAAAGACGACCCGGTAGACGCCTTGCAAATCTGCGAGGCCGAAGCTCTATTCTGGAGAGCCCAGGATGCCCCGACAGAACGAGTGGAATGAGCCACAACCCTGAAAGGAGGAATCTTCCCCTTGCAACGATAGGCTTCTGAAATGGCGGACCTAATCCACCTAGAAATGGTGGCCTTGGAAGCAGGCCGTCCCTTGCGACGACCTTCCATAAGGACAAAAAAGAATCACACTGACGAAACGAAGAAGTGATGGAGAGATAAGCCCGAACAGCCCGGACATAGTCCAGATTGTGTAGTAAGCGCTCCCTAGGATGAGAGGGAGTAGGACAAAAGGACGGGAGGACAATGTCCTCATTGAGATGAAATGCCGAGACCACCTTGGGCAAAAAGGAAGGATCTGGCCGGAAAACGACCTTGTCCCGATGGATCACCAGAAACGGAGAACGGCAGGAAAGAGCTGCCAATTCAGACACCCTCCGGATGGAGGTGATAGCAACAAGAAACGCTACTTTCCGAGAAAGGAGGCAGAGAGACACCTCTCTAAGGAGTTCAAAGGGTGCACCCTGGAGGGCACTCAGAACCAAATTTAAGTCCCAAGGGAGAGAAGGAGACCGATAAGGAGGAACAGCATGCGCCACTCCTTGCAGGAAAGTCCGGACAAGAGAATTAGAAGCCAGGGGCCGCTGGAAAAGAACAGTAATGGCCAAAACCTGACCTTTAAGGGAACTGAGAGACAATCCCAGCTCCAGCCCCGACTGTAAAAAGGAGAGAAGAGAACTGAGAAGGTCACCGGGGAGAAGTCCTGAGCTTCACACTAACTAAAATAAGACCGCCAAGTACGGTGGTAAATTCTTGCAGTGGAGGGCTTACGAGCCTTGAGCATGGTGTGAATGACTTGTGAGGAGAACCCGCGGGCCCTCAAAACCGCGGTCCCAACGGCCACGCCGTCAAATGCAGCGACTGTAAATTGAGGTGGCAAAGAGGACAGGACCCTGAGAGAGTAGATCCGGCCGGAGCAGAAGGCGCAGAGGAATGTCGTCCAGGAGCCTGACTACGTCGGTGTACCACGACCTTCGGGGCCAATCTGGAGCTACCAGAATGGCGGGAACGACCTCTGCCTTGAGCTTCCTCAGCACCCTGGGAAGGAGCGGAAGAGGAGGGAAAAGATAAGGCAGAGCGAACCCCGTCCAAGGAATCCCTAGGGCGTCCACGGCCTGAGGGTCCCGGGACTTGGACACAAACGGAAGAATTTTCCGATTGTGTCGGGACGCAAAAAGGTCACTGTCCGGAACGCTCCAGAGGTCGCAGAGCTGCGTGAAGACCTCCGGATGAATAGACCACTCGCCAGGGTCGGGAGAGGACCGACTGAGGAAGTCAGCTTCCCAGTTGAGCACTCCCGGAATGTGGATCGCCGAGATGGCCGGAACCTGGCTCTCCGCCCAGGAAAGACTTTTGGTCATCTCGGCCATGGCTGCCGAGCTGCGGGAGCCGCCTTGACGATTTATGTATGCCACGGTCGTGGCGTTGTCTGACTGAACGCGGACAGGACGGGACTGAAGACAGGGCTCCCAATGAAGAAGACAAAGAAGAATCGCCCGTAATTCCAATATGTTTATCGGAAGAAGGATCTCCTGGGGAGACTAGAGACCCTGAACCGCATATAAGGTGCTGAGTAGTGGCCAAAACACACACAATAAAGGATTTTATAACACATGCCTTATAAAAACATGCCCCCTTAGTGTAATTGCTCCCCCAATATAGTGCAGCCCCTGTAAAACAAGCCCCAAAAAATGAGGGTGGGCCAAAACAGGGGGTCTCCAGAGGTTGCGAGGCTGTACCTGTGGAAAAAGTACTTACCTCAGTCAGAAGAACTTACCTAATGAAGTCTTCAGTGAAGTCTTCAGTCAGCTTATGGTCCCTGCATCACGCCTGGCTGCTATGCACAAGCAAGGCGAGCAGAGACATAGGGGGACCCGGACCCATGAGGTACCACCCAGCCGCTGACCGTTGGTGAGAGGGGGTTAACAGCGCATATACGCAATGTCTTTGCCCCCTTACTCGCAACGGGGGAAACAGTGAACCGCAGTTCCTGAGTCCCCACCTGAAAACAGAAAGAAAAGGGAATAAAAAAAACTAACAAGTCCATATACTAGGAAAATAAAAAAACTGAAGCAAACCAGATCAGTCCACCTCCTTCAGACACTAAGCTTAAACTGACTAGCTCAGGGCCTGAAGGCGGGTATATCCTGCTGGGAGGAGCTGACTTTTTTTTATTACCATAGTGTCACACCTCCTAGAGACATCAAGATACATCCACGGTCTGTGTCCCCCAATGGATCCATCGAGAAAGAGATTTTACGGTAAGTGTTAGAAAATCTCCTTTTTCCAATTTTTCACAAAATTTTCAAAATCGACATTTTTTACACTGGCATGTTCTTGTAGACCCAGTTTTTGAATTTTTACAAGGGGTAAAAGGAGAGAAATCTTTCTAAAATCTGTAACTCAATTTCTCTCGAGTGAGGAAATACCTCATATGTATATGTCAAGTGCTCTGTGGGTGCACTAGAGGGATCAGAAGGGAAGGAGCGACAGTGGGATTTTGGAGAGTGAGTTTTTCTGAAAAAGTTAAAGGGGTACTCCCATGGAAAACTTTTTTTTTAAATCAACGTGCCAGAAAGTTAAACAGATTTGTAAATCATTTCTATAAAAAAATCTTAATCCTTCCAGTACTTTTTAGGGTCTGTGTACTAAAGAGAAATCCAAAAAAGAAATGCATTTCCTCTGATGTCATGACCAAAGTGCTCTCTGCTGACCTCTGCTGTCCATTTTAGGAACTGTCCAGAGAAGGAGAAAATCCCCAAAGCAAACATATGCTGCTCTGGACAGTTCCTAAAATGGACAGCAACCTATGGTGCCAGAACAGCGGAAAAGAACCCACAAGGCATACTATTTTGGAAACTACTCCCCTCAAGGAACGTAACAAGGGGTACAGTGAGTCTTAACACACCACAGGTGTTTGAAGTCTTTTCTTTAAAGTTGGATGTGTAAATTTTTATTATTTTTTTTCACTAAAATGCTAGTTTTCCCCCAAATTTTACATTTTTACAAGGGGTAATAGGAGAAAATTACCCCCAAAATTTGTAACCCCATCTCTTCTGAGTATGGAAATACCCCATGTGTGGACGTCAAGTGCTCTGCTGGCACACTACAATGCTCAGAAGAAAAGGAGTCACATTTGTCTTTTGGAAAGAAAATTTAGCTGAAATGGTTTTTGCGGGGGCATGTCGTTTTTAGGAAGCCCCTATGGTGCCAGAACAGAATTTTTTTATTACCATAGTGTCACACCTCCTAGAGACAGAAAGATACACCCACGGTCTGTGTCCCCCAATGGAGCCGATAGAGAAATTGCTGCTGAACTTTGAAGCCCTCTGATGTCTTCCAAAGTAAAAACATGTCAACTTTATGATGCAAAAGTAGACATATTGTATACCGTATATACTCGAGTATAAGCCGACCCGAGTATAAGCCGAGACCCCTAATTTCAACCCAAAATCCCAGGAAAAGTTATTGACTCGAGTATAAGCCTAGGGTGGGAAATACCTCATCCCCCCCTGTCATCATCCAGACCCCCGTCATTAACATCCTCATCAT
Source organism: Hyla sarda (assembly GCF_029499605.1). Lineage (NCBI taxonomy): Eukaryota > Metazoa > Chordata > Amphibia > Anura > Hylidae > Hyla > Hyla sarda. Next base: position 324,419,417 of record NC_079191.1, on the reverse strand, counting down.
CCCCTTATCATCCCACACATCCCCCCTTCATCATCCCCTTGTCATCATCCCACACATCCCCCCTTCATCATCCCCTTGTCATCATCCCACACATCCCCTTATCCCACACATCCCCCCTTCATCATCCCCTTGTCATCATCCCACACATCCCCCCTTCATCATCCCCTTGTCATCATCCCACACATCCCCTTATCATCCCACACATCCCCCCTTCATCATCCCCTTGTAATCATCCCACACCCCCCCCCTTCATCATCCCCACCCCCCTTCATCATCCCCACACCCCCCCCCCTTCATCATCCTCTTCTCATCATTCGCCCTCAGTGGTCTTCAACCTGCGGACCTCCAGAGGTTTCAAAACTACAACTCCCAGCAAGCCCGGGCAGCCATCGGCTGTCCGGGCTTGCTGGGAGTTGTAGTTTTGAAACCTCCGGAGGTCCGCAGGTTGAAGACCACTGCGGCCTTCAACATGCGGACCTCCAGAGGTTTCAAAACTACAACTCCCAGCAAGCCCGGGCAGCCATCGGCTGTCCGGGCTTGCTGGGAGTTGTAGTTTTGAAACCTCCGGAGGTCCGCAGGTTGAAGACCACTGCGGCCTTCAACATGCGGACCTCCAGAGGTTTCAAAACTACAACTCCCAGCAAGCCCGGGCAGCCATCGGCTGTCCGGGCTTGCTGGGAGTTGTAGTTTTGAAACCTCCGGAGGTCCGCAGGTTGAAGACCACTGCGGCCTTCAACATCATCCAGCCCCCTCTCACCCCCTTTAGTTCTGAGTACTCACCTCCGCTCGGCGCTGGTCCGGTCCTGCAGGGCTGTCCGGTAAGGAGGTGGTCCGGTGAGGAGGTGGTCCGGGCTGCTATCTTCACCGGGGGCGCCTCTTCTCCGCGCTTCCGGCCCGGAATAGAGCCGTTGCCTTGACAGCGACGTATCTGCGTCGTTGTCAAGGCAACGTGACTATTCTGAGGCCGGGCCCGAAGCGCTTAGAAGAGGCCTCCCCGGTGAAGATAGCAGCCCGGACCACCTCCTCACCGGACCACCTCCTTACCGGACAGCCCTGCAGGACCGGACCAGCGCCGAGCGGAGGTGAGTACTCAGAACTAAAGGGGGTGAGAGGGGGCTGGATGATGTTGAAGGCCGCAGTGGTCTTCAACCTGCGGACCTCCGGAGGTTTCAAAACTACAACTCCCAGCAAGCCCGGACAGCCGATGGCTGCCCGGGCTTGCTGGGAGTTGTAGTTTTGAAACCTCTGGAGGTCCGCAGGTTGAAGACCACTGCGGGTGGGGGAGTTCACTCGAGTATAAGCCGAGGGGGGTGTTTTCAGCACGAAAAATCGTGCTGAAAAACTCGGCCTATACTCGAGTATATACGGTATATGTGTATCAATATAAAATTTATTTGGAATATTCATTTTCCTTATAAGCAGAGAGCTTCAAAGTTAAAAAAAATAAAATTCAAAATTTCCAATTTTTTCATCATATTTTGGAATTTTTCACCAAGAAATGATGTAAGTATGGACAAAATGTTACCACTAACATAAAGTAGAATATGTCACAAAAAAACTCTCGGAATCAGAATGAAAGGTTAAAAGCATCCCAGAGTTATTAATGCTTAAAGGGGTACTCCGCACTCCTCGACATCTTATCCCCTATCCAAAGGATAGGGGATAAGATGTCAGATTGCCGGGGTCCCGCTGCTGGGGACCCCCGGGATCTCGGCTGCAGCACCCACCTGTACAGCTTCCACTTCACACCGGCATTGCTTGTGGTTTTGGATCCCGACAACAATGGTGGAAGAGCGTGACATCACGACTCCGCCCTGTGACATCACACCCCGCCCCCTCAATGCAAGTCTATGGGAGGTATGTCACGCCCCCTCCCATAGACTTGCATAGAGGGGGTGGGGCGTGACATCACACGGGGCAGAGTCATGATGTCACGCTCTTCCACCATTGTGGTCGGGATCCGAAGCCACAAGCAATGCCGGTGTGAGGTGGAAGCCGTACAGGTGGGTGCTGCAGCCGAGATACAGGGGGTCCCCAGCAGCGGGACATCGGCAATCTGACATCTTATCCCCTATCCTTTGGATAGGGGATAAGATGTCGAGGGGTGTGGAGTACCCCTTTAAAGTGACAGTGGTCAGATGTGCAAAAAATGGCTGGGCCCTACAGTGAAAATTGGCTGGGTCCTTAAGGGGTTAAGCATGGGTCCCAGTCTCATAAACAGTACAAAGCCCTATACTTGTTGGGTATCAGTCTGTGGCCTTGGCAAATTTTTCTTCAGAAATGTATGGTGAACTTATCAGCTGGTAGGGATCGGTGCACACCCTGCTTATGCTTCACATTTATGTAGTATACTATAAAGGATAAAGACCTTTACATTCATGGATTCTGCTGTATGCCATACAGCCAAATATGATTCAATTGACTAAAAAAAAAACTAAAAAAAAAAAATGTATACTTCTTTTTGCTGTATATACAACAGAGCGAAATGTAACCACAAAACACAGTGCACCCAGTCGGAAGCTTTCCGGAGTTGCTGATCTATAGGTATTCTGTGGTATCCCCTTATCTTCTGGGCATCTTCATTATGGTCTGGGGGTCTAGATATTTTAGCAGGGGCTAGGACGCTTTTCCCGCTCCATCTCCTCACGCCACAAGAACCAGTGTAGTCGGTAACAATATAACTGAGGGGACTCTCGTCCTGTATTGTATGGAATGTTATGACGGGAAAGTCAGCACGGTGAGTGACCTTGGCGGACACCGCCCGCTTGCTCGCCACTTTCGCCAATAAACTTCACACAGCGACAATTCTCCCCACACGACAGTAGAATAACGTCGCGGATACTTTCAACCGAGAACTTTAGCCCTTGGTTAACGTTCCGGTCGGAACGACGATAAGGGCCGGGGGGTGTGTCCGTGTGTAACATGGAGGCTGGCAGGACGATCATTTCCTCCTCCGCCGCCATTTTGTGTCGGATGCGCTGCAGAGAAACAGGAGCGCGGAGAGAAAAAGGGGAAACAGTCGAGAGCGGGAAACGGAGCGTGTGAGGGCCCAGACCGGACCGCGGCCATATACCGCCAGAAACCCGGCGCACTCGGGAGAACGAACCGCACAGCACAGCGTACAGCTTTTCGTTCCGAAGCGGGCGGGGAAGGCAGCAGGGGAAACTCGGGCTGCGCAGCTCCCGCTGTAGGTAAGAGACACAGACCCGTCACTAGTTGCCCCTAATCCCGCGCACATGTGAGGGGAGGCCGCGCTGTGTGAGGGGCCGCTCCGCCGCCCGGCCAGGAGCGTGTTGTTTGTCTGGTCTATGGGTTAAAGATGGCGGAGCGGAAGGTTCCGCGGCCTTCAACGTCCTGACCTCAGGCTGGAGATAGTGAGCATGGCGCCTGCTGAGTGAGGAGATGTGTGGGCTGTGGTGAGGGGCTGAGGCGGGAATCCCTGTACCGGGGAGGGGGGTCTCCTCCTATACGCAGTATACCATCATTTTGTGAAGACGTATTTATAGCTCTACAGCAGCGATCTGCTTGTTACTTCCTATCATAGGCTGCGAAGTGCAGTAGATTGTAAACCTAGTGTCTTATTTCCAGTATATTAAATATAGGGACACCCTATAGACTGCAATTACATGACGGGATAATGCTAAGAAGTCTGGAGAAGATATCCCTTTATAACTGTGTCCCAACCAGGGTGCCTCCAGCTGTTGCAAAACTACAACTTCCAGCATACCCGGACAGCCAGAGGCTGTCCGGGTATGCTGGGAGTTGTAGTTTTGCAACAGCTGGAGACACCCTGGTTGAGAAACACTGCCTTATGAGGTTTACACATGTCATCCATCTCTTGTCACAGGCCTATGGAGCTCACTGCTGGGATATACCCGCCTATAGATTGACATTTTTTATTTTTTTTAAATCAACTGATGGCAGAAAGTTAAAGGGGTAGTCCAGTGGTGAAAAACTTATCCCCTATCCTAAGGGGCCGCTGGGGCCCCCTGCGATCTCTCTGTACGGGGGCCCCGGCTCTCCGCCGAGATAGCGGGTGTCGACCCCCGCACGAAGCGGTGGTCGACACTCCCCCTCAATACATCTCTATGGCAGAGCCGGAGATTGCCGAAGGCAGCGCTTCGGCTCTGCCATAGAGTTGTATTGAGGGGGCGTGTCAGCCGCCGCTTCGTGCGGAGGTCGACACTCCCCCTTCCCGCGGGCTGTTGGGGCTCCGTACAGGAGATCGCAGGGGGCCCCAGCGGTCGGACCCCCCGCGATCTGCAACTTATCCCCTATCCTTAGGATAGGGGATAAGTTGCTCACCACTGAATCACCACTGGACTACTCCTTTAAACAGATTTGTGAATGACTTCTATTAACCCCTTTAGGACCAGGGTTTTTTTTCCAGTTTTTGCACTTTCGTATTTTCCTTCTTACCTTTAAAAAAAATCATAATTCTTTCAATTTTGCACCTAAAATTCCATATGATGGCTTATTTTTTGCGCCACCAATTCTACTTTGTAATGACATCAGTCATTTTACCTAAAAATCTATGGTGAAATGGAGAAAAAAAAAATCATTGTGAGACATAATTGGAAAAAAAAAAACGCCATTTTGTAACTTTTGGGGGCTTCTGTTTCTATGCAGTAAATTTTTCGGTAAAAATGACACCTTCTCTTCTGTAGGTCCATATGATTAAAATGATACCCTATTTTTATAGGTTTGATTTTGTCGCACTTCTGAAAAAAAATCATAACTACATACAGGAAAATTTATATGTTTAAAATTGTCATCTCCTGATCCCCTATAACTTTTTTATTTTTCTTGCGTATGGGGCAGTATGAGGGCTCATTTTTTGCATCCTGATCTGAAGTTTTTAGCGGTACCATTTTTGTATTGATAGGACTTATTGATCGCATTTTTGCGCATAAGCCACTGTTTGGTTTAATTAACGATATATTTTTATAATTCGGACATTTCTGCATGTGGTGATACCACATTTGTTTGTTTTTATTTACACTTCTTTTTATGGGAAAAGGGGGGTGATTCTTACTTTTATTAGAGAAGGGGTTAAATGATCTTCACTTTTTTTCCCCCACTTTTTTTGCAGTGTTATAGCTCCCATAGGAGACTATAACACTGCACACACTGATCTATTACATTGATCACTGGTTTCTCATAGGAAACCAGTGATCAATGATTCTGCCGCTTGACTGCTCATGCCTGGATCTCGGGCACTGAGCAGTCATTCGGCGATCGGACACCAGGAGGCAAGGTAGGAGACCCTCCTAGTGTCCCAAAGCTGTTCCGGATGCCGGGATTTCGCAGTGAACATCCCGAACAGTCCCCTGAGCTAACCGCAACTTTGAATGCCGCGTCTAAAGGGTTAATAGCACGTGGCACCACGATGAGTGCTGCATGCTATTAGCCACGGGTCCCGGCCGGGCCTGACCTGCTATGATGCCATGGCCCCGCGTTATAGAAAGGGAAAGGACTCCGGATGTACCGATATGTCCTTGGTCCTTAAAGGAGTAGTCCAGTGGTGATTCAGTGGTGAGCAACTTATCCCCTATCCTAAGGATAGGGGATAAGTTGCAGATCGCGGGGGGTCCGACCCCTGGGGCCCCCCGCGATCTCCTGTACGGAGCCCCGACAGCCCGCTGGAAGGGGGCGTGTCGACCTCCGCACGAGGCGGCGGCCGACACGCCCCCTCAATACAACTCTATGGCAGAGCCGAAGCGCTGCCTTCGGCAATCTCCGGCTCTGCCATAGAGATGTATTGAGGGGGCGTGTCGGCCGCCGCCTCGTGCGGGGGTCGACACCCGCTATCTCGGCGGAGAGCCGGGGCCCCGTACAGAGAGATCGCAGGGGGCCCCAGCGGTCGGACCCCCCGCGATCTCAAACTTATCCCCTATCCTTAGGATAGGGGATAAGTTTTTCACCACTGGACTACCCCTTTAACAGGTTAAAAAAATCTCAATCCTTCCAGTACCTTTTAACGACTGTATACTAAAGAGGAAATGCTTTTCTTTTTGGATTTCTTTTCTCTTCTGTCATGACCACAGTGCTCTCTGCTGTCCATTTTAGGAACTGTCCAGAGCAGCATATGTTTTCTATGGGGATTTTCTCTTGCTCTAGACAGTTCCTAAAATGGACAGCAGAGGTCAGCAGAGAGCACTGTGGTCGTGACCTAAGAGAAATCCAAAAAGAAAAACATTTCCTCTGTAGTATACAGCCCCTAAAGTACTGGAAGGATTGAGATTTTTTAACCGAAGTAATTTACAAATCTGTTTTAACTTTTTGGCATCAGTTGATCAAAAAAATAATAATAATTTTCCACGGGAGTACCCCTTTAAAGTTGCAAAATTTCCCTTCTGTTGTAGTCAAATATAAAGAGTTTTCAGAGGGCTTCAGCCCCCACCTCCGCCACCCCTGATCACCATCTAATACTAGGGCTCCATATACTGTTAATGGGAGCAGCCAACCACATTGATTTCTATGGCCGAATTGAGTCGCCTATCAGGACCAATGTGCCATTTTAAGTGGACTCAAAAAGCGCTTTTGAAATAGGTCCAGAACAGTTACTTAGCAACTCAGTTCGGCCATAGAAATCAATGGGGTCCACTGCTCTCATTTATGGCAGGATTTTAAAGGTTACAACTAACGGGAGCACTCATGTAGTATAAACCTACCCTAACATGTTCATTTTCCCTGCATTCTTTTTTTGGTCTTACCCAGTGAGTGATGTCCACATTTTCGTTAAGGGTTGTGGTTTATAGATTTTGGTTAGGCTTTGACTGAGAAATTTCAGAGCGTATTTCTAGCTACATATTCTGTTGCAGCAGAATCCCATTGCTGTCAGTGTGTTGTCTCTAGGTATAAAGGTGAGGTGTATGGGGCAGATGTTGTAGCCCAGGGGCAGATGTTAATCCCTAAATGTTCGTAACAGCAGGGCGTGGTTTTCCCGGTAACCACCCAAACGGTAGCACCGCTATCCCAAGGTTAGGCAGGGCAATAATAGTCCAAGACCAGGTTAGGGTTAACTGTAGCTTTACTGGGGTAGACAGATGGAAATAGTCTTTACAGCTAGGCCAGGAACCCAGAGAAGTGGCCAGTAACACAGAAGGACCTCGCAGCTTGCTGGTACTTGTAGGGACTTTGACAGACTCTAGTTCAGCCACGCTGACTATAGTAGACTTGACTATAGGTCCAAAAATGTATTAATCATAGTAAAAATGCATTCCCAATGGGGTGGTTAAAAGCGTAGCAGAAACGCAGACGCGTTTCGAACCATATGGTTCTTAGACGTGCCATGACTAAGAACCATATGGCTCGAAACGCAGTGGCATTTCTGCTATGCTTTTAGCCACCCCATTTGGAATTCATTTTTACTATGATACATTTTTGGATTTTTAACCTCTTAAAGGGGTTGTCCGCTGCCCTGCCTTTCTGAACTCCGCTTGCAGCGTCTGGAAGTTAATTACTCCGAACGCTGTGTGCGAGTTTCCGTGTTCGAGGCCGCCCTCTTGTGACGTCACACCCGCCCCCTGAACGAAAGTCTATGGAAAGGGGGCGTGACAATGGTTGCATACTGAGGGGGCGGAGACCTGCAGTGAGGCCACGCCTCCTTCCTTTGGGAGGACTTCAGACTAGTGAGCTAAATTAAAAGTGTAATAAAAAAAATAAATAAAGGTGCTAGACACAAATTAGATGTACATGGTCAGGATTAGGTACTGAGTGATATATATTGAAGAAATTTTTTTTTCGTTGGATCTGATGGGTACTCTTTAATGTGTTGCTCAGCATTATAAATTACGCTCCATTGTTCCTTAGTCATAGTTACATAGTTAGTATGGTTGAAAAAAGACATACGTCCATCAAGTTCAACCAGGGAATTGAAGGGAAGGGGATAAGGGAAAGGGATGTAGTTTTATAATTCTGCATAAGCATTAATTTTATGTTGTTCCAGGAATGACCCTGTTTTAAAACCATTAATTGTTCCTGCTGTGACCAGTTCCTGAGGTAGACCGTTCCATAAATTCACAGTCCTCACGGTAAAGAAGGCGTGTCGCCCCTTTAGACTAAACCTTTTCTTCTCCAAACGGAGGGAGTGCCCCCTCGTCCTTTGGGGGGGTTTAACCTGGAACAGTTTTTCTCCCAATTTTTTGTATGGGCCATTAATATACTTATATACGTTTATCATATCCCCCTTAAACGTCTCTTCTCAAGACTAAACAATTGTAACTCCTTTAATCGCTCCCTAAGATGTTCCATGCCCCATATTAGTTTAGTCGCGCGTCTCTGCACCCTTTCCAGCTCCACAGTGTCCCTTTTATGTACAGGCGACCAAAACTGAACAGCATATTCCAGGTGAGGCCGTACCAATGCTTTATAAAGGGGGAGTATTATGTCCCTGTCCCTTGAGTCCATGCCTCTTTTGATACATGACAATATCCTGCCGGCTTTGGAAGCAGCAGCCTGACATTGCATGCTATTCTGTAGTCTGTGATCTACAAGTACACCCAGATCCTTCTCTACCAGTGACTCTGCCAGTGTAATCCCCCCTAAGACATACGATGCATGCAGGTTATTAGTACCCAGATGCATAACTTTACATTTATCCACATTGAACCTCATTTGCCAAGTGGATGCCCAGACACTTAGGTTACAAGATGACTTGAATAGACTATCAGGGGTGTGGAAATTAAAAAAAAACTACTTGTCCAAGGGACTAAAGCGGAACACAATCTACTTGTCCCTCAAGAAAATCCACTTGTCCTGGCAGATAAAATAATTTCCACCAAAATAGTCTGATCCCCCCCCCACTAGACCACCAGGGATGGATATAAGATCCCTTTAGACACTGCTGACAGCAGTGATCTAATGGGTTAATAGGTGATCGCAGCATGACAGGATATTAGAGGCGGGAGAGCTGTAGATCCTCTTACACCCGAGGGAAGCCCAGATAAGTCTAGATGTAACTTTTTGATCACCTTATAAAAAATTTCTCATATGAAGTGACCAAAAATGAGCAATTCTGGACTATTATTTACATTTACACCGTTCACCGTACGGTTTAATTAACATCATATTTTAATAGTCTGGACATTTCCACATGCAGCAATACCACTTATGTTTATTTTTGTACATTATTTTTATTTAAAGAAAATTGGAAACTTTTATTAGGAAAGGGGCTTATTCACATATATACGCACTTTTTAAAATATTTTAATCACTTTTTTTCAGTCTCAATAGGGACTTATGTGTTACTGGGGGGGGGGGGTCTGCTTCTCCAGTTTATGTGCTGCATTTTGTGTCAGAAAATGCTGGAAGTTGCATTTTGTTACTAGATAACTACAACTCCCAGCATGCCCTGATACAGTCTATGGTTGTGTGGGTGTTGCAGCATGTTGCACTGTATAGTAGTACAGTTAAGGTTATTGTGTAACATGCTGGGAGTTGTAGTTTTGGTTTGTGTCAGCTGCAGAGCCATAGGATGTGTAAAGGAATACTGGGAATTACAGTTAGTAACTACAACACCCAGCATGCCCTGATGCAGCCTATAGCTCTGCAGCTGACCCGAACCAAAACTCCCAGCATGTTGCACTTTATAGTTCTACAGTTTAGGTTATGGTCCAACATGCTGGGAGTTGTAGTTTTGGTTCGGGCGTGTTTGTGTGCATCCGTGGGGCTCTTGGATGGCGGGTGAGTATGAAGGGGGCAGGATTCTGGGGGTGCAATTTAGTGCGGGTGCCACTAAAAATAAATAAAATTAGATGGCACAACTGCCCTAATGCCCGTCTGCTCCTATACAAAACATTCATGCATACACATATCCTACATGCACCAGCCACTGCCCCCATATACATACACACACACACTCCCGCCACTGCCCCCCCACATCATACATTACATACACACATACACTCACACCATACATATGCACACATCATACATACACCCATCGCTGCCCACCCACATCATACATCACATACATACACATCACACTTAGACATTATACACACATCATACATTACATACACATCACACATAGACATCATACACATACACTCACACCATACATATCCACCAGTGTTTCCCAACCAGGGTGCCTCCAGCTGTTGCAAAACTACAACTCCCAGCATGCCCAGGGCATGCTGGGAGTTGTAGTTTTGCAACAGCTGGAGGCACCCTGGTTGGGAAACACTGATATACACCATACATATGCACACATCATACATACACCTGCCGCTGCCCCCCCCCCATCATACATTACATACACACATACACTCACACCATACATATACAACCACCCTTCCTGCCGCCTGTATTCTTGGTCTCCTCACCTGAGCTGCCATGAGTGGACATCAGAGCTGTAGTCCCGGCCGGTGTGAGGTGAGATTTCCGTCCTCTCTCCCCTCCCCCTTGCTCTGTGTTTTCCCCGTGCAAACAAGCAACCTCCCCGTGGTGGATTAGGTCCTGTGGAGACAGGGGAGGGATAGAGCTGTGTGCGGGGGATGGAGCTGTGCAAGGAGCTGTCAACATCCTTTCTCTCACCCTGCTGTGTCTTCTGCACTGCGTCCATCCTCCGGGAGGGGAGATAAGGGGGCTCTGCAGTCAGCTGGAGGCCGCTGCCCCCTCCATATACTCAGAGCTGGTGTGAGGTGTAGACTTCCATGATCGGCTCCTGCGCCTCACACCGGCATTAAAGGAAAATAAGGGAGAAGTCTGTCTGTCCCTGCTAGCCTGATACAGGGCTAAATCTATAAACAATTCACCTTCCCGGCCCCCAAAACTACTTGTCCTGGGCGTCGGGCTATAGAATTTCCACATCCCTGCCTATACAAATCCTCTATAGACTGTACCGTGCTACAAAGCTTGGTATCATCTGCAAAGATAGAAACAGAGCTGCTAATACCATCCTCTATATAATTGATAAATAAATTAAACAGCGGGCCCAGTACTGAACCTTGGGGTACACCACTAATCACCGGGGACCAATCGGAGTACAAATCATTGACCACCACTCTCTGGGTACGATCCATGAGCCAGTGTTCAATCCAGTTACAAACTAAAGTTTCCAAGCCCCAAGACCTTAACTTACCTGTCAGACGTCTATGAGGGACAGTATCAAACGCTTTGGCAAAATCCAGAAACACTATATCCACAGCCATTCCTCTGTCAAGGCTTCTACTCACCTCTTCATAAAAGCAAATTAGATTGGTTTGACAACTTCTATCCTTATAAACCAATAAATTGAGGCCAAAAACAAACAAGGTATAGACCACTGTTCGGTGCCCAAAAAATACTAGAGAACCTATAGAGATGCACCAAACTGACACAGTATTATGAATAAATATAAATCTTTACTATAATCAGATAAGATAAAACATGATAAAAAAATCAGCAGCAGTTAGAAAGAAAACGACTCCGAACACAGATATTAGATAATGTCCAATAGGCACATGGAATGGCACATAAGTATAGGCATACAATACTCAATGAAAAGTGGACTTAAAAGCAAGCCACAATATATATATATATATATATATATATATATATATATATATATATATACACACACACACCTAGAGATGCCTCAGTAAACCCAGTACACTAATGTAAACAAAAAGGACATATAAAGAAGTATAGCTAGTATAGTGTCATTTGCCCAGTGCTATCGGCAGTATGAATACAGGGAGACAAGGATGTTGACCATACATATCTGAGGGGAAACAAACCACCTCGGTAAAAGTTGGAGCATCGGTTGTCCCTGAAACCGGTTGAAAACAAGATGGCGCAGACCATTACATGCCACGCTTACAGCGCGCACAGCTGTACCAGGTATTTAATTCATATAGAACTTGTTTGATTGGTCGATATCATGTATATAAACTTCCGTTTACCCTCCATATGACACTCCCTGAGGAAGCGAGTGAGCGAAACGACGTAGGGGTAGGCTCCTGACCTTCGTAAGTATAGCTGTGTGTCAGTTGGCTAGGTGCATGGACAGTCTTATATGTTTAAAAAAAAAAAAAAAAAATTTTCAGGGACAACCGATGCTCCAACTTTTACCGAGGTGGTTTGTTTCCCCTCAGATATGTATGGTCAACATCCTTGTCTCCCTGTATTCATACTGCCGATAGCACTGGGCAAATGACACTATACTAGCTATACTTCTTTATATGTCCTTTTTGTTTACATTAGTGTACTGGGTTTACTGAGGCATCTCTAGGTGTGTATATGTGTATATATATATATATATATATATATTGTGGCTTGCTTTTAAGTCCACTTTTCATTGAGTATTGTATGCCTATACTTATGTGCCATTCCATGTGCCTATTGGACATTATCTAATATCTGTGTTCGGAGTCGTTTTCTTTCTAACTGCTGCTGATTTTTTATCATGTTTTATCTTATCTGATTATAATAAAGATTTATATTTATTCATAATACTGTGTCAACTTCTATCCTTAGTAAACCCATGCTGGTTATCACTTATAATACAATTATCCCATATGTATTCATGTATGTAGTCCCGTATAAGTCCTTCAAACAATTTACCCACAATGCACATTAAACTTACCGGTCTATAATTGCCTGGCGAAGACCTAGACCCTTCTTGAAGATTGGTACCACATTCGCCTTGCGCCAGTCCCTTGGCACAATACCAGACACCAGAGAATCTCTAAATATCATGAGCAGGGGTACAGATATTACTGAACTTGCCTCTCTAAGAACTCTTGGGTGCAATCCATCCGGTCCTGGAGATTTGCTTACATTTATATCACTTAACTTACCTTGTACCATTTCTACATTAAGCCAATTCAGTACATTACATGATGTGTTACCAGCACTGACCTGGCCAATGTCAGCTCCTCCTTCTTCCATAGTATATACAGAACTAAAGTCATGTCATAGTTAGTGATTAATTCCTTTTTTTTAGATAATTATATTAAAGACCTCCACACTATATGCTATTGCAGTTTTTACAAAGCGGTCAATCCGGATTATACCACTTCCAATCTGCAGCAGATCCGGTGTGTGTATGCAGCCTAGGGCTGGGCGGTATACCGATTCATACCAAAATTTTTGTGCTGCACGATATGAATTTTAGCCCATACCGCAATACCGACTTGGCCCCTCCCCCTCTGGAATGAATGAATTATCAGCCCAGCGTTGTGCTGTCTCCCCCCGTCCCCCCCGCCTCCAGATTAATTATAATTATCAGCCCAGCGCTGTCCCCATCGGGGTAAATACTCACATGTCACCCGCAAGCGCTGCCCTCCTCTTCCTCCTGTTTGTGGTTGCCGCCGGCGCTGACACTCTATACCGGTGGTCTTCAACCTGCTGACCTCCAGATGTTGCAAAACTACAACTCTCAGCATGCCCGGACAGCCAACGGCTGCAAAAAATTAACAAAATAAACTTTAACTCTCCTCCCGTTGATCCGGTACCGGCCTCACCTGCTTCTTGGAGACGAGAACGTCGGACAGCCATCAGCCTTTCACAGGCCACAGCAATGTTTTGCCTCGGCCGGTGATGGGCTGAGCCCACTGTCATGTAAGAAGCCGGCCAGAGCTCCTTACATGACAGTGGGCTCAGCCGATCACCGACCGAGGCGGAACATCGCTGTGGAGCGTAAGGCCGACGTAGGAACATGTGTGCGTTTATTTTGTTTACCTTTTGCAGCCCGGGCATAGGGATACCGCACAGTATAGTGTCAGCGGCGGCGGCCCACAACAAACAGGACGAGGAGGGCAGCACTTGTGGGCGACGTGTGAGTATTTACCCACGGGGCTGATAATTAATTGGGGGGGGGGAAATGCCGTTATATACCGTGGAAGTACCAAAAGTTAACAAATATACTGTTATGCCGTTATATACCGTGGAAGCACCAGCCTTAATGCAACCTAAAGGGAATATTCAGGATTTAGAAATAGAGAACTAAGACTACATTCATACCACTATTTTGCCATACGGTTTTAAATCAGTTTTTGTTTTGGGAAAACTCATCCCTTCAAAAACTGACAAAACAAAAAAAAAATCGGGTGCTCAATAAGGTTTCCATTAATTACAATTGGAGATGAGCAAGCTTCCAGTAATTCAATTCGTCACAAACTTCTCGGCTCAGCGTTTGCTGACTTTATCCTGCATAAATGAATTCAGCTTTCAGGTGCTCCGGTGGGCTGGAGACTCTCTTTCCTAGGACTATATCCACCTTTTCCAGCCCACCGGAGCACCTGAAAGCTGAACTAATTTATGCAGGATAAAGTCAGCAATTGCCGAGCCGAAAAGTTTATGACAAAATCGAATTACTGGAAATTCGCTCATCTCTATTTACAATGTTTTAAAAACTGTATACAGTTTTTAGGAAAGACACAACCCTTTGTAAACAGAAAAACCGGACACAAAACCGTGGTTGACTGCAGTTTTGTGCACGGCAAAAAAAACGCACAAAACCATGCAAGTATAAAAACGTATACAACTGTATACATCTAGTTGTGTACGTTTTTGTATGGGAGGTCAATGTATACAGTTTGCTATATGGTTGTATACGGCTTTAAAATACAAAACCGTATACAGGAACCATATAGTAACCATATTGCGTCTTGAATGCACCCTAATTTCTTCAGAAACAGCATCACACCTGTCCTCAGGTTGTGTGTGGTATTGCAACTCTGTTCCTTTAACCCCTTAAGGACCGTTTTTTTTTTTCTGTTTTTGCATTTTCGTTTTTTGCTCCTTGCCTTTAAAAAATCATAACTTTCAATTTTGCACCTAAAAATCCATATGATGGCTTATTTTTTGCGCCACCAATTCTACTTTGTAATGACATCAGTCATTTTGGCCAAAAATCTACGGTGAAACGGAAAAAAATCATTGTGCGACAAAATTGAAAAAAAATGCAGTTTTGTAACTTTTGGGGGCTTCCGTTTCTACACAGTACATTTTTCAGTAAAAATGACACATCCTCTTTATCCTGTAGGTCCATACGATTAAAATGATACCCTACTTATATAGGTTTGATTTTGTCGTACTTCTGGAAAAAATCATAACTACATGCAGGAAAATTAATACGTTTAAAATTGTCATCTTCTGACCCCTATAACTTTTTTATTTTTCCGTGTATGGGGCGGTATGAGGGCTAATTTTTTGCGCCGTGATCCGAAGTTTTTAACGGAACCATTTTTGCATTGATAGGACTTATTGATCGCTTTTTATTCATTTTTAAATTATATAAAGTTACCAAAAATGGACTATTTTGGACTTTGGAATTTTTTTGCGCACACGCCATTGACCGAGCGGTTTAATTAATGATCTATTTTTATAATTCGGACATTTCCGCACGCGGTGATACCATATATGTTTTTTTATTTTTATTTACATTTTTTTTTTATTGGAAAAGGGGGGCGATTCAAACTTTAAATAGGGGAGGAGTTAAATGATCTTTATTCACTTTTTTTTTGCAGTGTTATAGCTCCCATAGGGACCTATAACACTGCACACACTGATCTTTATCATTGATCACTGGTTTCTCATAGGAAACCAGTGATCGACGATTCTGCCGCATGACTGCTCATGCCTGGATCTCAGGCACTGAGCAGTCATTCGGCGATCTGACAGCGAGGAGGCAGGTAGGGGCCCTCCTGCTGTCCTGTAAGCTGTTCGGGATGCCGCGATTAGCCGCGGCTATCCCGAACAGCCCGACTGAGCTAGCCGGCAACTTTCACTTTTAGCCGTGCAGCTCAGCTCTGAGCGCGCGGCTAAAGGGTTAATAGCGCGCGGCGCAGCGATCAGCGCTGCGCGCTATTAGAGGCGGGTCCCGGCTTCACTATGACGCCGGGCCCGCCGTGATATGATGCGGGGTTACTGTGTAACTCCGCGTTATCAGGAGAGCAGGACCAATGACGTACCGGTACGTCCTTGGTCCTTAAGGGGTTAAGTGTATAGAGCAAAGTTTTAATATCACACACAACCTGAAGACAGGTGTGGTGCTGGTTTTGTCTTCCTTCAGAGACCCTTTAAACTACAAGGCATTCCGTGTTTTTTTTTTTTTTGTGTAGGGGACCCTGGTTAAAAAGGTGTGTACTTTGTTCCAAATTGTGCAGCCATTCCTGAGAAATGGTTGTAGTTAATAATCAAATAATTTTTTGTGTGCTATTGAATTTTGGTCCTTTAGTAATGTTCTTGCTATCCTCTCCAACCATATACTCCCGCTTTCTTCATTAATATTCATATTCTCTTCATTTTCATATCAGCCGCAAAGAGAGTCTAAGCACCTGACTTCCGGGTGTAGTCACATGTCTATAGACCAGGCATAGGCAACTTTCGCCACTGCTGATGCTTTGGCTACATCTGCCATGATGCTTTGTCAGAATTTTGGCTGTAAGAAATTCATGGCAGATGTAGTCCAAAACATCTGCAGTGCCAAAAGTTGCCTTTGCCTGCCATATACTATCACTTCCCCGCTGACCTGAAGTGAAGAGGATATGAATATTGATGAAGGGTTAAGAAATATATGGCTGGAGTGGACAAGAAGAACATTGCTGAAGGACCAAGGAGGCACAAGGAATCATTTGCATATTAGCAACATTAACAATATCCAGGGATTGGCTGCACATATTTTGCGTAACTCCTGGACACACAGAGTAGCCCTCAGGGCTATGCCATTTGTACAACTCCCATTAAAGTTAAGAAAATTGTATAACTTCCCTACTTTGGCTGCTTTTGGCTTTCCCAACTGCCACTGCAAACAGGCAGGAGCTGTCCGAAGAACCGGTTCACACTGCGAAATCTACAGACGGAAAATTTCCTCCTGGAGATTCCGAGTGCGTCCAGTGCCGATTGAATCAGTCGGTGCTAGGACTGCGTGGACATTGCAGTCCCCAATAGACTGCAATGTGTTCTGCGAGTATATCTGCCTGAAGAAAGAGCACCACCACTCTTCAGGCGGATATTTTAAAGCGGATTTTCCGTTGACAAATTCCACTTCCAAAATTCCGAAGTGTGAATTTGAACGGAAAACCCATTCACTAGGCTTGTGCATTTTAGCAAGCAGAATTTCTGTCTGCAGAACCGCTATCCATATGAGATGGCCGAGTCTCTAAGCGGCGATCTATCCTTCAGCTCTTCAGTACTGAAAGTATACTTAACATTGCTAAACACTGGTGGATACCAGACATTGCTACATTGTTACCATGCAATAATTGTTACATTATTGCCAACTAGGGATTGACTGATTATCGGTTTGGCTGATATTATCGTCCGATATTAAAAATGTTGGACGTTATCGGGATCGGCAATTACCTTGACGATAATCCGATAATGCCGCACCTCGGTGATAGGACTCAGGAGGACCCCAGGACAGGCAGGGGGAGAGAAGCGGGTGGCGATCACTGGCACCCTAAAAGCTCCCCCTTTAAATCAATGATCTGCAGCGGCATCGCCGGGGGGGGGGGGGGGATAAATAGCCGATAACTTATTCTGGAATATCGGTATAAGTTATGTGCCCTAACCTCCACAGAGTATCGTTATCGGCCCTAAAAAATCTATCGGTCGATTCCTTCTGCCAACGGATACCACTCATTCTACAAACAGCGCATTGAACAGTACAATTCTGCACTTTACATATTCGTTTCTATTCAAAAGACACGTGCACCACTATTTAATTTTATTATTACAGGCTGGAATATCCAGACATGTGGCTTTTACATTGACTGTATTTTATTATATATTTATATTTTAATATTATAATGTATTCTATGCCATCTATGTAATTTTTTAATTTATTAAATTGTATTTTGTGTCTCCGCTGACCCACAAGGGCCCTGTGTGTCACGGAGCACATTACATATTTTAAACAATTAATAAATGTCTACCCAGTATTCAAGATCCTGAGCCTCAATTTTCCTTTTTATCAGATTTGTAAATTACTTCTATTAAAAAATCTTAATCCTTCCAGTACTTGGGGATTTTCTCTTACTCTGTACAGTTCTTAAAATGGACAGAGGTGTCAGCAGACAGCTGTGTTCCAAAAAGAAAACTATTTCCTCTGTAGTATTCAGCAGCTAATAAGTACTGGAAGGATTAAGATTTTTTTAATAGAAGTAATTTACAAATCTGTTTAACCCCTTAAGGACCCAGCCAATTTTCAGTGTAGGACCCGTCCATTTTTTGCACATCTGACTACTGTCACTTCAAGCATTAAAGGGGTTCTCCACTGCTTTAACCTTCTTTGGCCAGTTAGTTAGTACTGTGGCTATATGTCATAAAATCTTTTTCCTGTTGCTAACGCTACTATGTGTTTTTTATTTTATTTTATTTTTTACCTTTAAAGGGTAGCTCCCACCATCCTATTTTTTTTTTTTTTTTGCTAGCCCGTTCTCCCCCGACCCCCCCCCCCCCCCCCCCCCCCCCCCCGCTACGGCACTAGCCCGTTCCCTCATTACACTTGCAGTTACTACAGAGTCCGGCGGCGATGTGCGGGAGGAGTGGCCTCCCAGCCAGTGGCCGGGGAGCCATTGCGCTCGCTCCCGTCTGTCTGATTGACAGGCAGGGAGCTGGTGCAGCCTAACTGAAAAAGGACTGATTGCCACTCCAAAATCAGTCCTTTTTCAGTAGCCGGTTTTTAAATGTAAATTAAACCTTTTTAATGAAAAAAAAAATAATAAAAGTATATTAGAGAGATGTTGTAGTACATAAGTACTACAACATATCAAAAAATAAAGTTGGTGACAGTGCCCATTTAACAGACCCGGAAGCTGGTTAATTCCTTAGTTTGCTGGCTTGTCTCGACCCCTTTTTTTTTTCCCCCGCCGCCATCTTGCCATCGATACGTCACCCTGCAGGGTGTTGTATGGGAGGTCGGCCTGCCCCTCGCTCCGTTCGTGCCCACCTCCCGCGCTAATGAATATTCTGCCGAATGCTGATTGGGCTGCTTGCGGCGAATCGGCGCATGTGCCATTGTGATGTCAGCCTCGGGCCTGACGCGCTGGGGGATTGTTAACACTAACCTTGCCAGAGGGGAGTCCCTGAGCGCTGGACAGCTCCCGAAGGTTTGCTAAGGGCTCTCTGGCAGATGTTCGCGCCGCATGTGATCTTAATTTTTCATATCTGTTTTACTGCAGGTGTTTTAGGGATTGGACTATTTAAGGGGAACATGTGCTGCAATAAACCTCTCTTCTCTGGGCATGGTGTCAGTGTGTCTGCTGCATTTTCCCCTTGTCTATAGTGTTTTGGCAAGTCCAGTTATTCCTGGTATTTTGGGTAAGTTTGTGGTGTTTTTTTGGCAGATTTTGGAATATCCTATTTAAATAGTCCAATCCAATGCTGGAGGCACACTGGTTGTAAAACCTTCAGTTAGGTTCTGTTACCTAACTCACTATTTCCAACCTGTGTGCCTCCAGCTGTTGCAAAACTACAACTCCCAGCATGTACTGATCACCGAAGGGTATGCTGGGAGATGTAGTTATGCAACAGCTGGAGGTACGCAGCTACAACTCCCAGCATGACGAGACAGCTGTTCGTGCATGCTGGGATTTGCAGTTTTGCAACATCTGTAGAGCTACAGTTTGGAGACCACTTCACAGTGATCTCCAAACTGTGGCCCTCCAGATGTTGCAAAACTACAAAACCCAGCATGCCCAGACAGCAAAAAGCTGTGTGGGCATGCTGGGAGTTGTAGTTTTGAAAGATCTGGAGGCCACAGTTTGGAGATCACTGTATAGTTGCTAGGCAACTCACCGGCTTCCGTAGGATCCAGGGAGCCGCATCGCCGTCTCCTGCTGCCACCGATCTCCACCGTTGATCGTCTCCTCCGCTGCCGCCAATGGTTAAGTGGACCTCCGGCGCCGGTCCCTGACGGTTTACCCGTTCTGCCCTGCCTATTGTGGGTGAGCAGAACGGGGAAACAGAAAGTTAACCCGCCACCGATCTGCTATTGGTCGTCGCTTCTATACGACCAATATGAGGGGGGGGCACCCTTGCCACCTCACTCCTATCTCTTCAGGGGTATCGTGGGTGTCTTGGGCAACCCCGATCCCTCTTATCTTCTGGGTCACCATAGACCCGTATAACCCGGAATTGCGCAAGTCGCCGGTGAATTCACAAGGGGGCACGACGGCCTTCATGCCCCCTTCCCTGAGGGGGCGGGTGTGATGTCACGAGGGGCGGCTCTGAAGACTGAAGCCCGCACACAGTGTTCGGAACAATCAACTTCTGGATGCTGGGGAGAGGAGCTCCGGAAGCAGGGCAGCGGAGTACCCCTTTAATGTCACTGTGGAAGTACTTGAAGTCCATTCATGGTAACTGCACTAACACTGTTAAAAAAAATATAAATTGAAAAATCTTGTATGCCGATGGCTGCAAACCATCAGCAGTTACTTGGGCAACCCAGAATATTAAAACTGAGACACACACAGCCCCCCTGACGTGTTTCACTCCATAGCATGTTCTTGGAAAAGTAAATGTAGAGGTGTCAGTACCTTTTTAATTCAGTAATACAGCTGGCATACATCTCTCAAAGGACTGCATCTTCTTAGATAAACAAGGTTTTCCCATGGTAGAGCATTATAGCATATTGCACACAAGAAATGTACCAATTTTTATTTTGTTTCCCCCTGGATTCCTTACCTAGATAGGGGCTGTAACAGAATAAAACAAAAAAAATTGTCTTGCTCTTATAGATAAATTTAAAGGGGCGATTTTAGTACATACCTGCCAGGCTATCAGGGTATTTCCTATTGAAGTTTGGGCTCTTAAACTACACATCCCATTAGGGATGTCCCAATACCATTTTTTTTTTTTTGACCGAGTACGAGTACCGATACTTAAATTCTAGTACTCGCCGATACCAAGTACGAGTACTTATATTTTAAAGGGAATCTGACAGCATGGTGACACGGTTTCTGGCGCGGTTTACTGTGCTGATATGTAGGTTCCTTGTTGTGTTGAATGGAAGGAACCTACAAGATTTCTCTCTTCTCCAATGGGCGGAACAGGGAATTTGCACTGGTGGTGAGACTGATGTTCACATGGTGAGCAGCGGCAGAAACAGGGTCACCTGCACTATCTACATATAAATTCAAGTAGTTAATATCCCCTTGCAGACATTAGCAGCAGCCCCCCGGCAGTCATTAGTAGCAGCCCCCCTGCAGACTGCAGGCCCACCCCCTTGTAGACATAAGTAGCAGCCCCCCTGTAGACCACAGCCCCCTTTAGATAGAGGGCCCCAATTTAAACAGCAGCAGCCCCCCCCCCCCCCCCCATTTAGACATTAGTAGCAGCCCCCTCCTTGTAGGCAGCTCACCTGTGGCTGTCCTCTGTCGGTTGCTGCCGCTCCACCACCCTGTTCTCCGGTCCGTATCATGTCGTCCTATGGAGGAGCATGTTACATATACGTCACTCTGCTTCACCCGTAGCGTTACGCTGGGCGCAGGGGAGGAGGCGGAGTGACGTGGTGTCACATGCTCCTCCATAGGACGACATGATACGGACGGGAGAACAGGGCAGCAGGTATCGGGGACATTAAACGAGTCCCCGATACCATGCAAATGGCTAGTATCTGCCCAGATACCAGTATCGGTATCGGGACATGCCTACATCCCATAGTTCCATGCTTGTAAGTGTGAAGTTAAATTCCTCCCTCCCACACATCAGCCACCCCACCCATTGCAGCCCAAAATATCAGTGTTTTCTAATCATGGTACCTACAGCTGTTGAAAAATTATCGCTCCACCCATTAAAGGGTACCTCTCATCAAAAAAACTTTTGATATATTATAGATTAATGTATGCAGAATAACTTTACAATTGCATGTTATTAAAAAATATGCTTCTTTCTATTTAATTTTCCACTTTGAAGAAATGACCACTAGGGGTCTCCCTACCAGTCCTGGCAGCAAGCATTTCAGACTCATGCTGGAGTCCTAAACACTACGAGCTGCCAGTCTGCTTTGTTCACAAAGGAGAACGCTCAGAGCTGCCAGCCTGCTTTGTTCACAGCCTGTTTGGCTGTGAACAAAGCAGGCTGGCAGCTCTGAGTGTTTAGGACTCCAGCATGAGTCAGAAATGCTTGCTGACAGGACTGATCAGGAAAAATACAATAGAAAGAAGCATATTTTTCATTAACATGCTATTGAAAAGTTATTCAACATTCATTAATCTAAAATATATCAAAAGTTTATTTGATGAGAGGTACCCTTTAAAGCAGGACAGGCTCCCTTTACACAACTCACTAGTGATGTCAGGTCTCGATGCACTGCAACCTGGGAAATCCTGAGACCGGAGTAATTTTGTATGCTGTTAAAAATTTATATTAGTGTAAAAATCACATAAGAATTGTGAGACCAATATATTATGAACGACAATAACTTCACAGCCCATGTAGTATAGTCAAATAAAAAAAAATCCTGGAACACCCCTTTAAAGGCCTTGGACACATTTTAACATGTTTGTTTTTTTCTCTTCTAAAGCGCTACACTCCAACTCTGTCCTGTTCCTGTATAATGTAACTACATGTCACTGCCTGCACTCCTCCATTGGCCCTGTGTACTGCTATTGAGGAGCATAGTGACAGGTGTCATCATATGCTCCTCCATAGGCTGCCATGTGTGGACAAATAAGCTGTCCGGCAGCATACAGGGACTGGGGACTGAGCTGGAATGGAGATGCGTGATTAGATAGAAGGGGGCAGCAAAGACACCCCTTGATATTATTTATAATATTATAATTATGGGCACGTTCATTATACCTGTGTAACATCACTGGATTATTACTGCTAAGTTACTGGGAAGCTGAACACACTGGAATCTGAGCCGATGCCTAGGATTTCTACTGTGAGGATCTAAATACCTTTTCGTGTACCTTGCATGATCATAGACTTCAATTAATTACAATCCGATTCTGATTAACTTGTACTACGGAATGTACCGCATGTAAAAGAAAAGTTTGTGGGCATTTATTGGGTCTTCTATTTTAGAAGAAATGCTGCAGCCTCCCCTAATAGACTCGGGCTTCAAACACAAAAATTTGCCCTTTTCTTCATGGGCTGTTTTATTCCATTTATGTGCAGGCAGGTCCCATAGGTAGGACCTACGTCTATCATATCCTCTTAGGCTATAAATGTTTATCGCCTAGGCCTTTTAAGATTTTTGCCATAGAACTAGAGCGGCATTCCGAGTTCTCTTCCATCTAGTGCACTGCATCTACAACCATGTATTTTTATTCCTCACAGTTGCAACCTCATTGTTGGAATTGTGCTGCTTGTTTACTCAACGGTGTGGGTGGTTTCTTTCTCCATAGATCTGTCGGCACTGGCATTGATGTTGTGGCAGATGTTGCTAGCCTTTGCTGCAATTGCAAATGTGTATTATACCAAATCAATACTGTCATTAGTTTTGAAATCTTTAATGCTCAAACTGGTGAAGTAATTTGCTATAGAATATGGACATTATCTTATGGGGCTGCTCTCTCCTTGCCATTTTGCTGGTGGCTGAAGGGTGTTCCATTTGGAGCATGTCAACTTGCTCCTTTCTCAAACGCCCTCATCACTTGTCACAGGACCTGCATTGGAGTATGCCATATGCCCAGTATAGGGTGCAAGGCCACAGGGAGTCTGTTCATTTTGTGACCATAGTGAAACGTATGTGCCCATACACAATTTATGGGGTTATCCGCTGGCAGGTGGGTTAGAACTATGTCCAGCATATTATATAAAAAAAAAAAATAAACCTGTGCTCTTCTCCAACACTCCCCAGGCTAAATATTCTTTCTTTCTGAGCTGCAGCGTTACACCGCCTGGGCCAGGATGCACCCGAGCCGAATGTTTCATACTGCTGCTCAATGAATTGCTGGCCTGCAGCTACATATATTTGCTGTTGGGATAGATCAGACTAGGGACCAGGGTCTGATGAAAAAATGAGATTCCTAGTGACCTTTTGTTCAAATTTTTATTGTATTTATTTTTCAAGTTTTTCACATTTTAAATAAAATATATATATATATATATATATATATATATATATATATATATATATATATATATATAAAAAATTTGGTGTAATTCTTTCCCCTTCCTAGAGATATCCTGAAATTTCTTATGTTTCTTCCACTTCTATTAGTTTCATACTGTTCCTTTAAAATTCTGCCCCCTTTGCTGTGTCTCTGAAAAATGTAGTTTCTAGTTATTTAAACAAACTTGAAAACATTGATAATATAATTTGAGGGCTACACACCTGTAATTGTGGGTCTTGTTGTGTACTTCTGTACTTGTGTACTACTGATATCATCTGTTAAAATAACACAAGGTTAAGTAAATTTTAAAATGTCTCTTGTTTTATAGGTCACGATGACCAACGAAGAACCTCTTCCGAAAAAGGTTAGTGAAAAAAATCTTTAAATGTGTTGTTATGAATCGTTTTAAATTTTTTTTTTTTAATCACAATTTTTTGTAATAAACCTAATACTGTACTTTTAACTATTCAGGTTCGCCTCAGTGAAGCAGATTTTAAGGTCTTACCAAGAGAAGAACTCCTTCAAAGGTATAAAAAGTAACATACTGTATCTATAAAATTTTGATTTAACTTGGATAATTCTAGGAAATATTTATATTGTACACCAGGGCTTCACAAATTGTCTATGAATCTAAGAGCCAGCAAAAATGTATGTGCTAGGAAGCCACAGATCAGGCAGCACAGTCATTAGTGTCTGCCTCAGCTCCCTTCATGTGTCACTATCATTGGTGTCCCCTCATCTTTAGGGGGGGGTGGGGGACTTCTGTTGCTCCATTCCCACATGAAATCCTTTTTTTTCCCTTTTCATAATGTAGTATTAGATAAATATAAAATAAATGTTCTTTACTGTTAAAGACAATTTACATACTGTTAAACTCTAAAAACCTGTATTGTGAATGAGTTTATGTTCATTGTGGTGAAACTTTTCTGTTTTAGGTGGAAGCAATATGAAGCTTACGTTCAAGCTCTGGAGAACAAATACAGTGATTTGAATTGTAAGTCTGTTAAGCAAAATTACTGACAAAATGCCATTTTATTTAAAAAAAAAAAAGGTTTCCCATTAAAAAAGAATTTCCATGTTTAGAGTGCTTGTCATCAAACCATATTTTCTAAACCAACTCAGATTATATTCCCTAACTACTCCTAACACCCCTCTTGCCCTTAAAAAAAAAAAAAAAAAAAAAAATATTCTGAGCTTTAACCCCTTAACGACCACTGACTTAAATGTATGTCCTGGCTTGGCGGAACTTCGCACACCAGGACGTACATTTACGTCCTGTGTATGACTGCGAGCATCGTAGTGGCGCTCGTGTCATACACGGCAGGTAGCAGCCAGCGACCCGCCGGTAATGGCCGACATCCGCAATCGCCCGGATGTCCGCCATTAACCCCTCAGATGCTGTGATCGGTACAGATTACGGCATCTGCAGCAATGTCCACGTTAAAATTGATGATTGGATTGCCCACAGTGCTACCGTGGCGATCCGATCATCTGTAATGGCGGCCGGAGGTTCCCTCACCTGCCTCCGTCCTTCTCCCGGCATCTCCTGCTCTGGTCTGAGATCAAGCAGACCAGACCAGAAGATGGCCAATAACACTGACCAGTTCTATGTCCTATGCATAGCACTGAACAGTATTAGCAATTAAATTATTGCTATTGATAGTCCCCTAAGGGGCCAATAAAAATGAAAATTGTCAGTTTTTCCCATTTTACCCCCAAAAAGCGTAAAATTATTTTTTTTTCTTTTAGAAACATTTGGTATCGCCGCATGTGTGTATGTCCGATGTATCAAAATATGTTAATGATCCTGTATGGTGAACTGTGTAAACGTATCTAAAAGTTTTATATATGCAAATGTGGGATCAATAAAAAGTACAGATGACGGTGCAAAAAATGAGCCCTCATATCACTCTATATACGGAAAAATTAAAAAGTTATAGGTGATCAAAATAGGGCAGTTTTAGGTTACTGATTTTGCACAAAATGTTGTAGATTTTTTTTTTTTTTTTTTTTAAGCGGTACAAAAATATAAAAGTACCTAGTCATGGGTATCATTTTAATCATATTGACCCACAGAATAAAGAACACTTGTCATTTCTACCATAAAGTGTACAGTGTGAAAATGAAACCTTCCAAAGTGTGCAAAATTAGTTTTCATTTCAATTTCCTCCCTAAAAAATTTTTTTGGGGGGATCGCCGTTCATTTTATGGTAAAATGAGAGGATTCATTACAAAGTACAATTGGTCATGCAAAAAACAATCCCTTATATGGGTCTGTAGATGGAAATATAAGAGTTATAGATTTTAGAAGGTGTGAGGAGGAAAAATCGAAGACGCAAAAATAAAATTGGCCTGGTCCTCAAGGGGGAAAATGGGCTTGGTCCTTAAGGGGTTAAAGGAGTACTCCACTTGAAAACTTTTTTTTATTTTTTTTTTTTTAAATCAACTGGTGCCAGAAAGATAAAGAGATTTGTAAATTACTTCTATAAAAAAAAAAATCTTAGCCCTTCCAGCACTTATCAGCTGCTTTATGATCCACAGGAAGTTTTTCTTTTTGAACTTCCTTTCTGCCTGACCACAGTGCTCTCTGTGGACACCTCTGTCCAGTTTAGGAACTGTCCAGAGTAGGGGCAAATCCCTATAGAAAACCTATCTTGCTCTGGACAGTTCCTAAACTGGACAGAGGTGTCCGCAGAGAGCACTGTGGTCAGGCAGAAAGGTATTTCAAAAAGAAAAGAACTTCCTGTGGATCATAACAGCAGCTGATAATTACTGGAAAGATTAAGATTTTTTATTAGTACAAATCTGTTAAACTTTCTGGCACCAGTTGATTTAAAGAAGAGAGGATTTTTTTTCCAGTGGAGTATCCCTTTTAAGAAGCTCTGTATCATACCTTTCCCCATGCTCATATTGTCTGAGCTTCCGGCAGGAGAAAGTGGGCATTCCCCATCAGGCGCAACGTCACTGAAGCCTGCGAGAGCTGAGCCTCACCATGCCCCACACGCACTTCCTGAGCTTGGTCTCCTGCCAGGCCGGGAGGAGACCAAACCAACTGACTTGCTGCAGGGAGCAGAACAGAGCTACCTAGAAAAACAAAGGTTGAGAATTTTAACAGCAAGTAAATAGCGAAGTGTCTTATAATTGCACAAAGAACAATATTAAAAGTTTAGTTTGGTGACAGGTACTCTTTAATGTTTGCTTTTAAAACTTCAAATAATATGTACCGTATTTATCGGGGTATACCACGCACCGGCCTATAACACGCACCCTCATTTTACCAAGGATATTTAGGTAAAAAAATTTTTTTACCCAAATATCCATGGTAAAATGAGGGTGCGTGTGTGCGCGTGTATACCCCGATATACCCCTAGGAAAGGCAGGGGGAGAGAGGCCGTCGCTGCCCGCTTCTCTCCCCCTGCCTTTCCTGGGGGTCTAGAGCCCTGCTGCCGGCCCTTCTCACCCCCTGGCTATCGGCGCCGCTGCCCGTTCTGTCCCCCTGACTATCGGTGCCGGCTGCCCCGTTGCCTCCCCCCATCCCCGGTGGCATAATTACCTGGGTCGGGTCCGCGCTGCTGCAGGCCTCCGGCGTGCGTCCCCTGCGTCGTTGCTATGCACGGCGCGGCACACTGACGTCATGCGCCGTGCAGCGCATAGCAACGACGCCGGGGACGCATGCCGGAGGCCTACAGCAGCGCGGGCCAGACCCAGGTAATTATGCTTCTCTCCCCCTGGATATCGGTGCCGGCGATAGTCAGGGGGACAGAACGGGCAGCGGCGCCGATAGCAAGGGGGAGAGAAGGGCCGGCAGCAGCGCTCTAGACCCCAGGAAAGGCAGGGGGAGAGAAGCGGGCAGCAACGGCCTCTCTCCCCCTGCCTTTCCTGGGGCTGTATCGGCGTATAACACGCACATGGAATTTAGGCTAAAAATTTTATCCTAAAAAGTGCGTGTTATACGCCGATAAATACGGTATATTGCAAATTTGCAAAGTCTGCTGTGTAAATACGTCTTCATTTTTTTTTTTTGCACTGAAATGTGCAGCACAACCTGGCATTAACACATGTCAACACTTTTTCCCTGGATGCAAATGCAGTTGAGGTCAGAAACGGCTAATTCTAGAAAAGAAGGCTGCTCGACTGGGACTTGTTACATCGCCTCCTTACACCTTTCTTCTGTAATATCAAAAATTAAACAAGTATTGGGCACTGCAGAATTCATGTAATATGGCGGATGGCCAGTGTGAACAGAGACTTGTGAAATGTTAATACCTCATGTAAACATTTTATTATAATAACGAACATGTAAATGTCTCGATAGATTTGGGTCATACATTTGTGGCCCACATCTATGTGGGGAACGGGTTCCCAGACCACTGTACCCCTAGTAAAGCAGCTGTTGAATCCCAAAATGATTTTCCCAATCCCAAAATGACAGTTCCCCAAGATGAATAGGTGGTCAGGCTGTTCTACATCCACTTATTTGAGAATCCTATTGCCACGTGGTAAGCATCACAGACCTCGCTAATGGAAACATTTTGAAGACAGCAAAAACATTTTTTTGTGGGTAGGGGATAACCCAGTTTCAATTACCCATATATACATGTTGGGAAATAACTAGCTGACCGATGGGGGGTCTGAATGCTGGGACCCTCACAGATCCCAAGAATAGAGAAGAATTGTCCTTCAGATAGAGCATCAGCACACTAAGTTCTGTGGATAGGGAATATTATTGGATTTTGGGAGAAGCCCTTTAAAAAAAAATCATTACAGCAATTTAAACATATGCCCTGCCCTATGCCAACTCCCTCCCAGTCAAACTGCCGCCAGTTAACAATGGAAGAGATTGAAAGGAACTTCTGAGTTCTGTACATAAGGTTGTTTCAGAAACATCCAGAAAATCCTGGATGTTACACTGTTGGCATATATCTCCTTGTTTACCTTTTACCATTGTTTTCTAGGTTTGTTGCTTTAGGAAAGACGACTGCCGTTGTCCTTGCATCTAACTTTAGTATGGTATAATACATTCTATGATTGTGGTCATGTGATCCCACTTTGGTCAATTTACATAGAGGGTGTATTTGTTCTGGCACAAAGGAGTTTTTCTTTGAACAGAAAATGTATTATCTGTTCCCTGGCACTCAGTTCTGTCCTTTTCACATCTCTGAAGTATAGCTTTTGAGATGCAAGACCTTGCCTGCATGTGATGACAGATGGATCTTGCAACTTTTGGACATTAAGCGTGCTTACAGTGATGTGACTGACACCCCCCCCTCTCGTCTTCAATTGTATACTTTCGAGGTGTGCACAGGGCACTACTAGTTGCCACCTATCACCCAGTAACAGCCTCTGCACATATGACGTATACCTTTTGAAGATGAGAAGGGGGGGGGGGGGTGTACTAGTCACATTATTTTAAGCTAATCATTGAAGTTTAGAAAATGGTCTGTCGCTGTATTTCACTTGTTAAGTTGGTTGTGTGATTATAGTATTTGACTCCCTGACCATAATTGTACCTTTTATACAGTGGGGCAAAAAAGTATCTAGTCAGCCACCAATTGTGCAAGTTTTCCCACTTAAAATGAGGCCTGCAATTTTCATCATAGGTATACCTCAACTGAGACATAATGAGACAAGAATCCATAAAATGTCTGAATTTTAAAGAATTTATTCTCAAATTATGGTGGAAAAGTATTTGGTCACCTGCAAACGAGCAAGATTTCTGGCTCTCACAGACCTGTAACTTCTTCGTTAAAGGGCTACTCCGCCCCTAGACATCTTATCCCCTATCCAAAGGATAGGGGATAAGATGTCTGATCGCCAGGGTCCCGCTGCTGGGGACCCCCTGGATCTACCATGCAGCACCCACCTGTAGCGGCTTCCGGAACCGTTGGAGGTCCTCAGGCTGAGTCCTTCTCGACCACAGGGACGGAAGATCGTGACGTCACACCCCGCCCCTCAATGCAAGTCTATGGGAGGGGGCGTGAAAGCTTTCATGCCCCTACCCATAGACTTGCATTGAGGGGAGGGGTGTGACGTCACAAGGGGCGGAGTCGTGACGTCACGATCTTCCGTCCCGGTGGTCGAGGACCTCCAGCGGTTCCGGAAACCGCTACAGGTGGGTGCTTCATGGTAGATTCAGGGGGTCCCCAGCAGCGGGACCCTGGCGATCAGACATCTTATCCCCTATCCTTTGGATAGGGGATAAGATGTCTAGGGGCGGAGTAGCCCTTTAAGAGTCTCATCTATCCACTCGTTACCTGTATTAATGGCACCTGTTTGAGGTTGTGGACAGGTGTCTTATACTGATAAGTTCAAACGGTCACACTCCAAACTCCCCTATGGCCAAGACCAAAGACCTGTCAAAGGACACGAGAAACAAAATTATAGACCTGCACCAGGGCTGGGAAGACTGAATCCTGAAATAGGCGTAGCTTGGTGTGAAGAAATCAACTGCGGGAGCAATTATTAGAAACTTGAAGGCATACAAGCAGGGCTGTGGAGTCAGACGAAATTTTAGGTACCTGGAATCGGAGTCGGCAAACAATGTACCGACTACTAAATTTTGATTGGAATAAAAAAAGCAAGTTTAAATGTCCCAATTCAGTTATAATTAATGACTTCTCTACTTTAAGAATAAAGACCAATGCATGCAGTGCCTCACGTAACCGCAAAACGAACACATTAAGTGACCGTGAAGACGCATGCTTTTCATGTTCTTTACTATATGGCATAATTAGGAGCAGTAATACTTATACTTTCCATAGTGTTGTGTTCTGCTGTTACAGGGAACCCATAGGTAACCTAGCCTCTCACTGATAAGGGATTAAGTAAATATGTTTTTGGCAGCACTAGAGACACTTTAACTATTGACCCTCCACTCCCTTCACTTATACAAGACTGAAGCTGTAAACCATTGGAAAAACTGCTGTCATTGAGCTAAGGCTATAAAAACTTGTGAACTCGATTGTTAGCTTAAAGGGGTACTCCGCCCCTAGACATCTTATCCCCTATCCAAAGGATAGGGGATAAGATGTCAGATCGCCGAGGTCCCACTGCTGGGGACCCCTTGGATTGCCGCTGCGGCACCATGCTATCATTACTGCACAGAGCGAGTTCGTTCTGTGCGTAATGACAGGCGATACAGGGGCCAGAGCATCGTTACTTCATGGGTCCGCCCCGCGTGATGTAACGGCCAGCCCCCTCATTAAGTCTATGGGAGGGGGGGTGGCTGCCTTAGACTTGCATTAAGGGGCCGGGCCATGATGTCACGAGGGGCGGAGCCCAGTCCTCACACTGCTCCATCCCCGAACTCTCTGTATAGTAATGAAAGGGCTGTGCCGCAGCAGCGATCCTTGGGGTCGCCCGATCCTTTGAATAGGGGATAAGATGTCTAGGGGCAGAGTACCCCTTTTAAACTTTAAACATGACTATGGGATTCTACTAGGGAAATCATGTTTTATAATAAATGCCCCTTCCTGGATCCTCCCACTGTCCTATCTTCAGCAGCAGATCAGCACACAAACTATTCAATACAGTAGACTGTTTGCTTCCCAGCCAGTAGTCCTGTGGTAATGACAGGTATGTTGCCTTTCTTTCCTTAGAGGAATGTATAAAATACATTCACATGTTAATACAGAGGAGTCGGAAGTATAGAAAACACCAGAGTCTGAGTCGGAACATTTATCTACAGACTCCACAGCCCTGCATACAAGACCACTGATAATCTCCCTCAATCTGGGGCTCCACGCAAGATCTCGCCCCGTAGTGTCAAATTGATCACAAGAACGGTGAGCAAAAATCCCAGAACCACACGGGGGACCTAGTGAATGACCTGCAGAGAGCTGGGACCAAAGTAACAAAAGCTGCAATCAGTAACACACTACGCCACTAGAGACTCAAATCATGCAGTACCAGACGTGTCCCCCTGCTTAAGCCAGTACATGTCGGGGGCCCACCTGAAGTTGGCTAGAGAACATTTGCATGATCCAGAAGAGTATTGGGAGAATGAATGAATGAAGCTCATGCTGCTGTACAGAACACTGGTGAGACCTCAGAGTATTGTGCGCAGTACTGGAGGCCGTATCTCCAGAAGAATATAGATACTCTAGAGAGAGTTCAAAGAGGAGCTACTAAACTAGTACATGGATTGCAGGATAAAACGTACCAGGAAATGTTAAAGGACCTTAACATGTATAGCTTGGAAGAAAGAGACAGGGGGGATATAAGAGACTTTTAAATACATAAAGGGAATCAACATGGTAAAGGAGGAGAGCATATTTAAAAGAGAAACTACCACAAGAGGACATAGTTTTAAATTAGAGGGGCAAAGGTTTAAAAGTAATATCAGGAAGTATTATTTTACTGAGAGAGTAGTGGATGCATGGAAAAGCCTTCCTGCAGAAGTGGTCGCTGCAAATACAGTGAAGGAGTTAAACATGCATGGGATAAGCATAAGGCTATCCTTCATATAAGATAGGGCCAGGGACTATTCATAGTATTCAGATTATTGGGCAGACTAGATGGGCCAAATGGTTCTTATCTGCCGACACATTCTATGTTTCTATGTCATATGATTAGATGCAACTGAAGTAGAACTTTTTGGTAAAAACTCAACTTGTCGTGTTTGGAGGAGAAAGAATGCTGAGTTGCATCCAAAGAACACCATACCTGCTGTGAAGCATGGGGGTGGAAACATTATGCTTTGGGGCTGTTTTTCAGCTAAGGGATCAGGACAACTGATCTGTGTAAAGGAAAGAATGAATGGGGCCATAGTGAGGTTTTAAGTGAAAACCTCTTTCCATCAGCAAGGGCATTGAAGATGAAATGTTGCTGGGTCTTTAAACATGACAATGATCCCGAACACACCGCCCGGTCAACGGAGTTGCTCCGTAAGAAGCATTTCAAGGTTCTGGAGTGGCCTAGCCAGTCTCCAGATCTCAACATCAGAGAAAACCTTTGGCGGGAGTTGAAAGTCTGTGTTGCCCAGCGATAGCCCCAAAACATCACTGCTCTAGAGAAGATCTGCATGAAGGAATGGGGCAAAATACCAGTAACAGTGTGTGAAAATTTTGTGAAGACTTACAGAAAACGTTTCACCTCTGTCATTGCCAACAAAATGTATATAACAAAGTATTGAGATGAACTTTTGTTATTGACCAAATACTTATTTTCCACCATAATTTGCAAATAATGTCCTTAAAAATCTGACAATGTGACTTTTTTTTTTAATTTTTATTATGTCTCATAGTTGAGGTATACCTATGAGGAAAATTACAGGCATCTCATCTTTTTAAGTGGGAGAACATGCACAATTGGTGGCTAAATACTTGCACTTTTATGACAGTTTCAATTGCACTAAAAAAGGAAAAGGAAGATTTTTTTTCCAATTTTTTTTTTTAAACATTGTGCAAAAATGTAACACCTTTGTAAAAGTTAGGCTGCTTTCACACTATAAAATGTATCCTTTTACAAAGACCTGTTCAATGTTCCGTTTTTAAAAACCCTGAAAATCATCTGTTAAATGGCCGTTACAAAATCCCATACAGCCGTTCAAAAATCACATTATAGTCTATGGAATTTTTACATTATCAGTTTTAACCTGTTATAGCCCGTTATTACTGACAGACATTATTTTGTGACGGGAGAATGAATGGAAGAAATAGTGCATGCACTATTTAATGGAAGATTTTCAGGGTTTTTATAAGTGAACATTGAACAGGCCTTTTAAAAAGGATACATTTTATAGTGTGAAAGCAGCCTTACATGTAATAAATACGGTTAACAATTTACTACCCTTAAGGGGTACTCCAGTGGAAATGTTGTTGTTGTTGTTGTTGTTGTTGTAAATCAACTGGTGCCAGAAAGTTAAACAGACCTGTAAATTACTTCTATTTAAAAATCTTAATCCTTTCAGAACTTATCAGCTGCTGCATAATACAGAGGAATTTCTTTTGTCTGACCACAGTGCTCTTTACTGACACCTCTGTCCATGTCAGGAACTGTCCAGAGCAAGAGAAAATCCCCATAGCAAACCGCCTGCTCCAGACAGTTTCTGACATGGACAGAGGTGTCAGCAGAGAGCAGTCTATAGCAATGTATATATAGTACAGTGTGGTTATAGATTCCTATTTGCAGTTTTCCTTAGTATATGTATATCCTTTCCATAATTGCTATGGATTTTACTACTGTTAATACTACTCTCATAGCTAGGTATCATCCCATACTGTATCTTGAGCATACATTAGAGATTTTAAGCTTCTGAAAAGGCTGTTAGAGCATTTCTCACTGACAAGTGTGGCCTTTCCACATGCTGTCATTGATATCTGCCTTCAGTGGACAAGTTGATCTGCTGTATTGGATTGTGTTTTTAAAAAGTCTTACATACTATTCAACAGATCTGCATCTTATTTTTATTTAAAAAAAAAAAATGTTTAAGCCCATACCAGGCCCCTGCTCACAGCTTGATGTACGATTTATCATAATATATGGCTTTTTAGTTAAAAACAACAACCTTCACAAACGAAACATGGACAGGTAGATAAGGGATAATCTAAAATACCTACTGCTTGGTCAGGCTTGCATAAAGCAATGTTAAAAGCAAATGTGCACTATATGCCCATTATGCTCGTATTGGACAGCAGGGCTCGTTATTTTTCCCTTCCCACAAAGTGAACACAGTTCTTTGCTACAACAAAATGTACAGACTTTTCAAGCTGTTGTGCTTACTAAAAACCCAGTTGCTGCTAGGTATCCACAGGGAGTTTGATATTGACCTTTTATAAAGATTGCAACAGGTTACAGCAGGTAAACATTAATTATTCTAGTAGGTCAATCATTTTAATTTTAGCATTTGCTTTGCACAAGCTACTGTATACAGTAAAAATTACTGCAGTCTTATGTTTTTGAAACTTCTTTCTACAGCTAATGATGTGACTGGACTTAGAGAATCTGAAGAAAAACTTAAACAGCAACAGCAAGAGTCTGCCAGAAGGGAGAACATATTAGTGATGAGACTGGCCACCAAGGAGCAGGAGATGCAGGAATGCACGGTTAGTTCTCTATGTATTTCCATTTGACCACTTTGTTAATAAAAAAATAAAAAATACTGATGTTTTTACTATTAAAGGGATTATGTAAGATGAGTGACAAAGTGACACTTATTACCATGTGCTAAATTGTGCCTGTTTAGGAATAACATGTTGCAGCCTTGTTCGATAATTAAAAAAAAAAAATCCCCAACATTGTGCATTCAATACTATTCAATATTAGGAGAAATTGAAAATAGAATTTGTTTTTGCAAATGTTTTAAAATTGAAAAACTTTAATTCCAGATGGACATTAGTATTTAGATTCTTTACTTTGATACTGAAAAATTAGTTTTGGGTACACCCCATTTCTCTTGTCTTTGAGATGTTTCTACGCCTTGATTAGAATCACTTGTGGTATATTCATTATTTATTATAATTATTAAAGAGGCTATCCAGGTTTTATTAACTTCTCACTATAGTGCCAGTGATGGCAAGTAATGTCTTAAAGGGGTACTCCGGTGGAAAGCATTTTATTATTATTATTTTTTTTTTTTTTAAATCAACCATTGCCAGAAAATTAAACAGATTTGTAAATTAGTTCTATTAAAAAAATCTTTACCATTCCAGTACTTTTTAGCAGCTGTATGCTACAGAGGAAATTCTTTTCTTTTTGAATTTCTTTTGTCTTGTCCACAGTGCTCTCTGCTGACAACCGATGCCTGTATCAGGAACTGAAAAGAGCAGCATAGGTTTGCTATGGGGATTTTCTCCTGCTCTGGACAGTTCCTGATTCAGGTGTCAGCAGAGTGGACAAGAAAAAAAAAAAAATTTCCTCTGTAGCATACAGCTGCTAAAAAAAAGTAGTACTGGAAGGGTTTAAGCTCTGTGCAGCTGAGAAACGGGGGTGCTGCAGGAGGGATTGTGGGGGTCCTCAATGGCGGGACCCCTGCGATCAGACATCTTATCACCTATCCTTTGGGGTGGCTCAACCTTCTTTAATTTTTAATTTTTTTTTTTTTGTCATTATGGTCCCAGGTTCAGCATTTCTTCAGTGTCTGGATGACTGTATAGTGAGCTTTCCCAGGATCCTGCTAGCCTCGAGACAACAGCTGATCACAGGGGCAGCAGCGTGTACAGCCGGACCCACATGTAATCAGTGGGCTGGTTTGTCAGGGAAGAATAGAAGATTCCAAGCACCTTGTGATCAGCTGTTGTCTCGAGCCAAAGCGAATC
Organism: Hyla sarda; assembly: GCF_029499605.1. Taxonomy (NCBI): domain Eukaryota; kingdom Metazoa; phylum Chordata; class Amphibia; order Anura; family Hylidae; genus Hyla; species Hyla sarda. The sequence continues at coordinate 324,383,161 of NC_079191.1, read as the reverse complement.
CTGGGAAAAGCTGGAGACAAGTCATCTAGACACTGGAGAAATGCTGAGCCTGGGTTGAACATGAAATCACAAAGGGTTGATCCATCCCACATGTATAAGGCAAGTAAAGCACTTAAAGGGGTACTCCACTGGCCAGCTTCCTGGCTGCATTCGGAACTAATGTTCCGAACACTGTGCGTGCTGCGGTGGTTGGCCACGCCCCCTCAATGTAAGTCTATGGGAGGGGGTGTGGCCTGATGCCCCCCATACAATTAGGACAGGATTGTGTAGAGCCACAGATCTGGAGAAGGGTACAAAAAAACTTCTTCTGCACTGAAAGTTCCCAAGAGCACAGTGGCCTTCATAGTTGTTAAATGGAAGCAGTTTAGAACAACCAGGAATCTCCCTAGAACTGCCCCCACCAAAACTAACTAATTGGGGGGGGGGGGGGAGGAGAGAGAAGCACGTCACCAATCTGGTCTTTATGGCAGAGTGGCCAGAAATAAATCTCTCTCCAGTAAAAGACTCATGAAAACCCATCTTGAGCTTTTTTTTAAAAAAAAGCACCTAATAGACTGTGAGAAACAAGAATCTCTGTTCTGATGAAACAAAGATTAAACTTTTTGGTCTTAATTCTAAGCATCATGTTTGGAGAACAGCAGGCACAGCTCATCACTTGTCCCGATACATTCTTACAGTGATGGAGGGTGGTAGCATCGTGCTGTAGGGGTGTTTTTCAGCATCTGCAACAGGGAGTCTGGTCAGGATTAAGGGAAAGCTCAAAGTACAGAGATTCTTGATGAAGACCTGACCTCAGACTGGGCCGAAGATAGTCCTTTCAACAAGACAAGGAGCCTAAGAATCAGTGGAGGAGTGGCTTAAGGCTTGTTCACACTGTGGACATTACACTTGCAGCAGAACCCCATTGTTTTCAGTGGGATTCTGCTCCTCGGTGCACACTTCAGAATCACAGAAGTATTCCGCCCATGGAATGGACTTCTGCCCAAATTGTGAACATGATCATTCTTTGGGTGAAATTCTGCCTGACTGCATAGCCGTCTGAGACTGTGCAAGTCTACTCAGTTTTAATGTTGATTATTTTGGCAGTGCCTCTTGCAAATGAACACTCAGCCCAGGGAATTCTGCCTGCTGAATGTCCGCAGTGTGAACTATCCCTTAGACCACTCTGAATGTCCTTGAGTGGCCCAGCCAGAGCCCCTGAGAGACATGGTACATCTGAGACACCTAAAACAGGCAGAGAAGAATGGCAGAAAATCCCCAAATCCAGTGTGTAAACATTCTGACATAATACCCAAGATTAGAGATGAGCGAACTTCCAGTAAATTTGATTCGTCACGAACTTCTCGGCTCGGCAGTTGATGACTTTTCCTGCATAAATGAGTTCAGCTTTCAGGTGCTCCGGTGGGCTGGAAAAGGTGGATACATTCCTAGGAAAGAGTCTTCTAGGACTGTATCCACCTTTTCCAGCCCACCGGAGCACCTGAAAGCTGAACTAATTTATGCAGGAAAAGTCATCAACTGCCGAGCCGAGAAGTTCGTGACTAATCGAATTTACTGGAAGTTCGCTCATCTCTACCCAAGATGACTGGAGGTTGTAATCACTGCCAAAGGTGTTTTTAAGAAAGTACTGTTTTCACTTTGTCATTAGGGAATATTGAGTGTTTAAAGTTCAACTTGGCTAATGAATTTGATTTTAAAAATATCGTACTACTGTGTTTACAGCTCCTTTACTGGCCTGCATGTCTCTCTCTGGTTAGAGACTGCAACTAAACTCCAGTACCCCCTCTATTCCTTGTATTTAAGGAAAAACATTAAAAATAGAGCATATAATAGACATTACAAAAGTTACATAAAGAAGTAGTTACTTCGGAGAGCTACAAGGTTACAAAACAGCAGCATAATGTCAGTCGCAGGTTTTAGTAAAGCAGCATTTCAAGGGCATTTTTTTTTACACTTTTTGTGATTGATTTAATTGTGTGATGATGCTACTCCATGTAGATATACTTCCAAGATTTCCTATATTTCTATCACAAAAACGTATTTTGGGTATCGGATGCATTTCAGGTTTAGTGCTCCTGGATATGGTAGAGCAGTTTGCACTGTTCTTGTACAGCAGCACAGGGGCGGTTTGTTCTTAGCTATTCATGCTTTGTACATACAACATGTTACTTTGTGTTAATGGCCTTTTGAACAATATAAAGGCCATTAACACTGAAGTAATATAGCTGTATATTATCGTTTCTATATCTGGCTTGCACTAGATTTAAAATTCTGTGCTGGATTATCTGATGCTGAATGATAATCCAGCACAGGGATAATCTAGAAAAATATATATTTTGCTGTGCCTGGGGTAAAAAAGTAATACTTTCCTACCCTGGTCCCCTGCCACTTTTTTCCTGCTTTTTAGATCACTGCTCAGCCAATCCATGGACAAGAGCAGGACACTGCTGTGGCCAGTAATTGGCCGAGGAGGCAGGTCCTGCTCCAGTAGTCTCCAGCAGGGAACTGTGCAGCAGGGGTAAGTATTTTGTACTCCAGGCCCAACAGCATATCCATATATTTTATTAGTTTTACACTTATTTTTAGTCCCAAAACCACATGCTCTGTATATGCATGACCATCTGTGTATACAGTGATCCCTCAACATACTATGTTAATTTGTTCCAAATGAACCATCGTTACTTGAATCCATCGTATGTTGAGGGATCTGTGCAATAATAAGTTATACTCTCGTGTCCCCGCCGCTCTGGACTGTCACTGCTGCCCTGGATCGTCGCTCTCCATAGCCGTCATAAAGTCGCTGCGCACGCCACTCGTATTGGATGACTGGACGGCAGCAATGTGATGACGACTGAGAGCGACGGCCATGCAATGGAGCATGAAGAGGACTGTCCGCAACGTCGGGGACAGGTGACACGTTAAACTATCCTGTGGCAGCTGAAGCAGTCTGCACCGTTTATGCGATGACCCCGACATATAAAAGCATTGTATGTTGATGCTTCCTTCAATATACGATTGCCTCCGAGAGGCCATCGTGTCTTGAAGTGATTGTAGGTCGGGGGGGGGGGGGGGGATGACTGTACTGTATGACATGCTGTGCAGTAAGACTATGAAGAGAGCTGTGCCTGCTTCATACATGTGAGTGACAGCTGCTATCAGCGACCAACACTCTTAAATTGCTGCAATTATGGCATTGTCGCTTACAGAGGTTTGTGACGGGAGTGTTGCCTGTCACCTGCCGAATTGGCACCTCCACAAAGTCCCTTATGAGGGTTTGATCAGTTTTCATGGGAGCCTGGAGTCTTTTGAAGGCCTCTGTGCTAGCAACTTAGAGATCTTCTGAGAGTCTGGCTCAGGCAGAGCACCAATCAGTGAGCAGTGCTATGCAGTAATTTTACTTAAGTCTCCTAGAAGAACTTAAAAAGCAATATATAATCCTATCTCCAAATAAAAATTCAAATCATCCCCTTTTTTGTTTAAAAAAAAAAAATTTGGTATTGGCCAAACTGTTAAAATAGAAGTCCAAAGTTTTTGATTTTAGTGCATCACATTGCAGAAGAAATTGAATAAAAGGTGACTGAAAAAAATTGTATCGGAAAGGACTGGTTCTTTTTTGCAAAACAGCACCATTCTTATTTGTCCACAAGTCACGTGTAGTATTTATGTATTTTTTTTACAAACCGTGGAAGAAGGATGGGCATTTGATGGTAATAAAATAAAAATCTTGTATTGTTCATTAGGTTCTATTGTATTTTCGAAGCTTTGGATATGTTACCATACTTGATGATGTTGTTTAGGCAGTACAAACCTCTATGGGGGCCAATAATCTAAAATATTTTTTTTTTTTTTTAATAAAACTGCATAGATAATTTTCTAAATAATTTAAAGGAAACCTGTGAGGTATCCTAACCCTTGTAAGCCCTCTCCAGTACTTTGTAGATGTAGGTCACCGTGTATAGATGCGGTGCACATAAGCTTTCTCTGATTCTGCACTATGAGAAATAAAAACTAGGAAGTGGAGCCACAGCGCATGTAGTAATGCTGCCCCATCCTCCTCCCAGCTTTGCATTAAATGCTTGGTACTCCTGGTGTCAGTCAATGAAAGTGGGTGGGGGCAGCATGACTGCATGCGCTGTGGCTCCTCCCCTGTGCCTACCTACCTGTCAGCAGGGAGCAGTGGTAAAAGTTATCCATGGTGTAGTATCAAAGGAAGTCTATTGGCATAGCGTCTGAACGTGGTGCCCAACATTTACAAGGTACTGGAAAGGTCTTATAGGGGTGAGGTGCTCCCTTTTTTAAAAAGGGAAGAAAAAAAAGGCAAAATACTTTTTACATGGTGCAGCCAGATTGTGTGGTGTGTTCTATATATCAACCCAACACCACACAATCTGGCTGCACCATGTAAAAAGTATTTTGCCTTTTTTTTCTTCCCTTTTTAAAAAAGGGAGCACCTCACCCCTATAAGACCTTTCCAGTACCTTGTAAATGTTGGGCACCTGCCCACTCAGAGCACACAAGAGAAAAAAAAAATACATTAAGTTTCGCAAACGAGAAGAGACAAAATTACAGATTTAATATGTATGTATGTACACACACATATATATTATTGAATCTGTAATTGTGTCTCTTCTTCCAGTTTGTGAAACTTAATAAATGTATTGTTTTGTTTTTTCTTGTGCTCTGAGTGGTCAGGTGCTTCCTAGTGTCAGGTTTTCCCTTTGCTCTTATTTCCTGCTTTACGTCTCCATCTTAAGTCAAGCTGCAGCTGGGTCTGTCGGCCATAACTTATAGTATTATTGAGTTCTATGGTGCTTCTGTTTGAGTGGACCCATGGTCTGGTCAGGGCTTGCATCCATATTGCAGATGCAGACATAAAACTTTATACATTTGTGTAGGACTGAAGGTTTCCGAATGTTTCCAATCTCTCTACAGGGTTAGGAAAGAATGTATGAGGGAAATGCAATCTTCCCCTTATAAGATATTAAAAGGATTAACCAGGGATATAAAACGGCTAACTTCTTCCAAAAACACCGTTTGTCCTCAGGTTGTACATGGTATTGCAGCTCAGTTCCGTTGAAGTAAATGGGACCAAGTTTTAATACCACACACACCTTGAAGACAGGGATGGTGCTGTTTTTGGAAGATATTAGCTGTGTTTCTATTTCTGGATAAGCCCTTTAAAAAGTCTCATGCATTCACTGGTACAACTGATTTATGCTAAACAAAAAACGTTAACTCCATGTAGTTTGTTCCTGTGTTGTCTGAAAGAGTTCATGTGGTCAGTAAAATGTAAAAAGTTTTCTACTATCCACACTTTCATGTTTCTAATATTAAAAGGGATGTAAATGCTAGGCTCTGGGTGCTTAATTTATACCCAATCTGCCTCCCTATTCACACCCCTTTTTTTCAGGGAAAGTGCAGATAGAGAGAGGGGGAGAAGAAAAGTCTAAGGAACCAGAGGGGGGGGGGGGGGAATTACAGCAAAATAGTGATGTAATCTGCACCAGAGGCTACAATGTGATTTAAAAAAAAAAAAAAAAAAAAACTACTCTTTCAATAATATATGTTGACATTTTTGCTATCTCTGGTTTTGTAGGTGACCTTATGTCTTTAGGCTCTGAGAAAGTTCTACCATTGTCTTGCATGGTATCCCTCCTTACCTGACACTCGGAACACGTTTTCTACTTTCTGGAGGAGTCACACTTTGCATTGCATGTTAAACATGATTCCCACTTTAGCATCTGTTGTAAATTCCTGCCTGGTTTTTTGTCTTTGATCACATGAACTATGAATACAGACACTTTGGAGGTTTCAATAACTGACACAAATGTAAAATGAAGTATAAAGTTGATCTGCCACATTGCTTTTCTCTCCTTCAAGGATTCTGTAGCTTCATTTGCCAACTGGTTGGTAACACAGAATGTGTCTGGTTGACCTATGGTGATCTTGAGATCTGTTTACCTCCTTGCCTGATAAGCTGGTAATTTTGTTTTATTGGCTCCTCTGTCCAGAACCAGATTCAGCATCTCAAGCAAGTCCAGCAGCCAAGTGTTGCCCAGCTGAGAACTACAATGGTTGACCCAGCCATCAACTTGTTTTTCCTCAAAATGAAAGGCGAACTGGAACAGACTAAAGACAAACTGGAACAAGCCCAAAATGAACTGAGTGCCTGGAAATTTACGCCTGATAGGTAAACAAATCAAATACTCCCCAGTCAAGACTTCCCTGACAATCTCACTGCGAGAGTGCTATGGTGGGATGGCCAAGTACTCGTTTTGCACACCAAGACTCAGACTCTGTGAGCCAAAAAAAAGCCACTTTCTTACATTGTCCAGCTTGTAATGCTTAATGTAAAACTTATCAGATGAACCTTCTATTTCAGCTTTTTATTTTCCTCCCTTCATTTGCTTCAGAGGCCTGAGAGCATCGGACTATTCCGAAGAAGAGGCCACATCGGCAGTGTCCCCATTTTCTAGAACACTTAGACACTTGCAAACATGGTTCTGATTGAAGAAAATACAGGCAGAAAAAGAAGTCTGGCACATTGTGTCAGTGTCCTTTTATGGAGGAGAGAACTTAGTTTTATTTTTTTTGTTTTTTGTTTTGTTTTTTGTTTTTTTATAATTTTTTCGTTTGCCATAAATCATGTAATTGAACATGTAAAATTCCCGTAAAAAGTGGAATGTTCATTGCTCTTTACATTGAGCCTAGTGACTTATAGACATTTTAAGTCCGCTATTCAAATAAGACTCTGGACTTCATGATTGTTCAATGAACTGCTGAGCCCAATCTCAAACTTAAGGTGATTTTTGTTTATAAGGGGATTGCCTGGTGATAGATTTTGATACTCTAACCCCTACACCAGAGTAGTATTTGCTTCTGAACAACCAGATGCAGTTTATTGTATATGTTGCACAGGTCTGGTGTTTGTTTTTAAGCACACTTCTCTGATGTGTGGAATTCCTGTGAGCAAAATTGTTTATTAAGACGAGGTGTTTTTGCACCTCGGTGAAATGAGGTTGGCCTAGGAAGAATAATGGCATGCAACTAAGCTGTCGTTGCAAGGGCTAGAAAGTAACTAAACAAAAAATCATAAAAATAATTCAATTAGACCACCTGAAATAACGTATGCATTTTTTCAGTTATATTGAGGTTTCTGGTATTCCTGTCTTATGCATTTTTCTTTACATGTCTTAATACTGCTTTTTTGTATTGTGTGCTTTTCTGCTTCAGATGCGGCCAAGAAAGTGAATTTGCAAAAAATGCACATTTGAGACTGTTTGCTACTAAGTATATTTCTATTTTTGACCTTCATCTTGGATGACGCAAACTTTTTATTCCTGTATCAGGAATATTTATGTAGGCATTTTTAAGGTCTACTCAAATCCGTTCTGTGATCTTGGTTACTTGCAATCAGTGTTTCTTTGTGCAATATTAACAGCTATTTATTTTGATTTATGTTGGGTTTTGTTTTGTTTGGAAACAGGTAAGATCTACCTTATCATTTGAAAAGTTTCTTATCAAATGTTTATCTAAATGTCTAGGTGGGTTTTGAGAACACAAATTGCATATCTCTCATTAGAAGTATAGCAGAAAACTCCCATGGGAGCAAAATGGAGACTTGTGGGAACATATACCATTGTGTCTGATTGGGATGCAGTATTCACCCTAAAAGGACAGTTTAGACTTAAGAATAGTCATAAAAGTTTGCGTTTTAATGCAACTTTTCAGGTTCTTTAATATTGTGCAAAACTATTGCACTGCTTGGCAGATAATTGTGAAGTACGACATGAGTGTTTTCCCAATATTAAGATGTGCCATGCTAGAATATGCTCTAAGCTTATGTTGCACTAAATTCACTGATCCTGTGCACCCTTTTTAGCAGCAGACTAACACTGCTGTGTCAGCATGGTTGTCATCTGTTTGTCATTGGTGTATATTGTAAGATATATGTTGGCAAATCATAAACATGCTTGCTCTGTTCTGCAAAGTATATGTAAAGGGAGTGGTAAGCAGCTGTCAGACACAATTTACACCTGGAACAAATGGGAATATGGTATCTGGAAATCAGACATTCCTCCTTCTTAAGGTGTGCACCTGGGGCACAGTTGGGCTGAACAATACCCTTTATAATGTTTAAAAAATGCCACACAACTCTGGTGGTGTCTGCAGTGTATTGCCAGCATTACGTAACCTAACTTGCATTTCTAAACAAGCATTTTGTTGGATATATAAATTCCAACAAAACAGAACAGTGGTTATGATTTATTGATGATATAACCCCACTGTTATGTTTTTAAATCAATTTCTCTTCAAAAAGAGCTAAAAAAATAAAACACAAATCTTGGGCAACCCCTTCAACACGACGAAGTGCCTTTCTACCACTAGTTTTGCTTATCCTTTTTGTTAGTGCTACAAATACTATTTTTAATTGTAGTAACTTGCCATCTTAAGGGAAAACTGTCACTAAACTGGGACGTCAGCGCCGCTCGTCCGCAGCACCGCCCGGCTTATGAATATTCATACCCTCCCTCCGCCTCTACTCCCCACTCTGTACAGGACTCCACTGTGCATGTGCTGCGGCCTCAGTGCAGTGGAGTCCTGTACAGAGCGGGGAGGAGAGGTGGACGGAGGGGATGAATGGTCATAAGCCGGGCGGTGCTGCGGACGAGTGGCGTTGACGTCACAGTGCCAGATGGAGCCTTGTAACCCTGCCCATGCCAGTTAGAGGATCATTTGCATATCAAGAATAATGAAGAGAACTGGCAAACGGCGGGACGCATCCGACATGGTAGGCAGCATATTGATCAGCATCCCCCGCACTACCAGCCAGTACCTATGGTTATTTGGGGGGAGTTAAAGGGGTACTCCGGCGCTAAGACATCTTATCCCCTATCCAAAGGATAGGGGATAAGATGCCTGATCGCGGGGGTCCCGCCGCTGGAGACCCCCGTGATCTTGCACGCAGCCCCCCGTTATAATCAGTCCCCGGAGCGTGCTCGCTCCGGGTCTAATTACTGGCGAACATGCTCCGGGGACTGATTATAACAGGGTGCTGCGTGCAAGATCACGGGGGTCCCCAGCGGCGGGACCCCACAATCGGGCATCTTATCCCCTATCCTTAGGATAGGGGATAAGATGTCTTAGCACTGGAGTACCCCTTTAAGTGACAGTTTTCCTTTAAAATTACCCAATAATGGCATTTATCGCCTAGTGTGATCACTGGGGTTTCAACAGAAAGGACCCTTCACCAATCAAGAGAGCTGCAGCCCCCGAGTGCCCCTTGTGAATGTTGTGGTAGTGTACTTGCATTGCATTTGCTTAATTCACTACCATGGGACTTTTGGAGATGGCCCAGAGCAATCTATCAGTTACACAGTGGTGAATAGAGAAGGAACCGAGAAGTGCACTACCATCCCATTCATAATGGGCACCCAGGGGTGCTCTTTTCTCGATTGGTTGGGGTCCTGGTGGTCAAACCCCTAGCAAATAGCACATTACCTATCCTGTGGACAGGTGGTAAATGTTTAGTGTAGCAACCTCTTTAAAGGGGTCAAGTAAGCGGAATTATTCCCAGAAGTTGTCAAGCTCCCCAGAAACTCTACCTTGCCTTCCTAGATAAAGGTGTTGCAGTGCTACCAGAGAGTAAACTACATACTTAAAATAATAAGCCCAGTATTCAGTAACTAGGACTAGTTTTCCTATGCTGGACAAATCAGGGGTCCCCAACAAGTGGCTCACCTTGCTGTGTTTAGCAGTTATGACCATATAAACTGACTATTGACTTTCAGGCAGACCTATCATAACCATGATACAATGGCAGTATACTAGTGGTGTTTAACATTTTCTGAGTTAAATGTGGCTTAAAAGCTTAAAAAAAAAATTGTATGTACTTTTTAGCACTGCCATTTTTAACAAAAAGAAAATGTTTTAATAGACTGAAACAATACAGTACCTTGAGTTCAGACTAGACCTGAACTGTGGATCATTGATCCTTTTGTATGGTAACCGCTTACATTGTAATATGTCCCCTTGCTTGATGATGATAGCATTTTCTCATATTGGAAGAACAGTTTTCAGTAAGTTTAATTGTCTTTTCCTTGCCAGATGAGTCCCTGGGTACTATAGGGTGTCATTAAATACTTTAAATCAGGAGTTGACAAATTTTATTTGAATCTAGGAGCCAGCAAAAAAGACAGGATTTATTTTTTATTTTTTTTTTAACGGACACACTTTTAGTTTTTGAAAGTGTGGTGTTTTTTTTTTTTTTTTGTTTTTTGACTGCTTTACCACTTTTATTTTGCCCAGTAGAATATCTGCCTGGAAAAATTCCAGGTGGACCTTCTGGATCAGTTGGCGCTAGAACAATGCTTAATTTGTAAGCAGTATTCCACTCGGAAATGCTAACCCTAACCCACTTATCCTGTATGTAGAACCCCCCCTGTATATAGCTTGTCCTGAACCTGTCTGCTGACTGGACGGCTTTCCTGTCCATAAGATGGCGTCCTATGGAGAAGCATAAGACAATACACTGTGCTCAAGCAAGGAGGGCAGGCAGTGGAGAAAGCAGTGTAACTATGGGACTGATTGCTCTATCATTATCAACTGCTCCTCCTATAGGATGTAATATTATGGATGTGTAGGCAGTTCAGCCAGTGTGCAGGAAAATGGGTGGAGAGCTACTTTTTTTTTTTTTTTAACACTGAGATTGGGGCCACAGACATTGTGCAGTACATGTGTAATCTCTAGTGTGCTTACCTAGGTGCCAGGACGTAATTCTTATTCACCATGGTGACCTACAGCCTGCGATTTATAGGGCCTTGCTTAACAGCCTATACAAAGTTAAATTATAATTTTGTCATGGTAAATTTTACTATGCATTAATAATGTATAGCAACACATTACCATAATTCATAGCATTTAATTTCTGTGCAACATTATATATATTTTAGGGATCTATATTATCGGCCGATAATCACGATTTTGGGCATTATCGGTATCGCCAATTACCGACCCGCCACACCGCCCCGGCCCCATTGCCTCCCCCATCCCCGGTTTTACAATTACCTGTTCCCGGGGTCCACGCTACTTCCGACTCCTGCTGCGTCCTGAGTTACGCTGTGCGCAATGACGAGTTACGTGACGTCACCGTATGTGCGCACAGTGACAGCTCAGGAGGACGCCACCGGAGCCAGATGGGGCGGTGCAGCGGTAGGGGGCGCGGAGCGGTGTGGCGGTGATGGGACTCGGGACCCCCTGACAGGCAGGGGGAGAGAAGCGGGTGGCGGCGGTGGTCTATGGCACTGCAAAAGCCACTGCAGTTCATTGATTTAAAGCACCTGCTTTAAATCAATGATCTGCAGCGGTGTCGCGGGGGGGGGATATATAGCCGATAACTTATGCCGGAATATCGGTATAAGTTATCGACCTAACCCTAACCTCCACCGATTATCGGTATCGGCCCTAAAAAAAACGATATCGGTCGATCCCTAATATATTTACAAAAAAAATCTTATGAAATCTATGAATTGTACTTCTGTTCTCGTTCTATAGTTTGGTGTATGCAGTTAGCAAGGGATTCCAAGACGTGTGATGGGCTTGTGTTTAAAAAAAGGCATGTCAGGAAGTAAATGCCTCATAAAGTAATCATGCTGGAGCATCTCTTCATATAGGTTTGCATTGTGGAATCCTAGTACTGTATGAATAAACTGACAACTGAGTGTTACTATTCCCCTTGTGAACAGTGTTTATATGCTCCTTTGACAAGGGGTATAGAAACTCTGTTGTCAGGTTATTAATACATTTCCAGAAATGTAAGTATCTTAAAATGCTCTGTCCTCTGTTTACATACATCTGCATATCTGCTTAAAGATTGTGATGTAGTTACATCCTTGTGCATGTTATTGAAGAACATATAAGACTATCATGGCCAGCAAGGCTCCAGCTACTTGGATATTGTACCGTTGACAATTTGTAGATTGTGGAGCATTTTGCCATTATCATATAGCGAAATAGGTTATCTGGGGGATGAGTGAGTGGGAAAAAAAACATACAGTGAGCTGTACTCACATACCTGATCCTCTGCTGCTGCCTTACTGACACACACTGTATCCAAATTGATCTTCACTTGCTTTTCCCTTCTAGACATACAGGAAATCCCTATTCAGCCATTTACTGTCAGAGGCAGGACACCCCTCCAGTGAGTGTTTTGGCTGAGTGGGCATTTAACCTGTTTCAAGTTTAAATTGGGAAGGGACTGGGATCCATTGGTCATTGTATTGGGGTGGAGAGTATTGGCCACTTAATTTTTTTTTCCCACCTAGTCTGCCCCTGGTGACCTCTCAATCCTGCTTGCTAATCACTGTGTGGCAAAAACAGATATTTTTTGTTTCAAAGTGCCACATTTTGGCTGCACTACACTCTTGGTACCGTGTTTCTCCAAAAATAAGACCGTCTTATATTCATTTTAGTCACAAAAACACACTAGGGCTTATTTATTTACGGTATGTACATTGAACAACATACATTGTCCCCCATACATTGTCGCTGCTTCTCTCTCCCCCCCCCCCCCCCTTGCTAAATAATTATCAGCCGCTGCGCTGTACTTTGTATGCCTGTGCCCGGGCTGCAAATATTAAAAAAACAAACTTTAACTTGCCTTCGTCCTCTGTTCCCCCGTTGCTAAGGAACCGGCCTCATGGTCCCTCCTCCGCTGTTCTTGCTGCTTTCTGGGGATGGGTACGTCACCGGCCGCAGTGATGTCCCGGCCGGCTTCTTAAATGACAGTGGGCTCAGCCTATCATCGGCAGAGGCGGGACATCACTGCGGCCGGTGATAGGCTGAAGGCTCTGAGACGTCCCAACACCAGGAACCAGCAAGAATAGCGGAGAACAGTGACACCGGTTCCTTAGCAAGGGGGGAACAGAGGACAAAGGTAAGTTAATTTTTTTTTTTTTTTTTTTTTTTTTTTTTTTTTTAATAGTACAACCCATCCTGATAATCCAGCTAGGGCTTATTTTCGGGGTAGGGTGTAGTTTTGGGGAAACTGAGCCTAAAGTTTCTCTTTTCCCTTAACTATAAGCTCAGTAGGAATCTGTTTTATTGGTATTGGCTTAAAAAGATAAGTTATTCTTTTAGAGCTTTAAACTTTCCTTTGCATAACCATAAAGTTAGAAAGCATGTGTCTTTCAACATGGAAAAAGTATTTCAGGTGTAGGTTTCTGCACTGTATTGTCTGACTTATGTTGCCCAGAGGCAGTGTATGATAAAAATTGCTTTTGTGCTGGTGTTCCTGTTTGAAATTGCCCCAATGTCATTGAATACAGAGTACAACAAAACGCAGAACTCCTGGGATTGGAGTAGGTGCCTGAGTAGGATCTCTCTCCTTAAATATACAAATGAAGAGAAAATGTTGCACTCTGACTTTGTCTTTTAGTTGCAGGCCATCAAACATGCATTTTCAGATTCAGTCATAATGAATCAGATTGCTGTAAAAAGATATACAAAAGGCCCAGGGGTAGGGCGACTAAATATTGCAACAACAAGGTGCAGTGTAGTGCAACCTATTGTCAGAGTGCATGGGGTGCTGCAGCCAACCGCTGGCCTCAGAGGGCACAAGCACTTGCATGTGACCTCTGAGGCTGGTTGTATGCACAAATCGTTGGCCTTAGCTCTCGTGTGCAATTGCTTGTGATCACTAAGGCCTTTGGCTGCACCCTGCCATGTCCGGTAATGTCATTGGGGTATTTCCACAGGGGACAGAGCTGTTGCACAGGACAGGAAGGTACCAGAGGGTGAAAGTATGTTATCATTTTTGTCTGACAATGAGTTAATGTGGCTCATATATACATTCTAGATACAGTGGGGCAAAAAGTATTCAGTCATTCATTCTTTCCTTTACACGGATCAGTCGTCCTGGTCCCTTAGCAAAAAAACAGCCCCAAAGCATGATGTTTCCACCCCCATGCTTCACAGTAGATATGGTGTTCTTTGGATGCAACTCTGCATTCTTTCTCCTCCAAACATGACGAGTTGAGTTTTTACCGAAAAGTTCTACTTTTGGTTTCATCTGACCATATGACATTCTCCCAATCCTCTTTTGGATCATCCAAATGCTCTCTAGCAAACTTCAGGTGGGCCCGGACATGTACTGGCTTAAGCAGGGGGACCCGTCTGGTACTGTATGATTTGAGTCCCTGGCGGTGTAGTGTTACTGATGAAAGCCTTGGTTAGTTTGGTCTTAGCTCTCTGCAGGTCATTCTGTAGGTCCTACCCCCCCATGTGGTTCTGGGATTTTTGCTCACCATTCTTGTGATAATTTTGACACCACGGGTCGAGATCTTGGGTGGGGCCCCAGATCGAGGGAAATGATCAGTGGTCTTGTATGGCTTCCATTTTCTAATAATTGCTCCCACGGTTGATTTCCTTAAACCAAGCTGCTTGCCTATTGCAGATTCAGTCTTCCCAGCCTGGTGCAGGTCTACAAATTTGTTTCTGGTGTCCTTCGACAGGTCTTTGGTCTTGGCCATAGGGGAGTTTGGAGTGTGACCATTTGAGGTTGTGGACAGGTGTCTTATACTGATAACAAGTTCAAACAGGTGCCATTAATACAGGTAACGAGTGGAGGACAGAGGAGACTCTTAAAGAAGTTGTTACAGGTCTGTGAGAGCAGAAATCTTGTTTGTTGGTGACCAAATACTTATTTTCCACCATAATTTGCAAATTCTTTGAAAATCAGACAATGATTTTATAGATTTTTTTTTTCTCAGTATGTCTCTCATAGTTGAGGTATACCTATCATGAAAATTACAGGCCTCTCATCTTAAGTGGGAAAACTTGCACAATTGCCCCACTGTAATATGGGCATGGGTTTGTAAGCGGCTTGTAAGCTTTGTATTTTGCTTTTCTGTTTTGCCTGTTGACTTCCAAGTCCAGAGCTCAGTAGGTGTTCAGTACTTAAATGGTCACTGTTGTTTCAAACCACTTCCCTCCATTTGATAGTCTACATGTTGTCTTTTAATCACTTAATAAAATAAAAAAACATGGGACTCCTTGTCCCAGAAACATCTCTGAATTCTGGTCCACTAGGTTGTTTCACTTCCATGCAGACCAGACACATTGGGGGAGGAGCTTAAATATTATGTCCAGGTGATAGCCTGGACTAAGTGAATGCAATCTAAGCCTTCCTAAAGGTTGTCTGCCTGTAAGGTAAATAATGGTTTCCCTCTTGTCTCTGTGTAGCTTAACATAGTCGGTGGCAGAAGTTTACTGCTTAGACTAGAATTTTTTTTTTTTTTTTGTGATTCTTCTTTTTGGTTACTTTCCATCATGTTCATGTAGCACCTTTGCAAAATCAGTGCATCAACAACCTCTTCTTTATGCCCCCACATGTAATTTAGTATTGTATTGTGAATGCTTTTCCAGGACCGTGCCAGCCTGTTCAGTCCAATGCCCTTTTTCCTTTACTGCAATGGTATGGCAGAGAGCATGATTACTTACATATAGGGGCTCGCCTGTGCTTGGCAAGAAAAGTAAGGGAAAGGAAGTCCAGGTGTAATAAATGCTGGCAAACAGTCCAGCACTGATCACATATCCTAAAATAGAGAGATTGAGAAATGGCTATATACCATGGAGCGGACTCTCAGGGGCTTAATAACAGTAACACCATGTAGATTTTTAACCTGTTAAGGACCCATGACATACTGGTACGTCATGAGTCCGCTCCCGTTCTACAACGCGGGGCCCCGCATCATAGCAGATCGGGCCCGGCCGGGACCCGTGGCTAATAGCACGTGGACTGATCGCAGTGCCGTGTGCTATTAACCCCTTAGATGCAGCGTTCAAAGTTGATCGACGTGTCTAAAGTGAAACTAAAACGTTGCCGGTTAGCTCAGGGAGCTGTTCGGGATCGCTGCGGCGAAATCGCGGCATCCCGAACAGCTTACAGGACAGCCGGAGGGTCCCTACTTGCTCCATGCTGTCCGATCACCGAATGACTGCTCAGTACCTGAGATCCAGGCATGAGCAGTCAAACGGCAGAATCATTGATCAATGGTTTCCTATGAGAAACCATTGAACGATGTAAAAGATCAGTGTGTGCAGTGTTATAGGTCCCTATGGGAGCTATAACACTGCAAAAAAAAAGTGAATAAAGATAATTTAACCCCTTCCCTTATAAAAGTTTGAATCACCCCCCCCCCCTTTTCCGATTTAAAAACAAAGTTAAAATAAACATATGTGGTATCGCCGTGTGCGGGAATGTCAGAATTATGAAAATATATCGTAATTAAACCGCACGGTCAATGGCGTACACGCAAAAAAAATTCAAAGTCCAAAATAGTGTATTTTTGGTCACTTTTTCTATCGTGAAAAAATTGATAAAAAGCGATCAAAAAGTCCGATCAATACAAAAATGGTACCACTAAAAACTTCAGATCACGGCGCAAAAAATGTTCCCTCATACCGCCTCATGCATGGAAAAATAAGTTATAGGGGTCAGAAGATGACAATTTTTAATGTATAAATTTTCCTGCATGTAGTTATGATTTTTTTTTCCCAGAAGTACGACAAAATCAAACCTACATAAGTAGGGCATAATTTTAATCGTATGGACCTACAAATGTACTGTGTAGAAACGGAAACCCCCAAAAGTTACAAAATGGCGTATTTTTTTTTTTTTTCAATTTTGTCTCACAATTTTTTTTTTTTTTTCCGTTTCGCCGTAGATTTTTAGGTAAAATGACTGATGCATTACAAAGTAGAATTGGTGGCGCAAAAAATAAACCATCATATGGATTTTTAGGTGCAAAATTTAGTTTTATGATTTTTTAAAGGTAAGGAGGAAAAACGAAAATGGAAAAACCCCTGGTCCTTAAGGGGTTAACTTCTTTTGAAGTGACAGGTATGCTTTACAAATCGAGTTTAAAAAAAACAAAAAAAAAACTAAACTCTCCAACACAATTCCAATGTTCAGTGCATACTGACTTAAATCTAAAAATCGCGTGAAGCAAAGCATGGGATTTGGCGTTTTATATGAAAAATGGGATTCTAAATATAAAATCTGCATTCAGTTATTGACCTATTGACAGTGGAACAAAAACAATAAAAGGGTTTAACAAAATTAAGCAGTGCATGTTCTGTCTCTGCAGAGTAGAAGGTAATTATCTGCTACAGATGAATACATTTTATTCAGTTATTTTTGAGCTGATCGTCTGAACAATCTTTTACTCTTTGGAGAAACTGTTGAATCTTCCAGGGTTATTTTAAGGATCTATGCAGGTATCCTCTACTAGAACTTGCACTTGTAAAGTAATAAATGCCATGTCACTTGTTAGATACAATTCCATTGTCTTGTCTGGTTTTGCCCCTACATACAGTTTTAAGTTGCAAAAATCTTAATCTCTTCTGCTGAATCAAGTAAATATTTAATGTTAAAATATTAAGCCAAAAGATATATATTTGCATTAATGCTGCCTATATTGTCGTATGAAAATAGTTTTTCCTTCAGCTTTATACCAGCACAAGTGGTGAAGGTGAGTATTAAATGTATATTTTGTGACTACACAAAAATAATTTCTCACTAGATAAATTTTATAGGTTAATATGTTAATGTATAGCTTGTTACATTACAGAACAATTGCATCTGCAGAACTTTTAAGAGGGATTCTGCACAAAACAAACCTATTAAAAGTATTAACACACATACAACTAATGTGTGGTAGTAATTTATCAACAAATGTAGTAGTTGTATTCCATTCTTCCATGTGGCCATAACTTGTGTATGGGTTACAAGTGGTCTTTAAATCTTTCAGTAAAAATTTGACATGTTGTCCAGACATGTCAAAAGTTTATATCGCTCTGGTCGAGATTTGCTGTGATCACGAATTAAACCCCATCTGAATCTTGCTCCATAGACTATAATAGAGCACATCAGTGGGATTGGGTGGCAACCAAGGAGTGAACCTCTGTACCAATTACTTAACCTACCTGGTTTTTGGAAATGAAAGTAATGCTTCTAAAGTTATGTGGAGCTGTAGTTTTGCAGTAGCTTGAGTGCCTCTATACTGGAGTATAACATATAGAGCATAGATTTGATGGCCTTATTCTTTTACAGTTGAAAACACTGAATTTGTCTAAAAGTTACCCTGTGTGTGTGTGGGGGGGGGGGGGGGGGGGTCTCCTGCCACTGCTCCAGCTCTACCATAGAGATGCATGGAAAGGGCACCGCTGTGCTGTGGTTGACATCATTTTTCATGCAGAGAGCCAGGGGTCCCAGCAGTCGGTAAGTCTGTGTTTCCATGCATCAGATTTCCACTGCAGATTTGCAGCTGGTGTGCAGCAGAATTGTCTTAAAGGAAAGCTGCACTGTTTGGTTGCACTAGATAAGTGTTTTTGGAGATTTTTTTTTTAATGTATATTATGTGATAACTTTGGCGTTATGTTTAAAGGGATTGTCCAGCAAAGAAAATGTATCCCCTCTCCACATGGTAGGAGAGGAGTGTCAGATTGCTGGGTAGTCTAACCTTGGGGAACCCTCATGATCTCCTGGATGGGACCCAGCTTTTAAAGAAGAGACCTTTTGTCATTTCTATAGGAGCGCCAAAGATGGCAGAGTACAGCACTCAGGTTTCTTGTCGCTTTCTAAGAAATGGAGTGTGTGCCATTTGTAGCACAGGCTTCTTTCAGAGAGCTGGGGGCCCTTCAGAAGATTGCAGGGTTCGCAGGGATCAGACCCCTGCAATTAAGACTCTTATCCCCTATCCTGTGGATAGCATAAGTGGTCTTTCAATATAAACAAACCCCTTTAAGCTATTTCCTAATAGTGTGTGTCTATGGCAAGTATAACAATATTTATAAATTCTACCCCAATGAAAATAAAGGGGTACTCCACTAGAAAACATTTTTTTTTTTAAATCAACGGATGACAAAGTTAAACAGATGTGTACATTACTTCTATGTAAAAAAAAATAAAAATAAAAAAAATCTTAATCCTTCTAGTACTTCTAAGCTTCTGTATGCTCCACTGGAAGTTCTTTCCTATTGGGATTTCCTTTGTCTGACCACAGTGCTCTCTGCTGACAACTCTGTCCATGTCTGGAACTGTCCAGAGCAGGAGAAGTTTGCTATGGGGATTTGCTCCTTCTCTGGACAGTTTCTAAAATGGACAGAAATGTCAGCAGAGTGCACTGGTCAGACAAAGGAAATTCAAAAAGAGAAAAAACTTCCAGTGGAGCTTAGAAGTACTAGAAGGATTAAGATTTTTAAATAGAAGTAATTTACAAATTTGTTTAACTTTCTGGCACCAGTTGATTAAAAAAAAAATTGCTGCGGAGTACCCCTATAAGCTTCAACTACTCAGACCAGAGTTAAAGGGAACCTGACACCTAAATTACCCTATATTACTGGTGGCAGCACTTGATATAGTGTAAGGTTTCTTACTAGGTTTAGATGTCCTGAGTGTCGGCTATCTTATAGAAAATTAGCTTTAAAAGTGTTCTGTGCTGTACACTAAAGAGGGTCAAGTAGTCATCAGGGGATTCGCAATTGGTACTCACCACGCTTTGGCTGTAATCACTCCTACGGCAGATGTCACTACTTTTCTCCCTGAAGCCTCATGCTAGTCGAGATGCCGATTCATGCCCAGAGATACTGCCTGTGCAAGGTTTCCATGAGGAGAACTGTGAAGTCGGCCGTGCCCAGGTTATCAAGTGTAAATAGGAGGGATTACAGCCTGGAGCATTGACTACTTAGGAATGCTGCATAGCCCAATGACTAGTTGAGCCTCATTATTATACGCCGTGGGACAGTGTTGCCAAAGCTCGGATATCCAGTCCTGGTAAGAAACTTTTTTACCATATATAACATGTTGCCACTAGACATTTCCTTCCCCTACTGTAAAGGCAATACATCATAATTATGTATGTGCTTGGGTAGTTATGTAAATAATGCTTAAATGGGCAAAGTCAGATTCAGAAATTCCTGTGCTCTCTCCTGTCTGATAGGTGTACTATCAGACAGGAGAGAGCACAGAGGAGTGCTATCAGACAGGAGAGAGCACAGAGGAGTGCTATCAGACAGGAGAGAGCACAGGAGTACTATCAGACAGGAGAGAGCACAGAGGAGTGCTATCAGACAGGAGAGAGCACATAGGAGTACTATCAGACAGGAGAGAGCACACAGGAGTGCCATCAGACAGGAGAGAGCACAGAGGTGTCCTCTGTGCTCTCTCCTGTCTGATGGCACTCCTCTGTGCTCTCTCCTGTCTGATGGCACTCCTCTGTGCTCTCTCCTGTCTGATGGCACTCCTCTGTGCTCTATCCTGTCTGATGGCACTCCTCTGTGCTCTATCCTGTCTGATGGCACTCCTCTGGGCTCTCTCCTGTCTGATGGCACTCCTCTGGGCTCTCTCCTGTCTGATAGCACTCCTCTGGGCTCTCTCCTGTCTGATGGCACTCCTCTGTGCTCTCTCCTGTCTGATGGCACTCCTCTGTGCTCTCTCCTGTCCTATCAGAGTGCTAGCCCACCCTCATTTACTGGACTTTGTCCATGCCTGTGCTTCAGCTTAGACAAAGTCATGATTTTATAAGCCATGATTTCTATAAGAAGGAAATAAAATTTTCTTACAAAGTATAATAGAAAAGTTTTATATTTTGCGAAGATGTAGAACATATAAAGTTATTTAATCTGTAAGTTCCCATTTAAAGGAGTTGTCAATTGGAACTTATTATTTTCTTATTGTTTCCAGGGTGTCTACAATTATAACTTTGATTTCTCCGGTCCCTTATAGCTCTGATATCAGGGCACCCCGTCTTCGGCTGGTGACCCTGCTTTCTTTCGAGCTGCAGAGCCTAGTGTCTCTAGCTATGGGAACTAACAGTGCCGTTTGCAAATTACTGGTCGAGGGGAGATACCACTGCGGCCAGTGATTGGCGGAGCAGCAATGTGACATCACATCTATATAGCTCCGGACAGCTCCTTAAAGCAGACTGTCAGCGGAAACCGGCCGGAGAAGGGGCATCCTGATTCTAGAACTACAAAGGAACGAGGAGGGGAGTTAGTTTATTTTATAAGGCAGCCTGGGGACAATAAGAAAATAATAAATTCCATCACTGTATGAAGGGCTCTGCAACTTACTATTATGCGTTATCTTAGTTTCTTAGCAAGATATCTTATAATGTCTGAACAAGAACATTCTTTATATTTACAGTAAACTCATACTAGATGGATTTGCTTTGGGTGCTTTCCATGACAAATCCAAAAAAATCTGCATGAAGTTATATGGTTTTGGTGCCAGTTTTACCCTATCCCCTTGAGTTAAATATTGAAAGTCATAAATTGACTTTTTAAAAATCCACACCGCAGGTCAGTTTTACTCAAAAAGATTTCCTCCGTGTAGATGATATTTGAAAAATCGAATTTTGCTTGCCAGTTCTATAACCCGCTTCAGATTTGGTGTGTAAAATTCTGGACAGAAAATAAATCTAGAGTGTGTGTAATATAGAATAAATAATTTTTGTTCTGCTTGCTTTTAAGAATTTGATACTAGGGCCCTGATTTACTATTGAAAACCTGAATGCTTTTTTTGGGGGTTGTGCTTCAAAATGTGGTGCAGTGCAGCACAGATTGTGTATGCGCCAGTTTTTTGGGGGCATTGCACCAAAATAGACCTGCAAACCCACAAAGGGGGAATGGTCGGCACGAAAAGGGCATGGTTTCTCAACCCGACCTATTTACTACTAAATACACAGAAAATCCTGTCACTAAATGGCTGGATATTTTCACCAAGAAAAAGCTGGCCAGAAAATTTTTCAGACTTGCAAATCTGTGAATCCCCATAGTAAATAGATTGGAATCCTGCAAGTGGGAAACAACATTTTACACTAGTAAAAAGCCAACACTCTTCAATTTAAAACATTGGCCTTGTAAATCAGGGCCAATGTGTCAAATATTTCATATGAACAGTCTGAAGTGCTGGCTGTTTACATACCAGATATAATTGAATCCACTTTGCAGCAGAGAAGAGAACTAGTTATGTACGGATTTGCTGACAGCAGCACTGTCTGGTCAGATCCTGTAAGATCACAGCCTTCTGAACAGCTCTGGTGCGAATATGAACCTAGCCTAACTGAGCTTTATAAAAAAAAGTAAATGTCGGCTAGTGTAAAAAGTGGAATATTTTACTGTTACTTTTTTTTTTTTATTACTACAGTGATAATGTAACTTTAAGCATTTTTCAACATTCTCATAAACTGATGTAATCACCTTTTGTGTAGTATTGGTTGCCTATAGGTTGAATTGTAGGTGTGTGTGTGTGTGTGTGTGTGTGTGTGTGTGTGTGTGTGTGTGTGTGTGTGTGGATATAGAGATAGACACACTTATAGGCAACCAATACTACACAAATATATAGTTACTCTGCTGAGACCACCACTCAATCTGCAGCTTCAAATCCTGCTCGTCAAAAATGTGCATGATACTGTACATGTGAATACTCTCTTAAAAAACGTATGTTAAAATGTACCTGTCGTTAAAAACTTTTGATACAATGTAGATAATACTATTATGTATATTTGTAATATACATTGGTTAAAAATGTGTATGTTTGGGGGGGGGGGGGAATGCTGTCCCTACAGTTATTGCCTGTGTGTCTCTGAGGGTCCAAATATAGGAAGTGAGGGCAGGACAAGCAGGGCTCTGTGCAGGCTCCAGGCTTGTCAATCATTCTGCTGTGTAAGTCGGGGGCATGTCATAGAGCCTTATTGCACAGAGCCTTGCTTGTCCACCCACACTTGCTCTATTTGGACTCCTCACAGACACACATGGGCAATAGCTGTAGGGACAAAAATATACACATTTTTAACCAATGTATATTACAAATATATAGTGCTGGGCGATATACCGGTTCATTCCGAATACCAGTTTGTTTTTTCTGTACGATATGAATTTTTCCCTATACCGCAATACCGGTCGGGCCCCTCGAATAAACTATCAGCCGCAGTGTGCTGGGGAACAAATACATTTTAAAGATACAGTGATACACATTTTTGGTCATACCACCCAGCACCACAAATACACGTATAATGGTATTTTCTACGTTATATTACATTTTTCTAAACAGGTACACTTTAAATGTAAAATGTAGAGTGACCCTAACCTAGTTATTCTAGTGCCTTTTCATGCTTTTCTTAATAGCTTTGCTTACATGGCAGAGTTTGTGTCAAATAATTTTTGATCCAATCAGTGTTTAGTTTAAAACAAACAAGACTGTGCATAAGCTACATGAATCAACAACATTTTATTTTATTATTGCTATATCTAGGATTGTGCAGGGAACCAATCCTTGTCTTTTAAACATGTTTAATCATGTTGTTTAATGTTTTGGTAAGTCAAACACATGGTGATATGGCATTAATTACTTTACAAAAATGTTATCTCTTACAAGGAATTATGTGCAGATATCTTGACAATACGTTTAATGCTTATATACTTGGCAAGTTTTTATTTTTTATTTTTTTTGAGAGATGAGGGTTTGGTAGCCCTCCTGATGTACCAGGAAATGTGAGGATCTCAAGAAAAAAGGAGCATTTTGGTAACTAAGCAGCAATGCATGTTACAGGCTTAATATTGAAGAGATTATACAGGTTGTTGGCTGTTAATTAAAAAAAAGTGTTTTAAATCTTGGCTAATGGTTAAAAAGCAATTGTAACAAAGTTAATATAATCTTGTTTTGATAAAGAAAACCCTTTTTACTTTACAGCCAAACAGGCAAAAAGCTAATGGCGAAGTGTCGAATGCTTATCCAGGAGAATCAAGAGTTGGGAAGGCAGCTGTCCCAGGGACGTATTGCTCAACTTGAGGCAGAGTTGGCTTTGCAGAAGAAATATAGCGAGGAACTTAAAAGCAGTCAGGATGGTAAGGGGGTTACAAATAGATTCACAACTGTATCTTATCTGTTTAATTTAACATTCATTGGTTTGGAGATACACAAGCTCATAAGGAGGAATTGCATAAACCTGTTCAATTTTCTAATCTTTGTTCATTTAAGATTACAAATGGACGTGATCTTCATCTAGAATAGAAGAGATACTGGTTAACAGGCCACAGGCTACTTTATAAGATGTTTAAAGACTTGAGCCCACCAAAAATAAACGTCTTAAAGATTGCCATCCAGTGATCTGCTGGAATCTACTGTAGAAATGTGCCTGGTCCTATAGATTAAAGAATGCTCTTTGTACCTGCTCCTAGCACTGGCTATATGGGGAAGTCCTGAATTAGAGGCTCCTTATGTTATCATTAATGTGCTTGTTTTTATTTAGAGGGGTAATTTGGTTCTGAAAACCTCATAAAATGGAATTTCCTTTACTTTTCCTTGATACATTAGCTTGTGTATTCCAAACCTAGAAGAACTAATTTTCCATTTCTGTATCACCACTAAAAGGGTACGTGTTCACACATGCATATTTTCTGCTGCAGGTCTGCTTCTACAGATTTTGCTACCCATTGAAATCAATGGGCAACAAAATCTGCAGATGCAGATCTGCAGTAGAAAATATGCACATGTGAACGCACCTTAAGGCTATGTTTGCACGGCAGAATATCTGCACATAATTCTTCATGAAAATTTACTTTAATGAAATTCTGCTGTGTGAACGGGACAGCGGAATCCCATTCAAGTGTATTTGCTATAAATTCATGAAGAATTTTCATGTGCAATCCATACAGAAATTCTGGTGGGGGTGTGTGTGTAAACATAGTCTAAGGCTCCTTTCACACTATATATTGCTCCGTTTTAAAGACCTGTTACAATGCCCCGTTAAGAAAACCCTTAAACGGCCGTTAAAAAGTCTATGGGATTTTCTTATTATCCGTTATCACCTGTTATAGCCAGTTATGAAAAACTGACGTTTGTGACGGGAGAAAAATTAGTGCATGTAAAGTTTTTTCTCCCGTCACAAATAACGTCTGTTATTCATAACTGGCTATAACAGGTGATAACTGATCAGAAAATCCCATAGACTTTTTAACGGCCGTTTAAGGGTGTAAAACGGAGCAACATACAGTGTGAAAGCAGCGTTAGTTTCTTTTAGGTTTTTGTGTTACATGTTGCATGTAAGCAGAATGAAAATTATTTTTACTAAACCGTGTAGCTTGGGTATCAAATCGGGGAGTGAGCTTTTATTTTATGGGTCTACTATCCCTGTAGTGAAGTTACAATACATAGTTATTGGATCATGTTCTAATTCCCTGTGTTGTAATGTCTATTTTTGTGCATCTACATATAGATCAAAGGCATATCAGAAAAGCTAACATTCAAAGTGGTTTTACCAAAGTTAACACTTAACATCTATTCTATGGATAGGTGAAATCTCTTGGACCCCCATTTGAATGAAGCAATGGTCAAGCATCCAAAAAAATGTATGGGTTAAACTGAGTACCCACAGACTTTAAATGGAATGATGACCTGTATATTTAACCACTGCCCCATTCAAATGCGCCACGGTATTCATGTTTTGGTGATTGACCCTTTTAACAATCAGGCACCTATTTTATGGATTGATAACTTTCTGGGGAAGAAACCCTTCAAATTTACTACATGTAGCAATATTACTAAGCAAAGTTATGCTGTCCAGATTTAATATAGAAACACTATATAAATCTATATTAGATATAGAAATAGTTACTCAATTAAGAATTTTTTGGTTGTAGAGAACACCTCCAGTGGTGGTTAAAAACTGTTGTTTGTTTATATAACATACTGTCAGTTTTGCTGCTCCAAGAATTTTCAGTATCTGGGTTTGATTTATTTTTTTATGTTTTTTTATTTTTTTTTATTTTACTGTATTTACAATTTTTCTTTTGATCATTTTCTCTATCAGAACTAAATGACTTCATCATTCAGCTGGATGAGGAAGTGGAAGGCATGCAAAGTACTATCTTGGTTCTACAACAGCAACTAAAAGAATCCCGTCAACAGTTCTCTCAACTCCAGCAACAACAGTCTCAAATTTCTAACAGGACTCCAGCAGAGCCCAAAGAAGGAGAGACAACAAGCAAGGACTGCAGTCGTGTGGCAAATGGACCAAGCAATGGTGGCTCTTCCCATCAGAGAAGTCACAGCTCTTCAGCTCTTTATAGGGAGGGTAGTAGTGCAGAAGAAGACTTTCCTGGTTCCCCTGTAAATGAGGGAAAACTGTCCAACCACTCAGACGAGAGAACTGGTAGAGGGGGGTCAAGTTACTTAAATCAGCTTAGTACTGGGTATGAGAGTGTAGACTCACCTACTGGAAGTGAGAACTCTCTCACTCACCACTCTAACGATACAGACTCCAATCATGACTCTCAGGAGGAGAAACCAAGGAGTGTCAAAGGTAACAGAACTGTGAGCTCCCGTCACATTCAGAATGGCTTGGACTCTGGAGCAAACGTACAGGGATCTGTTTTGTAAAATAAAAAACTTGTTTATTTTTGTTTTCTATGAATACAAGTCATTTAATTTCACAGTTCATACTGTCCAAGAATAGTGTATATTTTGTCATAATTTTGCCTTTCGGAGTTTTGTTTTTCATTGTTGCTTAATGTAATACCTCTGCCATTTTGGTCATTTTAACAGTTAATTACATTCAGTTGCAAACAAAATTGACATTTATGTAGACAGTTATTTTTATGTAAGATAATTAAAAGTTGGACAAATAACTTTGTAAATTCTTCATATTAATGATGTCTGTACAACTTCTAATATCAAAATTTTGCCGTGTAGTGGGATTTCTACCATCTCTTTATCACCATGTTTTTTCATAGTACTGTGCATGGGTAACTGCCAAAGTACACCCAATAACATAGTTTTATCACAAAAATTTCTCTGGTAGTTTATGTTGAACTGAGTTTTTTTTATTTTCTACTTCGGCAAAACTGTACATACTATTCCTCCTTTAGATGGCTGAATGTTTGACACTAGTGTGCAGTTATTCAGACCGTTGTACCTTGTTTATGCATATGATCCTGTGACTCCAATATTACCTTGCCTGTACTGACCAAACCAAAATAAAGATTTTTAATATGTCACATGTCATAAAAATTTGTTGATCATATTTGGCCTTTAAAGTAACCTTGATACTTTGTTTCCAGAACTGGAGCCTTGTTGTAATGACTTGGGACATGTTGGAGTATAATCAATATAGCAGTTTGCCACTTATCATTAAAAGTTGTGTTCCTGAAGACACACGTACAAAGAGTGTTGTAAATTAAAACCATTTCCCTCTTGATGACCTTACGTATCCTTACATTTCAAGGCTCATTGACTCCATAGTAGCTAAACTACATCGGTAGGATGTAGCTTGATTTGCTGTGGTTGCCTCTCTTAGGGGTTTGAAGCTCTGTATAAGAAAAAATCAGCACTAACCATTTGTATGAAATTAGACTTGAACTTGGGAACTAAAGAACATGATAAAAGGTTGAAACTAGAGAGGAGTGAAGTTAGTGATTTGATTCGTCACAAACTTCTCGGCTCTGCGTTTGCTGACTTTTGCCTGCATAAATTAGTTCAGCTTTCAAGCGCTCTGGTGGGCTGGAAAAGGTGGATACAGTCCTAGGAGATTCTTAGGCCCCAGGTTATTCAAGTCTTAACGCTTGTTCAGATTAGGCTGTCCAATTGAAAATATATTTTTTGTAAGTTGTTCTGGCAGACAAGACGAGAAAGCAGGTTTGCTGCATTTATTCTATTTTTTTACCCATCACAGATGGTTGTATTTAACATTTCCTATTCATTTTGACCTTTCAAGGGGAGATTACTGCACATATTTTATACAGCTCTTGAAAAATCTGTATACTATAATGTTCCCTTCACTTAGCAAGAAGTTTTATAATTTTAATAGAGTACACGTGGCAAAAAGCTCAAGTAGTACCCATGAGATTTGTGAGATACAGTTCATGACAATTCATTTTCTGGTATACTGACCATAATTTACACTTTCTCTCTGAAAGGAGTATTTCAGGTACATCAGGCAAAATGTAAATAAAATGCTGCAGAAGCATAAAGTTAGAATATTTACCTACCGTATATACTCGAGTATTAGCCGTTCCGAATATAAGCCGAGGCCCCTAATTTCACCCCAAAAACCTAGGAAAAGTTATTGACTCGACTATAAGCCTAGGGTGGGAAATAAATCATCCCCCCCCCCCCCCCCCCAGGTTATTATCCAGACCCCCGTCATTAACACACTAGTCATCACCCCCCCCCCCCCCCCTTTCCTCATCACCGCCTGTCAATCCCTTCATCATCATCCAGATCCCCCTTTTGTTTTCTACTTGCCTCCCCTCGGTGGGAAGGAAGGGTGAGCTGGTCCGGGCCGTCCATCTTCGGCCATCTATGCTGCAGGGACCGTCCGGTGGGGAGGGTTAGTCATTCCGGGATGTCCATCTTCTCTGTTCCGGGCCAGCCCCGGACTAGTGACGTTGCGTTGACGACGACACGCAGGGACGTCCGTGACATCCCTGCGCGGTGGCGTCACACACACACACCATCTGGAGGTCCGCAGGTTGAAGACCACTGAGAAGGGATTGACAGGCGGAGATGGACGGCCTGTACCATCCCCTCACAGCTAAGCCAGAAAAGTTTTTTTCACTCTAGTATTAGCCAAGGGGGGCGCTTTCAGCACAAAAAATTGTGCTGAAAAACTCTGCTTATACTTGGGGATCTACGGTAATTAAACTTTTATCAAAGTTGGCACAGAGAATAGGCTTTAGTGATTAATTTAACCAGCAATCTAGGGTGTATTTGGTTGTGTACCTTTTTTCTAGGCCCTGCAAACAGTACAAATAAATTCTCCTTTCAAAAATCTTGTACACCATGGGTGTCAAACATGTGGCCCACAATGAACGTCTTTGCGGCCCCGCATCCCTGTGTCCCGAATTTTTTTTTCAGTAGACAAGGATGCCCTGGTTACCTCTCGGCGGCCCCACTTTAACTTTAAAAACGCAGGGGCGGCCAGGAGGTAGCGCACGCAGGGACGTCACTGACGTCCCGTGCGTGCGCCCATAGAAGACCGGAGCAGCGAGGAGGATGCACGCGCATGGTAAGTCACCAGCGGCACGTCATCTTCAGTGCTCCGACCACTGCTCCTCTCTGGTCCCGGGACCTACTGCTATGACCCATAGGCCTTAGCAGTAAATCGTGACCCCTGATTGAAGGAGTGGTGGTCGGAATACTGAAGTGGGGCAGTAAACTGACATACAGCCTCCAGCCATACACTGTATATGGCTAAAGGCTGTATGTCTGTGGTGGAACTATACTGCCAACCTAATGTGGGGGAACTGTACTGGACAGTCTTGTGAAGGGGGGGCATGGGGTCTTGTGCATGGAGGGGCATGGTTTTGTTTGTTTGATGCGGCCCACATAAACTTAAACATTTTTTGGCCCATGTTAGCCTTTGAGTTTGACATGCTTGTTGTACACTATATGGTAACAAGTTAGGGCACTTTTTACATCCATTGAACGTATCTTCTGTGACAGGTTTGAGAAAGAATACTGGTAAAAGACTCAATATTTACTGTTGAAGCTGCTTTGGAAATAAAGAGGGGACTGTCCTAAAGTAGAACACAATGAGGCAATATACACAGCTGATTTTGCTACCCATTGACTTCAATGTGAAGGAAAATACGCAGCAGTTAAATACAGCAAATGTGACACTATCCTAAAGCATAACCCTGATAATGGTCAAGTAGCAGAATAACTTTTTGCTGAATTCTTTAGTCTTGTTTAGGTTAACTTATTGGTTACACAGGGCATACAGGTACGCTCTGCATCCCCGATTCTTAAGGATCCAGGGCATACCTGTACGCCCGTGGGAATTCCAGTCCCTGCCGTTTTTCGGGCGGGGACCTGGACCGGGATGCCTGCTGGAATCATTCAGCAGGCATCCCGTGACAATGCCTGGGGAGGGTCCTGAGATCAATTCAGAAAGGCTATTTCCGGCAATTCCGGGTCAATCTGTGACCTGGAATAGGATGATAGGTACCGTCCTAGATAGCACCTATCATCCTTTAGCAGCAGGAGTGAGGTGGCACCTGGTGCCACCTCGCGGTCGTCCTGATTCGTCGGCCAGTAACTGCCGACAAATCAGGACTCCTGCTTTGGGGTTGTCCTGAAACGGCACCCGCTCCGCCCCTATTCTGGAGTGCGATATCGGGTGCCGAGAGTTGTTACCTGGTGTGGGGCCTCCAATCCCCGACATCGGTTGCAGTAGACACACTACTGCAACTTTCAGCATGCCCTTTGGCTGTCCATGCATGTTGGAGGTTGTAGTTATGCAACAGCTGGAGACACATTTTTTCTATGAAAGTGTGCCTCCAGCTGTTAGATAATTACAACCCCCAGCATGCATGGACAGCCAAAGGGCATGCTGGAAGTTGCAGTAGTGTGTCTCCGGCTGTTGCATAACTACAAGTCCCAGCATGCCCTTCGGCTGTAAGTGCATGCTGAGAGTTGTAGTTTTGCAACAGCTGAATGCACACTGGTTGCGAAACAGTTTGTTAGCTAACTCAGTGTTTTGCAACCAGTGTGCCTCCAGCTGTTGCAAAACTGCAACCCCCAGCATGCATGGGCCGCCAAAGGGCATGCTGGGAGTTTTCGTAGTATGCGTCCAGCTGCTGCATAACTACAAGTCCCAGCATACCCTTTGGCTGTCCGTGCATGCTGAGAGTTGTAGCTTTTGCAACAGCTGAAGGCACACTGGTTGCAAAACAATGAGTTTACCTAACTCAGTGTTTCACAACCAGTTTGCCTCCATAACTACAACCCCCAGCATGCACGGACAGCCAAAGAGCATCCTGGGAGTTGTAGTCTTGAAACAGCTGGACGTTTGCCTCCCCCATGTGAATGTACAGGGTACATTCACACGGGCAGGGTTTACAGTGAGTTTCTCGCTGCAAGTTTGAGATGCAGCAAATTTTCCGCTGCAGCTCAAACTCCCAGTGAGAAACTCACTGTAAACTCCCTCCTGTTCAAATGTACCTTAAAAGCACTACATTACAAAAAAATTAAAAAATAAAACACATATACTGAGAGTTTTGCAACAGCTGGAGGCACCCTGTTTGGGAAACACTGCCATAGGTTAATTTTGGTATCGGAGGCAAGTGTAATTCTTGCATTCGGGTCCATCCCTAATTTAGGCCTCAAATGTGCATGACGCTCTCTTGCTTTGGAGCCCTGTCATCTTTCAAGGCAACAGTTTAGTGCCACATATGGGGTATTTCCGTACTCGGGAGAAATTGCCTAACAAATTTTGGTGGGCTTTTTCTCCTTAAAAATTTTACACTAACATGCTGTTGTTGCCCCATACTTTTCATTTTCATAAGAAGTAAAAAGGAAAAAAAAAAAAAGACACCCAAAATTTGTAACGCAATTTCTCCTGAGTACAAAAATACCCATTACTGCGGGTACACAACATGGCTCAGGAGTGAGAGCGCACTATGTACATTTGATGCCTAAATTAGTGATTTGTACAGGGGTGGCTGATATTACAGCCGTTCTGATATAAACATGAAAGAATAAATACCCTCACCGAACGTCGGCTCATTAAAGTAAATGGAGTTTAGTGTTGGTCCGGCTGGGGTACGGGAGAGCCCCTCCCCCAGCCAGATCCGGCACCTGTAATGTAAAAATGAAGTGTGAATGCAGCCTTACCCTAAATTTTTAATTTTCACAAGGGAAAATAGAAAAAAAGCCCCCCAAAATGTGCAAACTCATTTCTAGAGATGAGCGAACTTTTACAGTAAATTCGATTCATCACAAACTTCTTGGCTCGGCGGTCGCTGACTTTTCCTGCATAAGTTAGTTCAGCTTTCAGGTGCTCCGGTGTGCTGGAAAAGGTGGATACAGTCCTAGGAGAGTCTTTCCTAGGAATGTATCCACCTTTTCCAGCCCACCAGAGCACCTGAAAGCTGAACTAATTTATGCCGGAAAAGTCAGCGACCGCCGAGCCGAGAAGTTTGTGACGAATCGAATTTTACTGTAAGTTCGCTCATCTCTACTCATCAGGGACATAGGGGGAGATTTATCAAAACCTGTGCAAAGGAAAAGTTGTCCAGTTGCCCATAGCATCCAATTTGTTCGCGTCTTTTATTTTTCACAAGGCCTCTGCAAAATGAAAAGCGATCTGATTGGTTGCTATGGGCAACTGGACAACTTTTCCTTTGCACAGGTTTTGATAAATCTCCCCCATACCCCATATGTGGATGTAAAGTGCTCTGGGGGCGCACTACAATGCTCAGAAGAGAAGGAGCTCCATTGGGCTTTTGGAGAGAATTGAAGGCCACGTGTGTTTACAAAGCCCCCATGGTGCCAGAACAATGGAAACACACACACACACACTACCCCGCTTTGGAAACTAAACCCCTCACGTAATGTAATAAGGGGTACAGTGAGCATTTACGCCCCACAGGTGTCTGACAGATCTTTGGAATAGTGGTCCGTGAAAATGAAAAAGGTACTAGAATCCTCATAATCCCTACTCTTATAAAACATAACTTTTAATCATTCCTTTATAAATTAACCAAGGGAGGAATATTAAAACCACAACTAATTCCACTGGATGTTATCCACTATCCTTTCCAATATTGTGAACAACTGTTCTATTCAGAACTAGTCAGGAAAAGGATGTTCAGTACTAAACTAGTGCTGATTAAGGCTTTTTATGCCGACATTGGAGGCAGTTGCACCTGCAGTGTGCACTGCCTCTCACTTGACTTCTTATATGCCAGTGGATGTTAGTGCATATACCATATATCTGCTAACATCCTACATGTTTCACCACTAAGTGTGGCTTTCTCAATGATGGCAGCTAGCAGAATAAATGCTCACTGCACCCCTTCTTACATTCTGTGAGGGGTGTAGTTTCCAAAATGGGGCGGGGGGGGGGGGTCCCACTGTTCTGGCACCATGGGGGCTTTGTACACGCACATGGCCCCCGACTTCTATTCCAAATAAATTCTCTCTCCAAAAGCTCAATGGAGCTCCTCCTCTTCTGAGCATTGTAGTTTGCTTGCAGAGCACTTTACATCCACATATGGGGTATTTCCATACTTAGAAGAAATGGTGTTTCCATTTACACATCCGAATTTAATGAAAAGTCGCCAAACACCTGTGGGGTGTTAAGGCTCACTATGCCCTTGTTACGTCCCTTGAGGGGTGCTGTTTCCAAAATAGTATGCCTTGTGGGTTTGTTTTTTTTTTTTTTTTTCAGCTCTGGCACCAAATGCTCCTAAATGCGGTATGCCCCCCCCCCCCCCCCCCCCCCCCCAAACCAAAATTTCAGCAAAATTCACACTTTCACACAAAATCCTATTGTCGCTCCTTCCCTTCTGAGCCCTCTAGTGCACCCACGGAGCACTTTACATCTACATATGAGGTATTTCCTTACTCGAGAGAAATTTGGTTACGAATTTTGGGAGGATTTCTCTCCTTTACCCCTTGTAAAAATTACAAAAATGAGTGTAAAAAATGAAGATTTGGAATTTTCTCCTTCACTTTGCTGCTATTCCTGTGAAACACAAAGGGTTAACAAACTTTCAGAATGTCATTTTGAATATGTTGAGGTGTTTAGTTTCTATAATGAGGTAATTTATGGGGTATTTCTCACAGACAGGCCCCTCAAATCCACTTCAAACTTAACTGGTCCCTGAAGAATTCAGATTTAGAATTTTCCATGAAAATTTTGAAAATGCTGCTATACTTTGAAGCCCTCAAAGTTTTCAAAAAGTTAAAACATGTCAACTTTATGATGCCAACATAAAGTAGACATATTGGGGGAGATTTATCAAAACCTGTCCAGAGGAAAAGTTGCTGAGTTGCCCATAGCAACCAATCAGATCGCTTCAGAGGCCTCTTTAAAAAGGGCAACGCAGCAACTTTTTCTCTGGACAGGTTTTGATAAATCTCCTCCATTGTACACTGCTCAAAAAAATAAAGGGAACACTAAGATAACGCATCCTAGATCTGAATGAATGAACTAATCGTACAAAATACTTTTGTCTTTACATAGTTGAATGTGCTGACAACAAAATCACACAAAAGTGACCAATGGAAATCAAATTTATCAACCCATGGAGGTCTGGATATGGAGTCACACTCAAAATCAAAGTGGAAAACCCCACTACAGGCTGATCCAACTTTGACGTAATGTCCTTAAAACAAGTGGAATTGAGGCTCATTAGTGTGTGTGTGGCCTCCACGTGCCCATATGACCTCCCTACAATGCCTGGGCATGCTCCTGATGAGGTGGCGGATGGTCTCCTGAGGGATGTCCTTCCAGACCTGGACTAAAGCATCCATCAACTCCTGGACAGTCTGTGGTGCAACGTGGTATTGGTGGATGGAGCAAGACATGATGTCCCAGATGTGTTCAGTCGAATTGAGGTCTGGGGAACGAGCGGGCCAGTCCATAGCATCAATGCCCTTCCTCTTGCAGGAACTGCTGACATGCTACAGCCACATGAGATCTAGCATTGTCTTGCATTAGGAAGAACCCAGGGCCAACCACACAAGCATACGGTCGTACAAGAGATATGAGGATCTCATCTCGGTACCTAAACGCAGCCAGGCTACCTCTGACAAGCACATGGAGGGCTGTGCAGCCCCCAAAGAAATGCCACCCCACACCATTACTTACCCACCACCAAACAGGTCATGCTGAAGGATGTAGCAGGCAGCAGAACATTCTCCACGGCGTCTCCAGACTGTCAGGTCAGTCACGTGCTCAGGCACAGGGTGCCAGTGGCGAATTTGCCAATCTCGGTGTTCTCTTGCAAATTCCAAACATCCTGCGCGGTGTTGGGCTGTAAGCACAACCCCACCTGTGGATGTCGGGCCCTCATACCACCATCATGGAGTCTGTTTCTGACCATTTAAGTGGACACATGCACATTTGTGGCCTGCTTGAGGTCATTTTGCAGGGCTCTGGCAGTGCTCCTCCTTGCACAAAGGCGGAGGTAGCGGTCCTGCTGCTGGGTTGTTGCCCTCCTACGGCCTCCTCCACATCTCCTGATGTACTGGCCTGTCTACTGGTAGTGCCTCCATGCTCTGGACACTACGCTGACAGACACAGAAAACCTTCTTGCCACAGCTCGCATTGATGTGCCAACCTGGATGAGCTGCACTACCTGAGCCACTTGTGTGGGTTGTAGACTCTGTCGAATGCTACCACTAGAGTGAAAGCACCGCCAGCTTTCAAAAGTGACGAAAACATCAGCCAGGAAGCATAGGAACTTAGAAATGGTCTGTGGTCACCACCTGCAGAACCACTCTTTTATTGGGGATGTCTTGCTAATTTCCTTCCATTTCCACCTGTTGTCTGTTCCATTTGCACAACAGCATGTGAAATTGATTATCAATCAGTTTTGCTTCCTGGGTGGACAGTGTGATTGACTTGGAGTCACATTGTGTTGTTTAAGTGTTCCCTTTATTTTTTTAGCAGTGTATTTGTGAATCAATTTATAATTTATTTGGAATGTCCAATTTCCTTACAAACAGAAAGTTTCTAAGTTAGAAAAAATGCTAAATTTTCCTGAAATTTGGGGATTTTTCACCAAGAAAGGATGCAAGTAACAACGAAAATTTACCACTATGATTAAAGTAGAGTACGTCACGAAAAAACAATCATCCCAGAGTTATTAATATATGAAGTGACAGTGGTCAGAATTGCAAAAAAGGGCTGTCTCTTTAAGGTGAAAATGGGCTGCGTCCCTAAGGGGTTAAGACTAAAGCGATCAGGATACAGATTTACTTGCATTCTTATAGACTTGTATGTGACTTCTGTCAAATCCGTATCTTGATCTTTTTAGTTTTGGGTTGCAAAGTTGCCAGGAGGTTTAACAAGATATTCTGCCACTACACAATCATAAGAGTTAGGCTGGAACTCCACGGAGGTTTTTTTTTGCAAAAACGCAGTAGAAAACGCCAATTTTCCTGCGTCCAGATGTTAGCTGCAAATCAATAGTAAACTGCAATATGCCAGATTCACTTGGCGCTTTTCAGTTTGGCGTTTTTTTTAATCCTTTTGGCTTTTTTCAGCAATTTTGGGCTCAGAGGCTGGATTTTCAAAACGCCCGACAAAACCTAGTTTGGTGTTTTTTGCCCTGAAATCGTGGCATTTACCTCCCATAGAAGTCTATGGGATAGCAAAAACGCCAAGAAAAAAGCCATGTTGGTTTTAAATTTGGCGTTTTTGCAGGCGGTTTTTATTCTTTTTTTGGACTTTAGCGATCCAAAAAAGTGATGGAGATACCTTTTTTTATTAAAATTTCGTAGGGTACCATTAAAAAATAATAATAAAAAAGATACAGTAGTGATGGAAAAAATTGTATCTAACAAAATTTTTCTTTTTTTTTTTAATACGAAATGTTTATTAATGTTTAAACAGGGATCAATTTATGTGAGCGGGTAAAGCATTAAAAATGTAGCCGACAATAATAAAAATGTAGTGTGTGTTTTTCACTTTTTTTTTTCCAACATTTTTTTAGGTAGCACTACTACTCCCAGCATAGAACACACTGTTCCATGATGGGAGTAGTAGTACCTGTACTAATTGACAGATCGCCCGTTGCGATCCTCCTGGCCAGATGGTTCTAGCCAATCACAGCTCTCTGTGGGAAATAGGAACATGTGTATATATATATATATATATACGTCAGTGCAGGGGACCATAGAAGAGCGGGCGTCCGCATCTATACATTATACAGAAGGATCACAGCGTGTGTCAGGAGTGATACCCGCTGTGATCTGTTCTTAAATACTAGTACTACTACTCCCACCATGGAGTACACTCTGCTCCATGCTGGGAGCTGTAGTACCTGCATTAATAGACAGATCGCATCATGTGTCAGAAATTATACTTGCTGTGATCTGTCTATTAATGCAGGTACTACAGCTCCCAGCATGGAGCAGAGTGTACTCCATGTTGGGAGTAGTAGTACCTGCAGTTAAGAACAGATCACAGCGGGTATCACTACTGACACCCGTTGTGATCGTCCTGTCTATAGCAGAGATGGAGCGACTGTATACAGCACTCGCATCCCTGCTCTGTACTCCGGCCGGCCACTCACTCATTCATATTTTCCTCAGAGCTGTGATTGGCTGCAACCATCCGGCCAATCACAGCTCTGGGTGGAAAATATGAACGGCCAGTGATGTGAATAGAACATCACTCAGAGTACAGAGCAGAGGTGCGAGCGCTGTATACAGCCACATCTCTGCTATATTATGGACGATCACATCGGGTGTCAGACTGACACCTGGGGCGATATGTCTATAGTACAGGTACTACTACTCTCATCATGGAACGGTGTGTTCCATGCTGGGAGTATAGTACTACATAAAAAATGTAAGAGAAAAAAAAAGTTAAACACACACATACACACTTTATAAAAAAATTATTAAAATTTTGTGATAAAAAATAAACATTTAGGTAATACATTTTGACATCCCTACTGCATCTTTTTTTATTTTATTTTTTTGGTACCCAACTATTTTGTAAATAAAATGCCAAAGGGGCAAAAAAAAAAAAAAAAAAGGCAAATTCCACACAAAGGTAAAAACGCCAGAAAAACTGCCAAAATGCAGGAAAAATCTGTGGCAGTTTTCCTGGCATTTTTGCTGGGGGGAAAAAAACGGAGTGGAGTCCTAGCCTTACACTGTAAGGTTCTCTGGAGGATAAGGTCTGGAGTTCACACGGGGGGAATATTCAAAGACTTGTGTTATTCGGGCTCTTTATTTTGCACCTCATAGAGTGTTAACTGCATCTCATTTTCAGAAGTGTGTTGGTCTTTTAAAAATTTAGGGCAAATCACACAAAGCACATTATTTAACACCAGGTATTAGCTCCGACACTTTGTGCACCAGAAAGTGGTGCAAAACCTTTAAAGGGGTGGTCTGGTGGAAAACTTTGTGCCAGATTTGTAAATTACTTCTATTAAAAAATCTTAATCCTTCCTGTACTTATTAGCTACTGAATACTACAGAGGAAATTCTTTTCTTTTTGGAACACAGTGCTCTCTGCTTAATCACGAGCACAGTGCTCTCTGCTGACATCTCTGTCTATTTTAGGAACTGTCCAGAGCAGCATATGTTTGCTATGGGGATTTTCTCCTACTCTGGGCAGTTCTTAAAATTGACAGAGATGTCAGTAGAGAGCACTGTGTTCCAAAAAGAAAATAATTTCTTCTGTAGTATTCAGTGGCTAATAAGTACTGGAAGGATTAAGATTTTTTTTTTAATAGAAGTAATTTACAAATCTGTTTAACTTTCTGGCATCAGTTGATTTAAAAAACAAAAAAAGGTTTTCACCGGAGTACCCCTTTAACCCCTTAAGGACCCAGCCATTTTACACCTTAGGACCCGGCCATTTTTTGCACATCTGACCACTGTCACTTTAAACTTTAATAACTCTGGGATGCTTTTAGTTATCATTCTGATTCCGAGATTGTTTTTTTCGTGACATATTCTACTTTAACATAGTGGTAAAATTTTGTCGATACTTGCATCCTTTCTTGGTGAAAAATACCAAAATTTGATGAAAACTTAGAAAATTTTCCATTTTTCTAACTTTGAAGCTCTCTGCTTGTAAGGAAAATGGATATTCTAAATAATTTTTTTTAATTCACATATACAATATGTCCACTTTATGTTTGCATCATAAAATTGGCAAGTTTTTACTTTTGGAAGAAACCAGAGGGCTTCAAAGTTCAGCAGCAATTTTCCAATTTTTCACAAAATTTCCAAACTCACAATTTTTCAGGGACCAGTTCAGGTTTGAAGTGGATTTGAAGGGTCGTCATCTTAGAAATACCCCACAAATGACCCCATTATAAAAACTGCACCCCCCCCCCCCAAAGTATTCAAAATGACATTCAGTCAGCGTTTTAACCCTTTAGGTGTTTCACAGGAATAGCAGCAAAGTGAAGGAGAAAATTCACAATCTTCATTTTTTACACTCGCATGTTCTTGTATACCCAATTTTTGAATTTTTACAAGGGGTAAAAGGAGAAAATGTATACTTATATTTGTAGTCCAATTTCTCTCGAGTAAGCACATACCTCATATGTCTATGTAAAGTGTTCGGCGGGCGCAGTAGAGGGCTCAGAAGCGAAGGAGCGACAAGGGGATTTTGGAGAGTATGTTTTTCTGAAATGGTTTTTGGGGGGCATGTTGCATTTAGGAAGCCCCTATGGTGCCAGAACAGCAAAAAAAAAAAAAACACATGGCATACCATTTTGGAAACTAGACCCCTTGAGGAACGTAACAAGGAATAAAGTGAGCCTAAATACCCCACAGGTGTTTCACGACTTTTGCATATGTAAAAAATTGGAAAAAAAATTTCACTAAAATGTGTGTTTCCTCCCCAAATTTCACATTTTTGCAAGGGTTAATAGCAGAAAATACCCCCCAAAATTTGTATCCCCATCTCTTCTGAGTATGGAGGTACTCCATAAGTTGACCTGAAGTGCACTACGGGCGAACTTCAATGCTCAGAAGAGAAGGAGTCATATTTGGCTTTTTGAGAGCAAATATTGCTCGGGGGGCATGTCGCATGAAGCACCTATGGTGCCAGGACAGCAAAATAATCCCCACATGGCATACCATTTTGAAAACTAGACCCCTTGAGGAATGTAACAAGTGGTACAGTGAGCATTTACCCCCCACTGGTGTCTGTCAGATCTTTGGAAAAGTGGGCTGTATGAAATTTTTAATTTGCACAGCCTACTGTTTAAAAGATCTGCCAGACACCAGTGGGGGGTAAATTCTCACTGCACCCCTCATTACATTCCGTGAGGGGTGTAGTTTCCGAAATGGGGTCACATGTGTTTTTTTTTTTTTTTTTTTTGCGTTTGTCAAAACCGCTGTAACAATCAGCCATCCCTGTGCAAATCACCTCAAATGTACATGGTGCATTTTTTTTTTACACTAACATGCTGGTATAGACCCCAACTTTACCTTTTCATAAGGGGTTAAAAAGGAGAAAAAGACCCCCAAAATTTGTTAGGCAATTTCTCCCGAGTACGGCGATACCCCATATGTAGCCCTAAACTGTTGCCTTGAAATACGACAGGGCTCTGAAGTGAGAGAGCACCATGCGCATTTGAGGCCTGAATTAGGGATTTGCATAGGGGTGGACATAGGGGTATTCTACGCCAGTGATTCCCAAACAGGGTGCCTCCAGCTGTTGCAAAACTCCCAGCATGCTTGGACAGTCAACGGCTGTCCGTCAATACTGGGAGTTGTTGTTTTGCAACAGCTGGAGGCTCCATTTTGGAAACAGTGGCGTACCAGACGTTTTTTATTTTATTGGGGAGGGGGGCTGTGTAGGGGTATATGTATATGTAGTGTTTTTTACGTTTTATTTTATTTTGTGTTAGCGTAGTGTAGTGTTTTTAGGGTACAGTCACACGGGCGGGGGATTACAGCGAGTTTCCCGCTGTGAGTTTGAGCTGCCGCGCAAAATTTGCTGCATCGCAAACTTGCAGCCTGATACTCACTGTAAGCCCCCTGCCCATGTGAATGTACCCTGTAGGGGGGGGACCTCCAGCTGTTGAAAAACTACAACTCCCAGCATGCACAGTCTATCAGTGCATGCTGGTAGTTATAGTTTTGCAACAGCTGGAGGCACACGGGTTGGGAAACACTGAGTTAGGAAACAGACAATGTTTCCCAACCAGTGTGCCTCCAGTTGTTGCAAAACCACAACTCCCAAACATTCTCAGGCATGCTGGAAGTAGTAGTTCGGCAACATCTTTAGAGCCAGATGTTGCCGAACTACAACTCCCAGCATGCTTGGAGTTGTAGTTTTGTAACATCTGGAGGACTACAGTTTGCAGACCACTAATACAGTGGTTCCCAATCTGTGCCCTTCCAGATGTTGTAAAACTACAACTCCCAGTATGCCAAAACTGTCCAAGCATGCTGGGAGTTGTAGTTCTGCAACATCTGAAGGGCCAGATGTTACAGAACTACAACTCCCAGCATGCCTGGACAGTAAGGGTATGCTAAGTATGTGTAGTTTTGCAACATCTGGAAGGGCACAGTGGTCTCCAAACTGTGGACCTCCAGATGTTGCAAAACCGCAACTCCCAGCATGCCCAGACGCCAAGGGCTGTCTGGGCATGCTGGGAGTTGTAGTGTAAGGGGACCAGATGGAGCAGTCCAGATCACTTTACAGTGATCTGGACTGCTGCAAAGGTCCCGCGCCGCCGAAGGTCAACTCACCTGTCGCCACCACCGCCGTCTCCGGGATCTGGGTCTTCAGGCACGAGGTAAGTACCGGGGCCGGGCCCCAGCACTCCCCCGTCCCCCGCCACGTCCTCCGGTCTTCCTCCCGTCCTGTCCGGACTTCCAGGGGCAGGGCGGGAGGAAGTAACCGCCCCCCCCCTGCGATTGGTCGGTTAACTAACCAACGGATCGAAGGGGATAGGAGGAGGTGGCCGGCTTGCCACCTCGCTCCTAGCCTCCAGCATGATCCTGGCTGTTTGTGACAACCGGGATCATGCAAAATTAGAGACCCGATCAGCCCGGTATTGCTGCAGATCGCAGGAGCGATTTCCCTCGTGACTTGTGACGATCGCCGACATGGGGGGCCTACATGGCCCCCCCTCAGCGTTTGCCCTGGATGCCTGCTGAAGCATTTCAGCAGGCATCCGCTTCCGATCTCTGCCCGGCGCGCGGCAGGGACCGGAAAACGCCAGGACGTATGGGGATGTCCTGGGTCCTTAAAGCCCAGGGTGCGGGGACGTCCCCGTACGTCCTGGGTCCTTAATGGGTTAAAGACATAGGGCGTACCTGTATGCCCGTGGGAATTCCGCTTGCCGGGCGGGGACCGGGATGCCTGCTGAAATAATTCAGCAAGCACCCCATGCAAACCCCTTGGGGGGTCCTGAGGCGCATCAGTTCAGCGATCAATTCAGACAGGCGATTTGCGGCGATTCCGGGTCAATCAGGTTCTCGTTGACGCAGAAAAAAAAGGGTGATAGGTGCCGTCCGACACAGCACCTATCACCCTATAGCAGCAGGAGTGAGGTGCCACTGAATCAGGACTCCTGCTGTGGAAGTGTCCCTAACGGCACCCGCTCTTCCCCTATTCCGGAGAGTGAGAATGGGTGCCGGTAGTGAGTACCTAGAGTGGGGGCCCCCGATCCCCGTCATCGGCGGCTGGATCGGGGGCACCCGGAGCAGAGACAGCGGCAGCAGGCAGGATCCGGAAGAGCAGCAGCAGGAGGTGAAGTTGGCCTCCTGCTGTTGCTTAGCAACAACTCCCAGCATGCACAAAAGGGCATGCTGGGAGTTGTTATACAACAGCAGAAGACACTACTGGAGCTCCCAGCTTGCCCTTTGGTAGTTTGTGCATGCTAGGGGTTGTAGTTATGCAACAGATGGAGGCCCATTTTTTCAATGAAAAAGTGTGCCTCCAGCTGTTGCATAACTACAACCCCCAGCATGCACAAACTACCAAAGGGCATGCTGGGAGTTGCAGTAGGGTGCCTCCAGCTATTGCATAGCTACAAGTCCCAGCATGCCCTGTAGTTTTGCAACAGCTGAAGGCACACTGGTTGTGAAACACTGAGTTTGTTACCTAACTCAGTGTTTTACAACCAGTGTGCCGCCTCCAGCTGTTGCAAACTACTACTCCCAGCATGCACTGATAGACCGTACATGCTAGGATTTGTAGTTTTGCAACAGCTGGAGTCACACTGGATGCAAAACACTGAGTTAAGTAACAAACTCCCAGTGTTTTGTCACCAATGTGTCTCCAGCTGTTGCATAAGTACAACTCCCAGCATGTATGGTCTGTCACTGCAAGCTGGGAATTGTAGTTTTGCAACAGCTGAAGGTTTGAACCCCCCCAAGTGAATATATAGGATACACCCACTTGGGCAGGGGTTTATGGCGAGTTTTCTGCTGCAAGTTTAAGATGTAGCACATTTTCCGCCGCAGCACAAACTCCCAGGGAGAAACTCACTGTGACTGTACCCTAAAAACACTACACTAACACAAAATAAAAAGTAAAACACTACATATACACCCCCTTACACAGTCCCCTTCCCCCATAGAAAAAAAAAATTCTTGTATGGCACTGTTTCCAAAATGGAGCCTCCAGCTGTTGAAAAACCACTTCCTGTATTGCCGGACAGCCACTGTCTGTCAAGGCATGCTGGGAGTTTTGCAACAGCTGGAGACACCCTGTTTGGGAAAAACTGTTGTAGGGTATTTTGGTGGCGGAAGCAAATCCCCCAATTTAGGCCTCAAATGCGCTTGGTGCTCTCTCGCTTTGGAGCCCTGTTGTATTTCAAGGCAACAGTTTAGTGCCACATATGGGGTATTTCCATACTCGGGAGAAATTGTGTTACAAATTTTGGGGGTCTTTTTCTCCTTTTACCCCTTATGAAAAGGTAAAGTTGGTGTCTACACAAGCATGTTAGTGTAAAAAATGTAATGTTTTTACACTAACATTCTCGTGTTGCCTCATACTTTTCATTTTCACAAGAGGTAAAAGGAATATAAGACCTCCAAAATTTGTAGCGCAATTTCTCCTGAGTACGGAAACACCCCATACGTGGATGCAAAGTCCTCTACGGGCACACAACATGGCTCAGAATAGAAGGAGCACACCATGTACATTTGAGGTCTAAATTGGCGATTTGCACAGGGGTGGCTGATTTTATAGCAGTTCTGACATAAACGCAAAGCAATAAATACCCACATGTTACCCCATTTTGGAAACTAAACCCCTCACA
Organism: Hyla sarda; assembly: GCF_029499605.1. Classification (NCBI taxonomy): domain Eukaryota; kingdom Metazoa; phylum Chordata; class Amphibia; order Anura; family Hylidae; genus Hyla; species Hyla sarda. The sequence continues at coordinate 324,339,394 of NC_079191.1, read as the reverse complement.
GAACTTAACAAGGGGTATAGTGAGCCTTAACACCCCACAGTTGTTTGATGAATTTTCGTTAAAGTTGGATTTGAAAATGAAAAAAAATTTAAAATAAACATCATTAAAATGCTGGTGTTACCCTACATTTTTTCATTTTCACAAGGGAAAATAGGAAAAAAGCCCCCAAAATTTGTAGCCCCATTTCATCTAAGTATGGAAATACCCCAAATGTGGATGTAAAGTGCTCTGCGGGCGAAGTACAATTCTCAGAAGAGGAGTGCCATTGGGCTTTTGGAGAGAGAATGTGTCCGAAATTGAAGGCCATGTGTGTTTAGAAAGCCCCTGTGGTGCCAGAACAGTGGACCCCCCCCCACATGTGACCCCATTTTGGAACCTACACCCTTCATGGAATGTAATAAGGGGTACAGTGAGCATTTACACCCCACAGGTGTCTGACAGATCTTTGGAACAGTGGTCCGTGAAAATGAAAAATGTAATTTTTCATTTGCATAGCCCACTGTTCCAAAGATCTGTCAAACGCCAGTGGGGTGTAAATACTCACTGCACCCCTTATTAATTTCTGTGAGGGGTGTAGTTTCCAAAATGGGGTTACTTGTGGGGGAGATCCACTGTTCTGGCAACACGGGGGCATTGTAAAGGCACATGGCCCCCCGACTTCTATACCAACCAAATTCTCTCTCCAAAAGCTCAATGGCGCTCCTTCTCTTCTGAGCATTGTAGTGCGCCAGCAGAGCACTTAACATCCACATATGGGATATTTCCATTCTCAGAAGAAATGTGGTTACAAATTTTGGGAGGCCTTTTCTCCTATTACCCCTTGTGAAAATGAAAAATTTGAGGTAACAACAGCATTTAGCGGAAATTTGTCAAACACCTGTGGGGTGTTAAGGCTCACTGTACCCCTTGTTGCGTTCCTAGAGGGGTGTAGTTTCCAAAATAGTATGCCATGTGGGTTTTTTATTTGCTGTTCTGGCACCATAGGTGCTTCCTAAATGTGACATGCCCCCCAAAAATAATTTCAGCAAAATGTGACTCCTTCTCTTCGGAGCACTGTAGTGCGCCCACAGTGCACTTGACGTCCACACATGGGGTATTTTCATACTCAGAAGAGATGGGGTTACAAATTTTGGGGGGCATTTTACCCCTTTGGGGGGCTATTACCCCTTGTAAAAATTAAAAATTTTGGGGAAGAAACAGCATTTTAATGGAAAAAAATTTATTTACACATGCAACTTTAATGAAAAGTCGTCAAACACCTGTGGAGTGTTAAGGCTCACTACAACCCTTGTTACGTTCCTTGAGGGGTGTAGTTTCCAAAATAGTATTCCATGTCTGGTTTTTTGCTGTTCTGGCACCATAGGGGCTTCCTAAATGTGACTTGCCCCCCAAAAACCATTTCAGAAAAACTCACTCTCCAAAATCCCATAGTCGCTCCTTCTCTTCTGAGCCCTCTAGTGCACCCACAGAGAACTTTCCGTACACATATTAGGTATTTCCTTACTCGAGAGAAATTGGGTTACAAATTATAGGGAGATTCTCTTCTTTTATCCCTTGTAAACATTCAAAAACTGGGTCTACAAGAAAATGCGAGTGTAAAAAATGAAGATTTTGAATTTTCTCCTTCACTTTGCTGCTATTCCTGTGAAACACCTTAAGGGTTAACACACTTTCTGAATGTCATTTTGAATACTTTGAGGGGTGCAGTTTTTATAATGGGGTAATTTATGGGGTATTTCTAATATGAAGGCCCTTGAAATCCACTTCAAACCTAAACTGGTCCCTGAAAAATTCAGATTTTGAAAATTTTGTGAAAAATTGGAAAATTGCTGCTGAACTTTGAAGCCCTCTGGTGTCTTCCAAAAGTAAAAACAACTTTATGATGCAAACATAAAGTAGACATATTGTATATGTGAATAAATGTATAATTTATTTGGAATATCCATTTTCCTTATAAACAGAGAGTTTCAAAGTAAAAAAAAATGCTGCATTTTCAAATTTTTCATCAAATGTTTGAATTCTTCACCAAGAAATGATGTAAGTATTGACGACAATTTACCACTAACATAAAGTAGAATACTCATGAAAAAACACTCGGAATCAGAATGAAAAGTAAAATCATCCCAGAGTTATTAATGCTTAACCTCTTCAGGACATAGGGCGTATGGATACGCCCTGCATTCCGAGTCCTTAACCCCTTAAGGACGCAGGACGTAAATGTACGTCCTGGTGAGGTGGTACTTAACGCACCAGGACGTACATTTACGTCCTGTGCATAACCGCGGGCATCGGAGCGATGCCCGTGTCATGCGCGGCTGATCCCGGCTGCTGATCGCAGCCAGGGACCCGCCGGCAATGGCCGACGCCCACGATCTCGCGAGCGTCCACCATTAACCCCTCAGGTGCCGGGATCAATACAGATCCCGGCATCTGCGGCAGTGCGCGATTTGAATGAATGATCGGATCGCCCGCAGCGCTGCTGTGGGGATCCGATCATTCATAACACCGCACGGAGGTCCCCTCTCCTTCCTCCGTCCGGCTCCCGGCGTCTCCTGCTCTGGTCTGTGATCGAGCAGACCAGAGCAGAAGATGACCGATAATACTGATCTGTTCTATGTCCTATACATAGAACAGATCAGTATTAGCAATCATGGTATTGCTATGAATAGTCCCCTATGGGGACTATTCAAGTGTAAAAAAAAATGTAAAAAAATGTAACAGTAAAAGTAAAAAAAAAGTGAAAAATCCCCTCCCCCAATAAAAAAGTAAAACGTTCGTTTTTTCCTATTTTACCCCCAAAAAGCGTAAAAAAAATTTTTATAGACATATTTGGTATCGTCGCGTGCGTAAATGTCCGAACTATTAAAATAAAATGTTAATGATCCCGTACGGTGAACGGCGTGAACGAAAAAAAAAAAAAAGTCCAAAATTCCTACTTTTTTAATACATTTTATTAAAAAAAAATTATAAAAAATGTATAAAAAGTTTTTTATATGCAAATGTGGTATCAAAAAAAAGTACAGAAAATGAGCCCCCATACCGCCGCTTATACGGAAAAATAAAAAAGTTAGAGGTCATCAAAATAAAGGGATTATAAACGTACTAATTTGGTTAAAAAGTTTGTGATTTTTTTTAAGCGCAACAATAATATAAAAGTATGTAATAATGGGTATCATTTTGATCGTATTGACCCTCAGAATAAAGAACACACGTCATTTTTACCATAAATTGTACGGCGTGAAAACGAAACCTTCCAAAATTATCAAAATTGCGATTTTCGTTTTAATTTCCCGACAAAAATAGTGTTTTTTGATTGCACCATACATTTTATGATATAATGAGTTATGTCATTACAAAGGACAACTGGTCGCGCAAAAAACAAGCCCTCATACTAGTCTGTGGATGAAAATATAAAAGAGTTATGATTTTTAGAAGGCGAGGAGGAAAAAATGAAAACGTAAAAATTAAATTGTCTGAGTCCTTAAGGCCAAAATGGGCTGAGTCCTTAAGGGGTTAAGGACCGAGGGCGTATCCATACGCCCGTGGGAATTCTGGTCCCCACCGCTAGCCGGTTGGGGACCGGAGCCGGATGCCTGCTAAAATCGTTCAGCAGGCATCCCGGCATATCGCCCAGGGGGGGTCGTTATGACAATTCAGTCCAGCGATCTGCGGCGATTCCGGGTCAATCGGGTCTCCCGTGACCCGGAATTACTGGCTGTTCGGGGCCATCTCTGACGGCCCCGAACAGCCAGAGCCTGCAGGGGTGAGGTGGCACTGGTGCCACCTCACGATCGCCCTGATTCGTCGGCCGGATTACCGACCGACCAATCAGGGCCCCTGCTGCGGGTGTCACTCCCGCACCCGCTCCGCCCCTCTTCCGGAGGACGTGAGCGGGTGCGGGAAGACGACCCCGGGTGCTGGGGACCCCGATCCCCGGCGTGAATGTTGGGATCGGGGCCCCAGGAGCAGCGGCAGCGGCGACGACGACGAGGGACTGACCTGATACGGCTGGATCGTTGGAGGTGAGTGACAGCCTCCTGCTGTTGCTTAGCAACAGCTCCCAGCATGCAAAAAGGGCATGCTGGGAGCTGTAGTTATGCAACAGCAGGAGGCAGACTACCACAACTCCCAGCATTCCCTTATGGGCATGCTGGGACTTATGGTTTTGCAACAGCTGGAGGCACATTTTTTCTATGGAAAAGTGTACCTTCAGCTGTTGTATAACTACAACTCCCAGCTTGCACAAACAGCTAAAGTGCATGCTGGGAGTTGTAGTGGTGCATCTGCTGGTTGCATAACTACAACTCCCAGCATGCCCGTTGGCTGTCGGTGACTGCTGAGAGTTGTAGTTTTGCAACAGCTGAAGGCACACTGGTTGTGAAACATAGAGTTTTTTTTTTTTTACCTAACTCAGTGTTTCACAACCGGTTTGCCTCCAGCTGTTGCAAACTCCAACTCTCAGCAGTCAATGTACACCATGCACCGTACATGCTGGGAGTTGTAGTTTTGCAACAGCTGGAGGCACACTGGTTGTGAAACACCGAGTTAGGTCACAAACTCAGTGATACATAACCAGTGTGCCTACAGCTGTTGCAAAACTAAAACTCTCAGCATGTATAGTCTGTCAGCGCATGCTGGGAGTTGTAGTTTTGCAACAGCTGGATGTGTCCCCCCCCCCCCCCCCAATGTGAATGTACAGGGTACACTCACATGGGCGGAGGTTTACAGCAAGTATCTGGCTGCAAGTTTGAGCTGCGGCAAATTTTCTGTCGCAGCTCAAACTGCCAGCGAGAAACTACTGTGAACCCCCCGCTCAGGCGACTGTACCCTAAAAACACTACACTACACTAACAAAAAATAAAATAAAAAGTAAAAAACACTACATATACACATACCCCTACACAGCCCCCCTCCCCTCCCCAATAAAAATGAAAAACGTCTGGTACTACACTGTTTCCAAAACGGAGCCTCCAGCTGTTGCAAAACAACAACTCCCAGTATTGTCGGACAGCCGTTGACTGTCCAGGCATGCTGGGAGTTTTGCAACAGCTGGAGGCACCCTGTTTGGGAATCACTGGCGTAGAATACCCCTATGTCCACCCCTATGCAATCCCTAATTTAGGCCTCAAATGCGCATGGCGCTCTCACTTTGGAGCCCTGTCGTATTTCAAGGCAACAGTTAAGGGTCACATATGGGGTATCGCCGTACTCGGGAGAAATTGTGTTACAAATTTTGGGGGGTATTTTCTGCTTTTACCCTTTTTAAAAATGTAAAATTTTTGGGAAAACAAGCATTTTAGGTAAAAAAAATTTTTTTTTTTTACATATGCAAAAGTCGTGAAACACCTGTGGGGTATAAAGGTTCACTTAACCCCTTGTTACGTTCCCCGAGGGGTCTAGTTTCCAAAATAGTATGCCATGTGGTTTTTTTTTTGCTGTTCTGGCACCATAGGGGCTTCCTAAATGCGGCATGCCCCCAGAGCAAAATTTGCTTTCAAAAAGCCAAATGTGACTCCTTCTCTTCCGAGACCTGTAGTGCGCCAGCAGAGCACTTTTCACCCCTATATGGGGTGTTTTCTGAATCGGGAGAAATTGGGCTTCAAATTTTTAGGGGTATTTTCTGCTATTACTCTTTTTAAAAATGTAAAATTTTGGGGAAAACAAGCATTTTAGGTAAAAATTATTATTATTTTTTTACATTTGCAAAAGCCGTGAAACACCTGTGGGGTATAAAGGCTCACTTTACCCCTAGTTACGTTCCCCAAGGGGTCTAGTTTCCAAAATGGTATGCTATGTGTTTTTTTTTTTTGCTGTTCTGGCACCATAGGGGCTTCCTAAATGCAACATGCCCCCCCAAAAACCGTTTCAGAAAAACGTACTCTCCAAAATCCCCTTGTCGCTCCTTCCCTTCTGAGCCCTATACTGCGCCCGCCGAACACTTTACATGGACATATGAGGTATGTGCTTACTCGAGAGAAATTGGGTTTCAAATACAAGTAAAATTTTTCTCCTTTTACCCCTTGTAAAAATAAAAAAATTGGGTCTACAAGAACATGTGAGTGTAAAAAATGAAGATTGTGAATTTTCTCCTTCACTTTGCTGCTATTCCTGTGAAACACCTAAAGTGTTAAAACGCTGACTGAATGTCATTTTGAATACTTTGGGGGGGTGTAGTTTTTATAATGGGGTCATTTATGGGGTATTTCTAATATGAAGACCCTTCAAATCCACTTCAAACCTGAACTGGTCCCTGAAAAATACCGAGTTTGAAAATTTTGTGAAAAATCAGAAAATTGCTGCTGACCGTTGAAGCCCTCTGGTGTCTTCCAAAAGTAAAAACTTGTCAATTTTATGATGCAAACATAAAGTAGACATATTGTATATGTGAACAAAAAAAATGTATTCGTAATATCCATTTTCCTTACAAGCAGAAAGCTTCAAAGTTAGAAAAATGCAAAATTTTCAAATTTTTCATCAAATTTACGGATTTTTCACCAAGAAAGGATGCAAGTTACCACAAAAATTTAGCACTATGTTAAAGTAGAATATGTCACGAAAAACCAATCTCGGAATCAGAATGATAAGTAAAAGCATTCCAGAGTTATTAATGTTTAAAGTGACAGTGGTCAGATGTGCAAAAAACGCTCCGATCCTTAAGGCCAAAATGGGCTTGGTCCTGAAGGGGTTAAAGGGGTATTCCAGGAAAAAACTTTTATTATATATCAACTGGCTCCAGAAAGTTAAACAGATTTGTAAATTACTTCTATTAAAAAATCTTAATCCTTTCAGTACTTATGAGCTTCTGAAGTTAAGGTTGTTCTTTTCTGTCTAAGTACTCTCTGATGACACGTGTCTCGGGAAACGCCCAGTTTAGAAGAGGTTTGCTATGGGGATTTGCTTCTGAATTGGGCGTTTTCCGAGACACGTGTCATCAGAGAGCACTTAGACAGAAAATAACAACCTTAACTTCAGAAGCTCATAAGTACTGAAAGGATTAAGATTTTTTAATAGAAGTAATTTACAAATCTGTTTAACTTTCTGGAGCCAGTTGATATATATTAAAAAAGGTTTTTCCTGGATAACCCCTTTAAAGTGACAGTGGTCAGATGTACAAAAAATGCTCAGGTCCTTAAGGTGAAAATGGGCTGGGTCCTTAAGGGGTTAAAAAGGTTTTGCGGGGGTATCCTACATCAGCCATTGATTGGCTGATCAAGCAACTCCATGTGCCAACCCCAGGAAATCCTGCACAGCAACACTGTGCTCAATGAGATCTATGCCCCCTTAATGTGGTATTCCAGGAATTTGTTTTATTTGACTATGCTACAGGGGCTGTAAAGTTAGTGTACTTCATAATATAGTGTCTGTACCTGTGTGTGACGGTTTTCTCTCAATTCTTCTGTGATTTTCACTCCAATATTTATTTTTAACAGCATACAAAATTACTGTTGTCTCAGATTTTTCCCAGGTTGCAATGCGGCCGAGACCTGACTCACAAGTCAGCTGATGACAGGGAGCCTGTCTGCTTCAATGGGTGGAGGGATCTCTTGGTGGGAGAGAGATCAATCTGCAACAGCTGTAGGAACTCTGAGTGAAAACCACACTGATTTGAATGGCTGCAGCTCATTTATGCTTCAGTGGGTGGGGTCGCTGATGTGTGGGAGGGAGGAAAATGGAATTATGGGATTTGTAGTCAAAGAAGAAAACACAAACAGGAAAATACCCGTTCACAAAAAGCTAGCCACAGTGTTATGGTAATCTCACAACATAGCCGTTTAGCCCCAAGACAAGTGCAGATCCTTCCTAAGCATGTCCATTACTGTCTGCCAGGTACGTACTAAAATCACCTTATGGTGGATAACCCCTTTAAGGCTAGGTTCAGACTATGGAATTTCTACCTGGAATTCCGCTTTGAAATTGCAGGCAGAAATTCTGCTTGCAAAAATGCACAAGCCCAGTGAATGGGTTTTTACGTTCACCAATTCACACTTCGGAATTTTGTAAGCGGAATTTGTGAACGGAAAATTTGCTTTAAGAATATGCGCCTGTAGAATGGCATTGCTCATTCTTCAGGCGGATATACTCGCAGAACACATTGCTGTGTATTGTGGACTGCAATGCCCACGCAGTCCTAGCGCCGAACTCGGAATCTCTAGACGGAAATTTTCCATCTGGAGGTTCCGTAGTCTGAACCTAGCCTAATACGTATAAAAAATAATGTTCTCAAGATAAAGATAGGGCAGTAATAGATATATATAAATATATATGACATGTACTATTACACAGGTAACTACTTCAGTCTGTCACTCCGCAAAGTAGAGGACCATAACGGTGTTCATCTGAGTGTTTCTCTGTTCTCTGTTCTTATTTTATGAGGGAGATGATTGTCTTCTACAAGAATCCTGTATTTTTCAGTTACGGCCGCATAGCCTTTTTGTCACATCTTGTTATTTCCACCTTGGCTCTAATCAATGTCATTGTGATGCTGTTTATATTATGCCGTATTCTGTCAATGAAATTATTTAACAATAACTAACTAAATAGTGGTCGGAATACCCTTTTCATCTAGTCTTGCTTAATGCATGGAAACAGTGAAAATCTGTATATTTATCAGGCTTTATTTTTCCTTTTTGTCATACTATTAGTGTTACTGTAGATGTAATGCCTCTACTCACTGATTCTCCCTACAAAGATCCAGTAAGGCTATGTTTACACTGTATGTTTTTGCTGATATTCGTAGCCATAAAAAATTAGTCCATAGACTTTCATATAACACATTGTTTTTTGTTAAAAGACAAAACGGGGGGGGGGGAAATGTTTAAACTGTGTGAACATAAAAGTTAGCTGGAAATAAGTCTGCCAGTTTAATGGTTAACACAGACATTTCTCCTCCAAGCCAGCAGATGGCACATTTCCTTTTTTGTCAGCCCCCTGCCATCCAGGAAGACACATAGCATAGTAGTCCTGTGTGAGTCAGAAGCTGTGCCAGTATTACAGTGTGTGCAGTGCAATCCTCAGCCTGGAAGATGAGCTCTGCAAAGGACCCAGTGGTGATTGTGGCAGCTGCCCGCACTCCTATAGGTAACCACCACATCAAGTGTTGTGTGTATATTATGTGATATATCTATTGCAGACAGTATTATGTGATGGCAGTGATACATTTATTGTGTCCAGTGTTGTGTGTATATTATGTGATATATCTATTGCAGCCAGTATTATGTGATGGCAGTGATACATTTATTGTGTCCAGTGTTGTGTGTATGCTATATGAAGGTGGTGATACATTTATTGTGTCCAGTGTTGTGTGTATGCTATATGAAGGTGGTGATACATTTATTGAACCTAATGTTGTATACAGTTGATACAATGTTGTATGTATGATGGCGGTGAAGCATTTATTGCATACAATGTTGTGTACATATGAAGGCAATGATAAATATAGTGCACACAATGTTGTGTACATATAAATGCAGTGATACACTTAGTGCACCCAATGTTGTGTACATATAAATGCAGTGATACACTTAGTGCACCCAATGTTGTGTACATATAAAGGCGGTGATACATTTAGTGCACCCAATGTTGTGTACATATAAAGGCAATGATAAATATAGTGCACACAATGTTGTGTACATATAAATGCAGTGATACACTTAGTGCACCCAATGTTGTGTACATATAAATGCAGTGATACACTTAGTGCACCCAATGTTGTGTACATATAAAGGCGGTGATACATTTAGTGCACCCAATGTTGTGTACATATAAATGCAGTGATACACTTAGTGCACCCAATGTTGTGTACATATAAAGGCGGTGATACATTTAGTGCACCCAATGTTGTGTACATATAAAGGCAATGATAAATATAGTGCACACAATGTTGTGTACATATAAATGCAGTGATACACTTAGTGCACCCAATGTTGTGTACATATAAATGCAGTGATACACTTAGTGCACCCAATGTTGTGTACATATAAATGCAGTGATACACTTAGTGCACCCAATGTTGTGTACATATAAATGCAGTGATACACTTAGTGCACCCAATGTTGTGTACATATAAAGGCGGTGATACATTTAGTGCACCCAATGTTGTGTACATATAAAGGCAATGATAAATATAGTGCACACAATGTTGTGTACATATAAATGCAGTGATACACTTAGTGCACCCAATGTTGTGTACATATAAATGCAGTGATACACTTAGTGCACCCAATGTTGTGTACATATAAATGCAGTGATACACTTAGTGCACCCAATGTTGTGTACATATAAATGCAGTGATACACTTAGTGCACCCAATGTTGTGTACATATAAAGGCGGTGATACATTTAGTGCACCCAATGTTGTGTACATATAAAGGCAATGATAAATATAGTGCACACAATGTTGTGTACATATAAATGCAGTGATACACTTAGTGCACCCAATGTTGTGTACATATAAATGCAGTGATACACTTAGTGCACCCAATGTTGTGTACATATAAAGGCGGTGATACATTTAGTGCACCCAATGTTGTGTACATATAAATGCAGTGATACACTTAGTGCACCCAATGTTGTGTACATATAAATGCAGTGATACACTTAGTGCACCCAATGTTGTGTACATATAAATGCAGTGATACACTTAGTGCACCCAATGTTGTGTACATATAAAGGCGGTGATACACTTAGTGCACCCAATGTTGTGTACATATAAATGCAGTGATACACTTACTGGACCCAACGTTGCGAACATATAAAGGCGGCGATACATTTAGTGCACCCAATGTTGTGTACATATAAATGCAGTGATACATTTAGTGCACCCAATGTTGTGTTGTGTACATATAAATGCAGTGATACACTTAGTGCACCCAATGTTGTGTACATATAAAGGCGGTGATACACTTAGTGCACCCAATGTTGTGTACATATAAATGCAGGGATACACTTAGTGCACCCAACGTTGCGAACATATAAAGGCGGCAATACATTTAGTGCACCTAATGTTGTTGTGTACACATGAAGGCGGCAATACATTTAGTGCACTTAATGTTGTGTACATATCAAGGTGGCGATACATTTAGTGCACCCAATGTTCTTTACCTTATGTGATGTCACTTACACATTTATTTGACTCTCTAAGCCTGTGGTCCCCAACCTGTGGCTTTTTAGCTGTTGCAAACTACAACTCCCAGCATCCCCCCCCCCCCCCATGTGGCTGAGTATAAGCCATTTCTTCTTGGGCTAGTCACCTGCAGTCTCTAGAACAGTGTTTTTCGAAGAGTGTGCTTCTATCTGATGCAAAACTACAACTCCCTGCGGCTGTCCGGGCATGCTGGGAGTTGTAGTTTTGCAACAGCTTGAGACAGTAACACACTGCTCTAGAATCCCTGTGATGAGACTCTGCATGTATTAGTCTTTACCAGAAATACCTCTCCTGGTTTTTATTTGTCGCCGGATCTGTTGCCGTGGAAACTAATCTATCTATCCATCTATACATTCCACATTTGTATAACTTAAACATTCTTGAAACTAAAATGATTGCTTGATGTAAACCAGACAGTATAATTCCAATAAACACTTCTTGTAATACATAGACTGTTCTATTAACCAACCGCTTCTACTGTACCTAACGCGCTTTCCTATAGTAAATGGGCGAGTCCTGGCACACGTGATGGAAACGTCATTAATATTCATTTATCAGAAGTGGAGTGAAGGGAGGAGCTGCAACTGAAGTCAGTCAGCTTTCCCAACCGCCGCTACTGATTGGCTGATTGGTGTAGAACCATATCAGGTAGCGACTTTCTGATTGGTCACTGCTCTGACGTGTTCTTCACCCGCGTTCTGATTGGCTGTTAGAGTAAAACCACGCTGCAGGGATGTGTTGTCAGTGGTCTGGCTGCTGCACGGCCGTTCGCGAAGAGGGAGGAGGGGCGGAGTGATATCTTTGGGTCGGTGTCCTTACGCTGCCTGGTTGTGTTGTGCAAAGTTCAGCTGTAACAATGCGCAAGGTGTTACAGAAATTACTCAAATATTTAACAAATAATTTTTACAGTTTAAAAAAGTGCACAGGAGAGAAAAAAATTCTTCCCAATTGACGTTTAGTTACAATTTTCTTTATTTTTGACGGATTTTGCCCCCCCCCCCCCCCCAAAAAAAAAAGGCAAAATAAAAACTAGCTGTAAAGTTATAAAAATAGGCTGAGATTTTTTTTTTTAACCCCTTCAGGACGGAGCCCATTTTGGCCTTAAGGACCGGAGCGTTTTTTTGCACATCTGACCACTGTCACTTTAAACATTAATAACTCTGGAATGCTTTTAGTTATCATTCTGATTCCGAGATTGTTTTTTCGTGACATATTCTACTTTAACATAGTGGTACATTTTTGTCGATACTTGCATCCTTTCTTGGTGAAAAATCCGTAAATTTGATGAAAAATTTTAAAATTTTGCATTTTTCTAACTTTGAAGCTTTCTGCTTGTAAGGAAAATGGATATTACGAATACATTTTTTTTTGGTTCACATATACAATATGTCTACTTTATGTTTGCATCAAAAAATGTATGAGTTTGTACTTTTGGAAGACACCAGAGGGCTTCAACGGTCAGCAGCAATTTTCCGATTTTTCACAAAATTTTCAAACTCTGTATTTTTCAGGGACCAGTTCAGGTTTGAAGTGGATTTGAAGGGTCTTCATATTATAAATACCCCATAAATGACCCCATTATAAAAACTACACCCCCTAAAGTATTCAAAATGACATTCAGTCAGCGATTTAACCCTTTAGGTGTTTCACACGAATAGCAGCAAAGTGAAGGAGAAAATTCACAATCTTCATTTTTTACACTCACATGTTCTTGTAGACCCAATTTTTGAATTTTTACAAGGGGTAAAAGGACAAAATTTTTACTTGTATTTGTAGCCCAATTTCTCTCGAGTAAGGACATACCTCATATGTCTATGTAAAGTGTTCGGCGGGCGCAGTAGAGTGCTCAGAAGGGAAGGAGCGACAAGGGGATTTTGGAGAGTACGTTTTTCTGAAATGGTTTTTGGGGGGCATGTTACCTTTAGGAAGCCCTTATGGTGCCAGAACAGCAAAAAAAAAACCACATGGCATACCATTTTGGAAACTAGACCCCTCGGGGAATGTAACATGGGATAAAGTGAACCCTAATACCCCACAGGTGTTTCACGACTTTTGCAAATGTAAAAAAAAAAAAAAAATTTTACCTAAAATGCTTGTTTTCCCAAAAAATTTTTATTTTTAAAAAGGGTAATAGCAGAAAATACCCCTAAAAATTTGAAGCCCAATTTCTCCCGATTCAGAAAACACCCCATATGGGGGTGAAAAGTGCTCTGCTGGCGCACTACAGGTCTCGGAAGAGAAGGAGTCACCTTTGGCTTTTTGAACGCTTTCCCAAAAATTTAACATTTTTAAAAAGGGTAAAAGCAGAAAATACCCCCCAAAATTTGTAACAGAATTTCTCCCGAGTACAGCGATACCCCATATGTGACCCTTAACTGTTGCCTTGAAACACGACAGGGCTCCAAAGTGAGAGCGCCATGCGCATTTGAGGCCTAAATTAGGGATTGCATAGGGGTGGACATAGGGGTATTCTACGCCAGTGATTCCCAAACAGGGTGCCTCCAGCTGTTGCAAAACTCCCAGCATGCCTGGACAGTCAACGGCTGTCCGACAATACTGGGAGTTGTTTTGCAACAGCTGGAGGCTCCGTTCTGGAAACAGTGGCGTACCAGACGTTTTTCATTTTTATTGGGGAGGGGAGGGGGGCTGTGTAGGGGTATGTGTATATGTAGTGTTTTTTACTTTTTATTTTATTTTTTGTGTTAGTGTAGTGTTTTTAGGGTACAGTCACACGGGCGGGGGTTCACAGTAGTTTCTCGCTGGCAATTTGAGCTGCAGCAGAAAGTTTGCGGCAGCTCAAATTTGCACCCAGATACTTACTGTAATCCTCCGCCCATGTGAGTGTACCCTGTACGTTCACATTGGGGGGGACATCCAGCTGTTGCATAACTACAACTCCCAGCATGCCCGTTGGCTGTCGGTGACTGCTGAGAGTTGCAGTTTTGCAACAACTGTAGGCACACTGGTTATGTATCACTGAGTTTGTGACCTAACTCAGTGTTTCACAACCAGTGTGCCTCCAGCTGTTGCAAAACTACAACTCCCAGCATGTACGGTGCATGGTGTACGGTGACTGCTGAGAGTTGTAGTTTGCAACAGCTGGAGGCACACCGGTCGTGAAACACTGAGTTAGGTAAAAAAAAAACTCTAGAGTTTCACAACCAGTGTGCCTTCAGCTGTTGCAAAACTACAACTCTCAGCAGTCACCGACAGCCAACGGGCATGCTGGGAGTTGTAGTTATGCAACCAGCAGATGCACCACTACAACTCCCAGCATGCACTTTAGCTGTTTGTGCAAGCTGGGAGTTGTAGTTATACAACAGCTGAAGGTACACTTTTCCATAGAAAGAATGTGCCTCCAGCTGTTGCAAAACCATAAGTCCCAGCATGCCCATAAGGGAATGCTGGGAGTTGTGGTGGTCTGCCTCCTGCTGTTGCATAACTACAGCTCCCAGCATGCCCTTTTTGCATGCTGGGAGCTGTTGCTAAGCAACAGCAGGAGGCTGTCACTCACCTCCAACGATCCAGACGCTGCAGGTCAGTCCCTCGTCGTCGCCGCCGCAGCTGCTCCTGGGGCCCCGATCCCAACAGGGGCGCCGGGGATCGGGGTCCCCAGCACCCGGGGTGCACGTCCCGCACCCGCTCACGTCCTCCGGAAGAGGGGCGGAGCGGGTGCGGGAGTGACACCCGCAGCAGGCGCCCTGATTGGTCGGCCGGTAATCCGGCCGACGAATCAGGGCGATCGTGAGGTGGCACCAGTGCCACCTCACCCCTGCAGGCTCTGGCTGTTCGGGGCCGTCAGAGACGGCCCCGAACAGCCAGTAATTCCGGGTCATCGGGTCACTGGAGACCCGATTGACCAGGAATCGCCGCAGATCGCTGGACTGAATTGTCCAGCGATCTGCGGCGATCGCCGACATGGGGGGGCATAATGACCCCCCTGGGCGATATGCCGGGATGCCTGCTGAACGATTTCAGCAGGCATCTGGCTCCGGTCCCCAACCGGCTAGCGGTGGGGGACGGAATTCCCACGGGCGTATGGATACGCCCTCGGTCCTTAAGGACTCGGGATGCAGGGCGTATCCATACGCCCTATGTCCTGAAGAGGTTAAATAAAGGTAATTTAAAAAAAACATTTTTAACCAATTTGTATAAAATAGCACTTTACATAAATGGACAATTTAAAAAAAATTATTAATTTATTTTCCAGCTACGAAAAACTGTGTGTGATGAAGATCTGGTAATGGCTAGTAGTAAAATGCAGTTTCTTAAAATAATTCCCTGGGATTCTGTAGGACCCTCTACCGCAGCTTTGCAGAGCTGTTAAATCTGGACTATGGAGTACATGGGTGCTGGGGACTGGGAAGTGGCACTATCTCAGAGTATGTTCACACCATTAGGATGTCATGTGGATTTAAAGGGAACCTGACCCCAGTTTTATGCAGTGTGTCACCCTGGTAACTAGTCATAGGGGCAGGTCCCAGCAGCTGCTCTTTACCCTAATAGTACTGAGTGACGCGTCCTTATACACAGGGGGCGCTCCTCAGCGTTTGCAGGGCAGAGAGCAGTCGCCAGGACCACCACTACTTACCTGGGTTATCGCGGCTTTTTTAGGCAATGTTCAAACGACCGAAATTCTGCAATTCCACTTAAATTTGATACCGCAAAACTTGCTGCTGAATTCTGCGGAAATTCAAAGCCCCATTAAATTCAATGGGATTCCATCCGCAATTCCGCAAAATTTGAAAACAGGTCTTTAAATGTTGCAGAATTTCCGTGGCGGAAAATCTGCTGTGTGACTGGGACAGTGGAATCCCATTGATCATAATGGCCATTAAACTTTGGCAGAATTTCCGGTGGAATTATTCTGCAGAATTCCATACAAATATTTCACCTTGTCAGCAGATTCTGCATGTCCTCAGTACATTGACAGCCCCTCTGCAGCAGAAATAAGTGTCAGCCTAGAATCCTCTTGTGAGATAAACTTGACTAATGTGCACTCAGAATTTTGAGATACATGAGAGGACATGTAACCTTATAAATCACTGATCATTATGGCTGGTTTGGAAAATGTTTGGGGGGTTTTCACACTGTGTTGCAGTTTCCAGCATAAATATAGATCAGAGTTCTTCCCCTAGGTATACCTCTGATATTAGAGATCGGAGTTCTTCCCCTAGGTATACCTCTGATATTGTAGATCGGAGTTCTTCCCCTAGGTATACCTCTGATATTGTAGATCGGAGTTCTTCCCCTAGGTATACCTCTGATATTGTAGATCAGAGTTCTTCCCCTAGGTATACCTCTGATATTATAGATCAGAGTTCTTCCCCTAGGTATACCTCTGATATTATAGATCAGAGTTCTTCTCCTAGGTATACCTCTGATATTAGAGATCGGAGTTCTTCCCCTAGGTATACCTCTGATATTGTAGATCGGAGTTCTTCCCCTAGGTATACCTCTGATATTGTAGATCGGAGTTCTTCCCCTAGGTATACCTCTGATATTGTAGATCGGAGTTCTTCCCCTAGGTATACCTCTGATATTGTAGATCGGAGTTCTTCCCCTAGGTATACCTCTGATATTGTAGATCAGAGTTCTTCCCCTAGGTATACCACTGATATTATAGATCAGAGTTCTTCCCCTAGGTATACCACTGATATTATAGATCAGAGTTCTTCCCCTAGGTATACCTCTGATATTATAGATCAGAGTTCTTCCCCTAGGTATACCTCTGATATTATAGATCAGAGTTCTTCCCCTAGGTATACCTCTGATATTATAGATCAGAGTTCTTCCCCTAGGTATACCTCTGATATTAGAGATCAGAGTTCTTCCCCTAGGTATACCTCTGATATTAGAGATCAGAGTTCTTCCCCTAGGTATACCTCTGATATTAGAGATCAGAGTTCTTCCCCTAGGTATACCTCTGATATTAGAGATCAGAGTTCTTCCCCTAGGTATACCTCTGATATTAGAGATCAGAGTTCTTCCCCTAGGTATACCTCTGATATTATAGATCAGAGTTCTTCCCCTAGGTATACCTCTGGTATTATAGGTCAGAGTTCTTCCCCTAGGTATACCTCTGATATTATAGATCAGAGTTCTTCCTCTAGGTATACCTCTGATATTATAGATCAGAGTTCTTCCCCTAGGTATACCTCTGATATTATAGATCAGAGTTCTTCCCCTAGGTATACCTCTGATATTGTAGATCAGAGTTCTTCCCCTAGGTATACCTCTGATATTAGAGATCAGAGTTCTTCCCCTAGGTATACCTCTGATATTAGAGATCAGAGTTCTTCCCCTAGGTATACCTCTGATATTAGAGATCAGAGTTCTTCCCCTAGGTATACCTCTGATATTAGAGATCAGAGTTCTTCCCCTAGGTATACCTCTGATATTGTTGCATCAGTCATACGTATAAATTCATGTTCAAAGAATACAACAACATTTTGAATAGTTTGTATTGCAGCTATGTTCCATTGAAGTTAATGGAGCCAATATATAATGCCATGCACAACCTGAGGACAGACAGGGTGCTGTTTTTTAAAAAAAAAATTAGCTATGTTTTTTTTTTTTTTTTTGATAACCCCTTATATAATTCTTATGGTGGGTTCTAAAAAAAAAAAACAGTCGACACATCTTTTAGATTAGTAGCAGTAGTATGTTTCAATGTGGATAATTACAAAATGTTTCATTTATTAATAGGTTCATTCAATGGAGCCTTGTCGACTTTACCCGTTCATGCCCTGGGCACAGTTGTCATCAAGGAGGTTCTAAAGAGAGCCAGCATTAAGCCAGATGAGATCTCAGAAGTGATATTTGGCCATGTCTTAACTGCAGGTAAGTGGTTGTATAATACAGTGATCCCTCAACTTACAATGGCCTCAATATACAATAGTTTCAACATACAATGGTATTTTCTGGACCATTGTAAGTTGAAACCAGACTCAACATACAATGTACAGACAGTCCAGATCTGTGAAACATGTCAATGGCTGGAAGATCTGACCAATCAGAATGGGCAATTTACTGGTAAAACACCAGTATTACTGAAGTGTATGCACTGACTGGTGTCTGGTAGTGCCCCCTACAGTATAGGGAGGTATTACATGTTCTGTACTCTTTACCTGTACCAGGGTTACCTGCTCCTTTGGACACCAGGTGAGGACGGCTCCATGTTACTTTTTTAGGACATTGCATGTACCGTACAGGACCCTGAAGAAGCTCCTGTCCTCTACATAGACCAGTGTTTCCCAAGCAGGGTGCCCCCAGCTGTTGCAAAACTACAACTCCCAGCATGCCCGGACAGCCTTTGCTGACATAGACAGTGATTTACAGCTCCCAGCAGATCTTTCTTACTTTTATATGTAAGGATTTGCTTTATCTATATTAGTTATCTACTTATTTTTCTTTAATTCTCACTTTTTCCTATTTTCGGATGACATTTTGGATCTTGAGAACCAATTACCAGGTTTCCATAGAGTTATGGTCTCAACATACAATGGTCGTCCCAGAACCAAATAATATTGTAACTTGAGGGACCACTGTATAGGGATATTGGGGGAGATTTTACCTGTTAGGAAAAGTGGAGCAGTTGCCCATAGCAACCAGTCAGATATCATTCCTTTTTTTTTTCCAGAGGCCTTTTTATAAATAAATTAAATAAATAAGCAATGTGATTGGTTGCTTTGGGCAACTGCACCGCTGTTTCCCTGCAAAGGTTTTGATAAATCTGGCCATTATGTTGATGCATGAATACACATAATAAATCTTTGATTTCATTAAGGCCCCTTTAACACTATAAAGTTGTTCCGTTAAAAGATCCGTTATAAACATTAGTTAGAAAAGCCTTAAAAACGGAAGTTAAAGTCCATTTTTTGATTATCTGTTATGACCCGTTATAGTCCGTCATGAATAACGGATGTTATTTGTGACAGAAGAAAAAATGGCACATGCACTAATTTTTCTTCCGTCACAAGAACTAGGTAAATTGACGGCCGTTATTTTTAACATTGAAGTCTAAGGCAAATGGATGAGCCTTTGTGTCATCTGCTTGCACCTGGTTTATAATATCCGTTATTACTTCTGAGCATGCTCAGAAGAGGGGACATCAGCAGACTCCTGCAGTGCTGAGGGACTACTACTACTCCCATCATGAACAGACTTGTTTCCATGATGGGAGTAGTAATTCCCTGACTGTGGGAGTCTGCCAGTGGCTGGGGAGGCAACATTAGTACTACTACCCCCATCATGGAAAATACTCTGTTCCATGATGGGGGTTGCAGTACAGGGGCTTAGGGATTGATCGCACCGGGTCTCACTTCTGAGACCCCACGTGATCAGAAGTTATTAAGCAGGGGATCGACATCATGGTCCGCAACCCTGCGATGTATGGTGTGTTTTTACATTTATTTTTAAATCCCCCACGGGGAGCCCTGAATGGCCGGTACCATTCATGGCTCCTAGTGCGGTTTTTAAAATGAACATTGTGAGTGGCAGCAAAGGCCATATGTATATTAAAAGCGCTGTGGGGGGCAAGATATATAGCCTATTTATCTTGCCCCCCCCCAGCGCATTTATAATATGCCCCCCCCCCCCGCAGCGCATTAATAAACATATGACCCCCGCCGGCTCATTTATAAATATATACCCCCCGCTGGCGCATTTATAATATGCCCCCCGCAGCGTATTAATAAAAATATGACCCTCCCGCCGTCACATTTATAAATATATACCCCCCGCCAGCGCATATGTCATATTATGCCACCGCAGCGCTATATGTGAACAGTATTTCTATCAGCAGCCGGCCAGCCTGATAATGCTGATACAATACTTTTAATTCATAGCGCTGCGGTGGCATATGTATATAAAAGTGCATAGAGTTATCTGCCCACCACAGCACTTTTATATACATATGCCACCGCAGCGCTGTGAATGAAAATTATTTTATCAGCATCATCGGGCTTGCCGGCTGCTGATAGAAATACTTTTCACATATAGTGCTGCAGTGGCATAATATGGCAAATGCACTGCGGAGGGCACATTATAAATGTGCTGGCAGGGGGTATATATTTATAACTGCGACGGCAGGGGGTATCGTTATTAATGGCTGTGGGGGGCTAGATTTATAGGCTATATATCTGCCCCCCCTGCAGCACTATATATCTTGCCCCCCTCAGCGCTTTTAATATACATATGGCCCCCGCTGCTTCTCACAATGTTCATTTTAAAAACCCTGCAGAGAACCCTGAATGGCTCCTCCGTACCGGCCATTCAGGGCTCCAAGCGGGGGATTTAAAAATGAAAGTAAAAACACACGATACATCGCAGGGTTATGGACCATGCCGCCCGCCCCCCCTGCTTAATAACTTCTGATCACATTGGGTCTCAGGAGTGAGAACCGGTGCAATCAATCCCTCAGCCCCTGTACTACAACCCTCATCATGGAACAGAGTCTGTTCCATGATGGGGGTAGTAGTACAAACACTTATGTAGCCTCCCAAGCCACCGGCAGACTCCCGCAGTGGGGAATTACTACTCCCATCATGGAAACAAGTCTGTTCCATGATTGGAGTAGGATTAGTCCCGGCTGTGTGAGTCTGTAGGCAGAGGTGTTAAAACGGCCGTAGATGAGGGATTTTATGACTGGCTTAACGGATGAATATGCCCGTTATTTTGATGGACATTATTCAGCCGTTAGCACCCGTTATTTCATTCGTTACTATACATCCGTTATTACACAGAAAACGGATGTTTAATAACAGATAAATACTCATAGTGTGAAAGGAGCCTAAGACATTTTCTGGCTGAAGCAACTTATGGTAGTTAAGACCCTATGCACATTCTGTCTTGTGTAGATACATAATATGGCACTCCGTTTCAGAATGTTTTTTCTATAGAATATCCCATTATAGAGGTATCGACCAATAAAAGATGACTAGTAGTGTACTTGGTACGCAATGAAATTGGGTAGAAATGCCTTATATGATGGCTTATTTTTCTTTTTGTAATCATCTGTAGGCACTGGGCAGAACCCTACTCGTCAAGCCAGTGTGGCTGCTGGGATTCCCTACTCTATTCCAGCCTGGAGTTGCCAGATGATCTGTGGCTCAGGCTTAAAGTCAGTTAGCCTTGGAGCTCAATCTATATTAACTGGTGAATCAGACATTGTCGTGGCTGGTGGCATGGAGAGCATGAGTCAGGTAAGACTGTGCATAATATTCAGAGTAATAAAGAAGCTTGAGATAATGTGTCCTTTATTGTAAATTCCAATCGGCACTTTTTCTTTTTTTCTTTTTTTTTTAAAACATGTCAAGGTGAAAGGATTTTAAGTGCCCAAACACCTTCATACCAAAGTTGGCCAAATCTTTGGCAGCTGTCTAAGGTGATTATATCAGTGGTGAAAAGGGTTGGGCATGTTGGATTTTTTCCACCCAACCCTATTGTTCTGGGAGGGATAAGCCGCCACCAGAGCAGCCACCCCTCTCTATAGACAACACATAAACATTTAGCAGTGCGGAACGTTTATGTAAATAGGGAGTTCGAGATAGATGACTGTTGGCCCAATGAATGTTTAGCCAACAGTTATTAATAATGTATGGCAACCTTTAGGATTAGTGCAAACAATTGAAGTGAGAAGTGATTTTAGAGATTAATAGTTGTGTTAGGCTGGCGTTGCACACAGTGGCCCAGATTTATCAAACTGTGTGAGAGAAAAAGTGGAGGGATTTTCCCACAGCAACCAATCACAGCTCAGCTTTCACTTTACCTCAGCTCGTTAGCTGAGATGTGATTGGCTGCTGTGGCCAGTCATTTTTGGGGAAAATTACTACTTCAGTTTTTGATGCAGTTTCTTGAGCCAAAGCCAGAAATGGATCCAGCAGGAAGGAAAAGACCTTCCCATTATGTTTCCATTCTTTTAGCATTCACTACTGGCTCTACTTTGGCCCAAAAACCTGAATGAAAAACTTTTCCCCCTAAAAACACTGTGTGTGAGACCAGCTTAAGTGGATATACCGCGGTTTTAGGTCCGGTAAGAAAACCGTATATAGGGGGAAAAAATGAGCTGACCGGAGTCACTATCTGAGTCCAATCGGCTCATTCAAGTGAACAAAATACGGGCTGGGTCTGGCTGGGATATGGGAGCGTCCGGTGTTCACTCCCACTAGTGGGATCCGGTGACCGTATCTTCAAAACGTAGTGTGAACCCATCCTAAGACAGGTGTTACCAAACAGTCCAACATGAAATAGTGGTCTGCAAAGTAGTGACCAGTAGAACACAAGATCAGGCATTCACTAACGTCTCTGATCTTGTGTTGAGATTTGTGATTTTCCTTTGACTTCCTCCATTAACATGAATTCATGGCTGTTATTTTGGCAGTTTTAGATCTGATGCACTAGTTGATAGGTTACATGCCAAAAAAAAGCCTGGGAACCTATAATGCAGTACATTAAGAAAAGATTACATAAAGGTTTACCAATCTGGAATGGAAACAGTGGCAAAACAGTATCCATAATATGTTCATAAATGCTTATATGTGCACAAAAACCCAGTCCCTTTGTTCATCTCTGTAATCTTACTCAGTTGTTTTATCTATATACCTTTTATTTTCAGGCTCCACATTTAGTCCACATGAGGGCAGGTGTGAAAGCTGGGGATGTCCCATTACAAGACAGTATTCTGTGTGATGGTCTTAATGATGCATTTTATAAGTATCATATGGGAGTAACAGGTAAGACTATTGTACTGTAAACTGTTTTCATTTTTTTTTTTTAACATAGGCCCTATTAACAGTCGGGGCTTTGTCACAATTAAATGCCAGGATAACTTCAAAAACGTGTTCTAATATGTACCATGGCATGGCCATTGACTTTAATAGATAAATCAAATTCTACTAGTGGCTACATTTTGTGTGCCTCACAAAGTCAATTTCATTTCTTTCATTTCTGTACATTTGTTTACATGTGTTGTCTTTATAGCTGAAAATGTGGCCAAGCAGTGGAAAATCTCTAGAGAGGAGCAGGACAAGCTTGCAGTCCAGTCACAGAACAGGACTGAAACTTCACAGAAAGCGGGGTATTTTGACAAAGAGATTGTACCCGTTGAGGTTCCCTCAAGGAAAGGTAAGCAGCAGTATGCTATGTAATAGTGCCGATCCTATACAAGTGATTTCCTTACCTACTGTCCAATATATCCTGCATGACCACATTAGTATTTTTAACCCCTTTGGCAAAAAGTGCAGTGGGTCTTAGCTGTATCTTACAGATGATACTCTACTACAGGCCATGAAGGGGGCTCCCTTAGGCACTTAATTACTGGGCAAGAGGAAGGGTCCAAAAAGCTGCCTGTCAGTATTATGCTAAATCAGAAGTATTGTATATTAAAAAAGATAATCAATAAGTATTACATGCCAAAAATGCACTTATAAAAACTTACTTGTCCTGCAAAATCAAGCCTTCATGTACCTCTGTAGATAAATAAAAATAGCATCAGTGCATGTGTCTGATCACGAATCCACTCAACCCAGACACTGCACCGCGCTCGTAGTTGATGGGGGCCCTAGTGGTCGGTCCCCTACCGTATAGACACTAACCGTCTATCCTATGGAAAATCTCTTTAAAATGGAGAATGTCTAAATGCCACATTACAGCTTGAACTATGTTCACTTTATTTAATTTTCCACAGGCCCTGTGACTGTAACAACTGATGAGTTTCCCCGCCATGGAAGCAGTTTAGAAGGAATGGCAAAATTGAAACCCTATTTCGTAAAGGATGGGACTGGTACTGTAACTCCAGCTAATGCCTCAGGTAAGTAGTGTTGTTTATGCCAGTTCTGACTCCATAAAATATTGTGGTATTGTGTTTTCAACATGGAATGGTCTGGAACAAAAGTAACAAAACAAAGTAAAATCTACAATCATTGTACACTTTCACTACTGGGTATGAAACTATCGGTTTCTACAATACTTATTAATGCTCTGTGTAGACAAAGTTAAAGGGGTTGTGCGCTGCCCTAATTTTCGGAGCTCCGCTCACAGTGTCCCGGAAGTTCATTACTCCGAACGCTGTGTGCGGGCTTCCGTGTTCGCGGCCGCCGGGCGTGACGTCACGGCCGGCCCATCGCCCACCCCCTCGTGATGTCTCGCCCGCTTCCTCGTGACGTCACGCCCGCCCCCTCTACCAAAGTCTATGGGAAGGGGGCGTGACAGCGGTCGCGCCCCCTTCCCATAGACTTTCGTTGAGGGGGCGGGCAAGACGTCGTGAGGGGCCGGGCGTGACGTCACGCCCGGCGGCTGCGAACATGGAAGCCCGCACACAGCGTTCGGAGTAATTAACTTCCGGACGCTGTGAGCGGAGCTCCGAAAGTCAGGGCACCGCACAACCCCTTTAAAGCCTTTCGAGAGAGTCATATTAGAGAAATTTACTGACATGAACAGCCAACAGAAGGCTTAGATGCATGTTTGTTTTGCATTTGCTCTATCTACTGAAAGACACAAGCTACTCCAGTAGGAATAAAAGTAATCAGATGCATACAAAACACCATGCAGAACGTCCAAAAAAAACTCCCACTCTTCTGACATGTGTTGGGTGAATGGTGCCCTGTAGGTATATATAATGTATATACTTGGAACAAGAAGTTAGAGAAGGCGGATGGCAATAGGACTGCAGGCTCAGACTACACAGAATTTGTTTGTTGTCTGTTACCATGGAAACATAGTCCCATATAGGAGCTGTAGACACAGAATGGTGGGAATGTTTAATGGAACAATAAATTAAATCAGTTGCAAAAGTGGACATGGTCATTAAACAGTGCTTATTTAGTCCCTAATTTGTAAATAGTAAATTAAGTTCCAGGAGTTGCCATGTTGTATATAAAACATTGGTAAAACGAAAATAACTTTTTTGTTCCCTCATACAGCTTCAGATGATATCACTAGCAGTGCCGATCTGCTCCATATACTTATATTATGCTGCCATCTTAGCACAAGTAACTCTAAGTTACTGCAGTCACTTGGTTGACATGGTAACGGCCATAATTGTGGTAGCAGCTTTTCTATTGAGGATAGTGACACCATACATATTCATGTACATCGAAAAATAGCATGTGTCAGCACATAAGAACCATTTGGCTCATCTAGTCTGCTAAATATTCTGAATACTATCAATAGTCCCTATCTTCTATGAAGGGTAGCCTTATACCTATCTCCATCTTATATGAAGGATAGCCTTATACCTATCTCCATCTTATATGAAGGATAGCCTTATACCTATCTCTATCTTATATGAAGGATAGCCTTATACCTATCTCTATCTTATATGAAGGATAGCCTTATGCTTATCCCATGCATGCTTAATCTCCTTCACTGTATTTGCAGCTGTCACTTCTCCAGCAGGCCATTCCATGCATCCACTACTCTCAGTAAAATAATACTTCCTGATATTACGGCATAAACCTTTGCCCCTCTTATTTAAACCTATGTCCTCTTGTATTTTAAAGTTTCCATCCTATCCCCTCTGTCTCGTCTTTCTTCCAAGCTATACATGTTCATATTCTTTAACCTTTCCTGGTAAGTTTTATCCTGCAATCCATCTTCTAGTTTAGTAGCTCTTCTCTTAACTCTCTCCAAAATATCTATTTCCTTCTGGAGAAGGACTGCGCACAATACTTTGTCAGGTTTCACCAGTGCTTTGTACAGCGGCATGAGCACTTCCCTCTTTCTACTGCTAATACCTCTCCCCAAACGCCCAAGCATTCTGCTTGCATTTCCTGCTGCTCTATGACATTGTCTGCCTACCCTTAAAGGGGTATTCCATGAAAAAAACATTTTTTTTCATATCAACTGGCTCCAGAAAGTTAAACAGATTTGTAAATGACTTCTATTTTAAAAATCTTAATCCTACCAGTACTTATTAGCTGCTGAAGTTGAGTTGTTCTTTTCTGTCTGACAACAGTGCACTCTGTCTCAGGAACTGTCCAGAGCAGGAGAGGTTTGTTATGGGGATTTGCTGCTACTCTGGACAGTTCCAGAGACAGACAGAGGTGTCAGCAGAGAGCACTGTTGTCAGACAGAAAAGAACAACTCAACTTCAGCAGCTAATAAGTACTAGTAGGATTAAGATTTTTTTATTGAAGTAATTTACAAATCTGTTTAAAGGGGTATTTCAGGCAAAAAAAATTTTTTATATATCAACTGGCTCCGGAAAGTTAAACAGATTTGTAAATTACTTCTATTAAAAAATCTTAATCCTTCCAATAGTTATTAGCTTCTGAAGTTGAGTTGCTGTTTTCTGTCTAACTATTTTCTGATGACTCACGTCCCGGGAGCTGTCCAGCTCCAATGGGGATATTCTCCCATCATGCAAGGGATATTCTCCCACCATGCACAGCTCCGTGACGTGACATCATCATTGAGCAGTTAGACAGAAAACTTCAGAAGCTAATAACCATTGGAAGGATTAAGATTTTTTAATAGAAGTAATTTACAAATCTGTTTACCTTTCCGGAGCCAGTTGATATATAAAAAAAAGTTTTTGCCTGGAATACCCCTTTAACTTTCTGGAGCCAGTTGGGAAAATGTTTTTTCATGGAATACCCCTTTAAGTCTTCGTTTGATTGAGGAATTCTCTAATTGGAGGCTTTTCAGTTCATTAAATAATACAGTATAATATTCTATTTTGCAACAATAATTAAACCTGGACACTTTTTAGGTATCAATGATGGAGCTGCAGCAGTAGTTCTTATGAAGAGATCTGAAGCAGAGCGCAGGCACCTCTTACCAATTGCGCAAATAGTTTGCACTGCTCAAGCTGGTTTGGATCCATCTATTATGGGAGTCGGACCTATTCCTGCTATTAGAAAAGCTGTAAGTTTCTGCAATGATTTAATTTTTTGTTTTCACTATTTTGTTGCTTCCACCTTCAGAGAGCTTTTTGTTTTTCCATCCAAAGCTTTTTTTTTTTTTGCAGGACCAATTGTACTTTTGTAAGAACACTACAAGAATTTAGGTGCACTAGTGTGGTGGATGTATACAATGACATTGGTTATTCCTCAACACTGATGTTAAAATTGAGACATTAACCAGTATATCCTTATATGAAGGACATACCTGAGCCCGCACACCAACGCCAAGGTTTCTCAAAGGGCACGGGACCTAATACTAGACCTACCTGTGCGTGACAAGCAAAACCAGGGGCCAGTGGGCAATTATGGCAGCATTAGGCCGACTCACAGCCTCCTAGGGCCAACAGACCACAAGGGCAGGATCTGCTCCCCCAGCATAAATGCACAACTGCATTTGGGGTTGAGCACCTCCAGCCATTTGAGACCATGTCTTTGTTGTTGTTTTGTAAGAACACCTTTTATAAAACCATAAAATATACTGAGAAATATGGACAATATAGGGAATTGTCTAATTAGTTTTTCATATCTTCCCTCAGAGCTGGACTCATCGTCTTTGTATAATCGCAGCTAGTCTCCTGCTTCTGCCACCTCCATAGACTTCTATAGGCAGCAGACCTGAAGTAGAAAATCCTTCTCCTCTCTATTTAGAGCTTTAGTTGTTTTATTTTTTTATTTTTTATTGTGAGTTATGGAACAGTGCAGGAGTGAGGAGAAATAGGTAGAGGAAAAAACCCAAAAACATTAAATTACCACAACTTTAACTATCCTTTTGAATAGGGGATAAGATGTTTCTAGTGGAGTACCCCTTTAAGACTTTGATATTGATGGCTGGTCTTTAGGATAGGCCATCAGTATCAGGCAGGTGGGGTTCTAATCAGCTTATTAAAGGGGCCATAACGTGAAGCTCGTGCCAGTTTTGGGCAAATGTCTTTTTAGGATACGAATAGTGGGTGTCAAGAATAGAATTTTTTACAACTACTGTAATTTCACAGACTTTTGTTTTTTGTATTTTTTCAGGTTGAAAAAGCAGGATGGAGCCTTGATGATGTTGATGTCTATGAAATAAATGAAGCATTTGCCGCTCAGGCCCTAGCAGTTGTTAAGGAGCTAGGACTGAACCCTGATAAGGTTAGTGCGTTAGATTTTTAGTAAATAAAAAGGGTGACGCTAGTATAGTCACAATGATGAACTTTGATCACCACTGCCTTTCAAAAAAGGGCTTTGACACTCCTTAGATATTCTCAGGAAACTACTATTGATCTAAATGTGGTTAGATTTCTAGTAACTAACAATATTGATGTAGGGTGTAGAAAAAAGGTGATTAGCTTCTGTTGTTGAAAGAGAATTTCACTGATAAAATGTGCCCATTTTGGGAAACAATTGCTATCCAGATGCAATATTAGGATACTTTTTAGTGCATCTTAACATAAAATTTAGTTGAAAAGTATTAAAGGAGAACTCCAGCCAAATGAAATTACCTTTATATAGCTGCACATGTTAAAGTTATATAACTGTATAATGTACAAGTGTAATCTTTGCTGAGCACTATTTTTATATACTATTCTTCTCTTAGCTTTTCCTCCAGGTAGGCTGTCCAGTAGTTCTTAGCACGTATGATGACTGTTGGGCACCAGTTTGCTGGACACAACAACTCACTTTTTAACATCACACTCCCTTCTCCTCAATTCAGAGCCGCGTTTCAGTGTATATGACTTATTGGCTGGATTTTTCCTTTAAATGGGTACTCCGGTGCTTAGACATCTTATCCCCTATCCAAAAAGATAGGGGATAAGATGCCTGATCGCGGGAATCCTGCCGCTGGGGACCCCCTTGATCCCCGTTTGTGATCAGTCCCCGGAGCGTATTCGCTCCGGGTCTGATTACCGGCGACCACAGGGCCGACGGTGTGTGACGTCACTCCTCCGCCCCCGTGTGACATCACACTCCGCCCCTCAATGCAAGCCTACGGGAGGGGGTGTTACGCGTAGCTGTGCAAGCCCTTATCTGGGGAAGGTTTTGCCCTGAATTCCTGGCAACTACAGCAGCAGAGGTACCAGCCAGGGGGTCTAATCTAGGGATACTACCTGCCTACTGGGGGGAGGGGGGGTTAATCTGTGACCTGGGCTGGTTTACTGAGTGCAATTCACATAGAGATCATGAGTAAATTGTGCAGGTCTGTTTATGTATGTGTGCATGCAAGCAAGAGTGTATTTGTGTGTGTATATATATATATATATATATATATATATATATATATACGCATACATATATATACGCACGCGCGCGGCGTGAGTTTGTGCTTTAGGGTGCACACACTAATGCAATAGGCTGCACACGTTAATCTAAAAGTTATGTTTATTTGCTAACTACTCTACCACAATTGGTGGCCATATTGGATTGTGAAATATTCTACAAACATAGTTTTCTCTAAAATAACTAGTCTGAAAATTACTTGATCACTTTCTCTACCACAATTGATCACCAGATTTGGCGGCCATAGTGGATTGCGCAATATTCTACATACATAGTTCTTTCCAAAATTGCTGCTCAGAACAGTGCGAAAATTAGCACACACATCCACGATCACCTTCTCCACCATTGAGGGTCAAAGCAATCGTGTGCGATTACCTGGCTGTGAAGCTTGGCTTTGCTGCTTGTAGCTACATTTTTTATTTATTTTTTAAATCAGATAGTTTTTATTACGTTTTTTCACAGTTTTACAATAACAGGCCCCACCCAAAACAAATCCGTCTCAACCCACCCCCACAAAAGCTCCTCCGCCCGTATCCTAGATAAGTCATAAACAAGCTCCAACTTAAGTACCACATTGACATAAATGAACAGATGAGCACATTCCACCAGAGCCATTTATAAATACCTCTCCAATTTCCGTCCAACAGGACACACATCCTTCCACATCCATACATCCCAGGAGGGCAAGCACATGTAGAATCCGCCACTTCAGTATCTCACTTGCCATACCACACGCAGCCACACATTTGGAAACATCCTACTAATAAGAGGCATCCAAAGGGGGGTCAAATCTCTGCACCCAGGGTCCCCAAATACCCTCAAACTTCCGCTCCACCTTGCACTTAATGTATACATTTTTTATTATTATTTCGTCACAAATTTCAAATGCTTATATCCGCTACACTGTAAATCCAAAACACATGTGACTTTGCATAGTAGTAGACCCTTGAGCTGTGCATAATCGTATGTAATATAAAGGTCACCTGGTAAGGCCGCCATCTTGGTTTTTGTGCCAATTGTGCACAATATTGAAAAATCTTCTCTGGAACCGCAAAAGCTACAGATATATAAATCGTTATATGTGGTGGCACTTTTGTGCTGAGTCCGATTTGTTCATTATAAGACTTTTGGTCACATGGTGTGGCCGCCATATTGAATTGCACATTATTGTACAAACATCCTCTTCTCTGAAACCGTTTGTTAGAATAACGTATAATTTGGCAGACGTGTTTATGGTTACCTCCTGTACCAAGGTTGTTGTATGCAACCAGACACCAATAACATTTAGATAGCATTAAAAGTAATGCGCAAATTGTTTTAGATGTGTGTAATATGTACACTGTTAATTAAACATTTTTGCACAATGGTAGAGTGCTCTATTGTGCTTAAATGTAAACACCTGTCTTTCTGAAACCATTACAGATTCAGATGTACAAACAGTTGTGTATAGTTACATTGTGACCTAGACTCATACATGTTCGTTTCACGTTATTTAACCACATGATTCGGTGGCCATATTAAATTCTGTAAATATCAAGAAAAAATATTATTTCTATGGGGCTTTTTCATATAGCTGTAATTGCCTCACTGTTAAATTAAAACTCCATAAAATTTTGCCCAAAGGTAGAGCCCTAGACTATGCATAATCTACTGTAACATAAAGGTCATAGGTCACATGGTCAGGCAGCCATCTTGATTTGTTTGCCAAGACTTTGCACAATTTTCAAACCTGTGCATTTCTGTAACTGCTAGATACAGGGGTATAAATTGTTGTAAATGAGACCTGTGAATCTCATAAAGGAAACAGGTTTCTGACTATAGCTAAAGACAAGTATCTGTCCCAAATGGTGCAGGGCCCAACCAGAGGGGGCGCCCTACTAGACTTAATATTAACCAACAGACCTGACAGAGTAACTAATGTGCAAGTAGAAGAACACCTAGGAAATAGTGATCATAATATAATACATTATAATTTGTTCTTCAATAAGGGAATCTCTCGAGGGGCCACAAAAACAATGAACTTTAGGAAGGCAAAGTTTGACCGACTCAGAGAAGCCCTTAACAATAGAAAATGGGAGAATGTCCTCAAAAACAAGAATAAGGACACTTAATGGGAGACTTTTAAAAATATCTTAAACTCTCACTGTAAGATATATATACCTTATGGGAATAAAAGGTTCAGAAATAAAAGAAAACCAATATGGATGAATAAAAACATTAAGGGGGCAATAAATGACAAAAATAAAGCATTTAAACTACTAAAAGAGGACGGCAGTGAGGAAGCATTAAAAAGCTGTAGAGAAAAATGTAAAATATGTAAAAAAAAACAGATAAATGCCGCAAAAATAGAGACAGAAAGACTCATTGCCAAAGAGAGTAAAACTAACCCCAAAAAGTTATTTAACCCCTTATAGGGGTTATCAAGGAAAATACTTTTTTTTATAAACTGGCTTCAGAAAGTTAAACAGATTTGTAAATTAATTCTATTAAAAACTCTTAATCCTTTCAGTACTTATGAGCTTCTGAAGTTAAGGTTGTTCTTTCCTGTCTAAGTGCTCTCTGATGACACGTGTCTCGGGAAACAGCCAGTTTAGAAGCAAATCCCCATTGCAAACCTCTTCTAAACTGGGCGGTTCCCGAGACACGTGTCATCAGAGATCAGTTAGACAGAAAAGAACAATCTTAACTTTAACTCCAGAAGCTCTGAAAGGATTAAGATTTTTTAATAGAAGTAATTTACAAATCTGTTTAACTTTCTGGAGCCAGTTGATATATATAAAAAAGTTTTTTCCTGGATAACCCCTTTAAGGACCCGGGGGTTTTCCGTTTTTTGCACTTTAGTTTTTTCCTTCTTACATTTAAAAAATCATAACTCTTTCAATTTTGCACCTAAAAATCCATATGATGGCTTATTTTTTGCGCCACCAATTCTACTTTGTAATGACGTCATTGTACCCAAAAATATACGGCGAAGCAGAATAAAAATAATTGTGAGACAAAATTGAAAAAAAAAAACACCATTTTGGGTGTTTCCGTTTCTACACAGTATATTTTACAGTAAACATGACACCTTCTCTTTATTCTGTAGGTCCATATGATTAAAATGATACCCTACTTATGTAGGTTTGATTTTGTTTGGATTTTGTACTTCTGGAAAAAATCATAACTTCATGCAGGAAAATTTATACTTTAAAAATTGTCATCTTCTGACCCTTATAACTTTTTTATTTTTTGCGCCGTGATCTGAAGTTTTTAGCAGTACCATTTTTGTATTGATAAGACTTTATTGAATTTTTATTCATTTTTCATGATATAAAAAGTGACCAAAAATGCACTATTATGGACTTTGGAATTTTTTTGCGCGAACGTCATTGACCGTGCGGTTTAATTAATTATATATTTTTATAATTCGGGCATTTCTGCACGCGGCTATACCACATGTGTTTATTTTTATTTACTGTTTTGTTTTTTTTTAAATGGGAAAAGGGGGTTGATTCAAACTTTTATTAGGGGAGGGGTTAAATGATCTTTATTCACTTTTTTTTTTAACTTTTTTTTTGCAATGTTATAGCCCCCATAGGGGGCTCTAACACTGCACACACTGATCTTTTTAATTGATCAATGGTTTCTCATAGGAGACCAATGATTCTGCCGCTTGACTGCTCATGCCTGGATTTCAGGCACTGAGCAGTCATTAGGCGATCGGACACCAGGAGGCGAGGTAAGGGACCCTCCTGCTGTCTTACAGCTGTTCGGGATGCCGCAATTTTGCAGCGGACATCCCAAACAGCCCCCTGAGCTAGCCGGCAACGATTTACTTTCAGGTGAAATACAGCGAGATAAGGTAAACTCCCCAGTACAGGTCACCTGTCTAACCCAGGAAGAAGTACAGTGCCGCCTACAAAAAAATCTAAATGGACCAATCCCCAGGTCCAGATGGCATTCACCCCCGTGTTCTATAGGAATTAAGTAATGTAATAGACAGACCCCTATTTTTAATATTCAGGGACTCTATAGTAATGTGGTGGCACTTTTGTGCAGAGTCCGATTTGTTCATTATAAGACTTTTGGTCACATGGTGTGGCCGCCATATTGAATTGCACATTATTGTACAAACATCCTCTTCTCTGAAACCGTTTGTTAGAATAACGTATAATTTGGCAGACGTGTTCATGGTTACCTCCTGTACCAAGGTTGTTGTATGCAACCAGACACCAATAACATTTAGATAGCATTAAAAGTAATGCACAAATTGTTTTAGATGTGTGTAATATGTACACTGTTAATTAAACATTTTTGCACAATGGTAGAGTGCTCTATTGTGCTTAAATGTAAACACCTGTCTTTCTGAAACCATTACAGATTCAGATGTACAAACAGTTGTGTATAGTTACATTGTGACCTAGACTCATACATGTTCGTTTCACGTTATTTAACCACATGATTCGGTGGCCATATTAAATTCTGTAAATATCAAGAAAAAATATTATTTCTATGGGGCTTTTTCATATAGCTGTAATTGCCTCACTGTTAAATTAAAACTCCATAAATACTTATGAGCTTCTGAAGTTAATGTTGTTCTTTCCTGTCTAAGTGCTCTCTGATGACACGTGTCTCGGGAAACAGCCAGTTTAGAAGCAAATCCCCATTGCAAACCTCTTCTAAACTGGGCGGTTCCCGAGACGTGTCATCAGAGATCACTTAGACAGAAAAGAACAATCTTAACTTTAACTCCAGAAGCTCTGAAAGGATTAAGATTTTTTAATAGAAGTAATTTACAAATCTGTTTAACTTTCTGGAGCCAGTTGATATATATAAAAAAGTTTTTTCCTGGATAACCCCTTTAAGGACCCGGGGTTTTTCCGTTTTTTGCACTTTAGTTTTTTCCTTCTTACATTTAAAAAATCATAACTCTTTCAATTTTGCACCTAAAAATCCATATGATGGCTTATTTTTTGCGCCACCAATTCTACTTTGTAATGACGTCATTGTACCCAAAAATATACGGCGAAGCAGAATAAAAATAATTGTGAGACAAAATTGAAAAAAAAAAACACCATTTTGGGTGTTTCTGTTTCTACACAGTATATTTTACAGTAAACATGACACCTTCTCTTTATTCTGTAGGTCCATGTGATTAAAATGATACCCTACTTATGTAGGTTTGATTTTGTTTGGATTTTGTACTTCTGGAAAAAATCATAACTTCATGCAGGAAAATTTATACTTTAAAAATTGTCATCTTCTGACCCTTATAACTTTTTAATTTTTTGCGCCGTGATCTGAAGTTTTTAGCAGTACCATTTTTGTATTGATAAGACTTTATTGAATTTTTATTCATTTTTCATGATATAAAAAGTGACCAAAAATGCACTATTATGGACTTTGGAATTTTTTTGCGCGAACGTCATTGACCATGCGGTTTAATTAATTATATATTTTTATAATTCGGGCATTTCTGCACGCGGCTATACCACATGTGTTTATTTTTATTTACTGTTTTGTTTTTTTTTAAATGGGAAAAGGGGGTTGATTCAAACTTTTATTAGGGGAGGGGTTAAATGATCTTTATTCACTTTTTTTTTACTTTTTTTTTTTTTTTTTGCAATGTTATAGCCCCCATAGGGGGCTCTAACACTGCACACACTGATCTTTTTAATTGATCAATGGTTTCTCATAGGAGACCAATGATTCTGCCGCTTGACTGCTCATGCCTGGATTTCAGGCACTGAGCAGTCATTAGGCGATCGGACACCAGGAGGCAAGGTAAGGGACCCTCCTGCTGTCTTACAGCTGTTCGGGATGCCGCAATTTTGCAGCGGACATCCCAAACAGCCCCCTGAGCTAGCCGGCAACGATTTACTTTCAGGTGAAATACAGCGAGATAAGGTAAACTCCCCAGTACAGGTCACCTGTCTAACCCAGGAAGAAGTACATTGCCGCCTACAAAAAAATCTAAATGGACCAATCCCCAGGTCCAGATGGCATTCACCCCCGTGTTCTATAGGAATTAAGTAATGTAATAGACAGACCCCTATTTTTAATATTCAGGGACTCTATAGTAACAGGGACTGTTCCCCAGGACTGGCGCATGGCAAATATGGTGCGAATATTTAAAAAAGGGACAAAAGGTGACCCTGGAAATTTAACATCAGATGGTCTTCATGGTCTCTGTCCTCTCATTGTAGAGATATTTAGATTAAAAGTGATTTTTCCACTGACATGATACTTAGAAAAAGACATTATGTTACATGGGGCACATTGACATCCATTATTAGAGTTAAACCTTATCATCATCTTGTACTATAAGTAATGTCTTGGCATTCGCACTTTTCTACAACCCTTCATTATGTATCAGATATATAAGGATAAAAGAAAAGAAAAAATATATGTATATAACATTATTGGTACGTACACATACTACTATGCAAGTTATCTCGGAGATGTTATATTTCCTTTATTTTTATTTATTTTACTTTAGTCTTTTTATTTCTGTTTTCCTTTTGGTTTGGTTAAACAGCTGCCTATCTTATATGTAAGATTGAATCGACAATCAAGTCTTCCTATATGCAGTAAACAACTGTTCGCTGTTCATGTTGTCATAAAATAATAAGTTGACAGCTGCGTCTGTCCTTTATACATGTTTGTTTTTCTATTATGGTAAAATTCAATGAAAAACTATTGAAAGAAAAAAAAGGGGACAAAAGGTGACCCCGGGAATTATAGACCTGTTAGTTTAATCTCTGTTGTATGTAAATTGTTTGAGGGTTTTCTAAGGGATGCTATTTTGGAATATCTTGATAAAAATAAATGTATGACCCCCATATCAGCACGGGTTTATGAGGGATCTGTCCTGTCAAACTAACCTGATCAGCTTTTATGAGGAGGTGAGCTCCAGACTGGACCAGGGGGAATCGCTGGATGTCGTATATCTGGATTTTTGAAAAGCATTTGGTACAGTGCCACATAAACGGTTGGTGCATTAAATGAGAAGGATTGGGCTGGAAGAGAATGTGTGTAAGTGGGTAAGTAACTGGCTCAGTGATAGGAAACAGAGGGTGGTTATTAATGGTACTTATTCTGATTGGGTGACTGTTACTAGTGGGGTACCACAGGGGTCAGTCTTGGGTCCTGTCCTATTTAATATATTTATTAATGACCTTGTAGAGGGGTTGAATAGTAAAGAAGCAATCTTTACAGATGATACTAAACTCTGTAAAGCGGTAAACACTATAGAGGACAGTGCACTGTTACAAATGGATCTGGATAGGTTGGAGGTTTGGGCTGGGAAGTGGCAGATGAGGTTCAACACTGATAAATGTAAGGTAATGCACATGGGGAAGAAAAATCCGGGCTGGGATCATGTATTAAATGGGAGCACACTTGGGACGACTGATGTGGAAAAGGACTTAGGAGTCTTAGTTAACATTAAATGTAGCTGTAGTGACCTGTGTCAGGCAGCTGCTGCCAAGGCAAATAAAATCATGGGGTGCATCAATAGGGGCATAGATGCCCACGACAAGGAAATAATTCTACTGCTGTACAAATCACTAGTCAGACCACACATAGAATACTGTGTACAGTACTAGGCACCAGTGTATAAGAAAGATATTGTGGAGCTGGAGAGGGTTCAAAGACGGACAACCAGAGTAATACGGGGAATGGGAGGACTACAGTGCCCAGAAGTATTATCAGAATTAGGGTTATTAAGTTTAGAAAAAAGAAGGCTTATGGGAGACCAAATAACTATGTATAAATATATCAGGGGACAGTACAGAGATCTCTCCCATGATCTATTTGTGCTGTCCTGGTACCATATTGCATACCGTACCTTGGTTAGGGGTCCCCAAAGTCAGAGTTCCTAGTAACTGTGGGGTTCCGTTTCTTTAGTCATACTTAGTCATACTTACTTATACTTACCTGCATAGCGTCGCAGGACCTGCGGTTCATGTGACTGTGGTTTAGTCTCTATGGTAGGTAAAAGGACCTTTGGAGGTTCTGGGTCATGTGATACCCACAGTGCCTTGTAAAGCTGATTGACAGATGGTGTGGACCAATCCTAAAATGGCCAACCCCTGCCCATATAAGGGAGCTGCAGCCAATAGACGGCTCTTTTTCTTTGCTCTTGGGTTGCTGACACTTCATGAGGTAGGACCTCAGCAACTTACAACAACAAATTCTAGGCCAAAGCCTACCGGCCTTGACCTGAAGCTAAACAGTGAGTTCTTACAACTTCCCCGTTACCTCTAGCGAGACCTCTGGACCTAAACATAACCCTAAATCCAGCAGATCTGCGCATACTAAATCTTACTAAGCTAAATAACTTACAAAAGTCCCAACCATACGTCAATCTCAGCTAAGCTGTACATAGACTCTGTTATAAGGACTGTTCCTGTTATTCCATGTTACAGAAAATCTTTAGTAAAGTTTACGCAAGTTTTCAGCAAAGCTCCGGTTGTGGACAATACTTTATTCTGCATCTACCTATCGCTCTTGGGAAGGGTGGCGATAGGCCAAGCCATACTGCATTTAACCCTCACCCTGGCATCACGACTGACAAGAGTTAATTATAACCGTGATATACCTCACAGCAACACCCCAACTGCCATACACCCCCCCCCCCCAAGGCACCACATATTCATACCCAGGACTGTATCTATAACAAGGGGGCATCCTCTACGTTTAGAGGAAAGAAGGTTTCTACACTAGCACAGATGGGGGTTCTTAACTGTAAGAGCAGTGAGACTGTGGAATTCTCTCCCAGAGGGTGGTGGTCATGGTGAACTCTGTAAAAGAATTTAAAAGGGGTCTGGATGCATTTTTGGAGAGTAAGAACATAGCTGGTTATGTATATGAGATTTATAGGGACAGAACGTTGATCCAGGGATTTATTCTGATGCCATATATGGAGTCGGGAAGGAATTTTTACCTCTAGTATGAGGTTTTTTTTGCCATCCTCTGGATCAACTCAGTAGGGACTCATTAGGGATATAGGTTGAACTTGATGGACTCTGGTCTTTTTTCAACCTTATGAACTATGTTACAATGTTACACTGTCATAATGTTAATTATTTGTTCATTACAAGTCTATTGATCACATGGTATATCCACCATGTTGTATTGCACAATATTCTATAAACATCTTCTCTGAAGCAGTTTGTTAGAATCATTCACAATTTGGCATATATGTCCAGGGCCATCTCCTGTACCATGTTGGTTATAGCTGGTTCATTTGCATAATTAATATGGCCACTGCAAGCCAATAAGCCACTGTATTAAAATGCCTGTAATATGCTCTGTTATTTACAAAATTATAAAACTTGGCTCATTGGTAAAGTGCTATATTGTTCTCAGTCTTTTCTTACATAAAGGTCCTAGGTCATCCATCTTGTTATAGGTTACAATGTTCAGCGCCATATGCAAAGATTTGCTGCTTTCTAAACATTAAATCTAGAGATATACAAATTACTGTGTAAAGTTACAGTGCTGTAGAATCGCAAATGTTTAAGTTATTTATCCATATTATATCATATGTAATAGCCACATAGTGTGCTGACAAATGGTAGGGAAGAGGCTAACATGTTTCTCTGGTGTTTCTGGTCTTATCAGGAGCTGTCAATTGTTTTATGACTTTACTTCTCTGACCTCTTCATGAAACAATCATCTTCTCTGAAAACATTTGCTAGAAAAACTTATAATTTGGCAGAAATGTTCATGGTTACCTCCTATACCAATGTTTTTAAAGCTGATTAATTTGCATAATCGATATGGCCACCACACGCCAATAAAATTTAAATAGCATTAATAATGATAAGTAACTTTTTAAATGTGTGTAATATGTAGATTGTTCATCTAAAAATGTTTCTTTGCACAGTGGTACAGTATTCACTTTCTGTACCACAATTGATCACCAGAATTGGCGGCCATACTGGATTGCGCAATATTCTGCAAACATAGTTTTCTCTGAAATTGCTGGTCAGAACAATGTGAAAGTTAGCACATATGTTCATGATCACTTCCCGTATCACAATTGATCACTAGAGTTGGCAGCCATATTGGATTGCACAATATTGTGCAAACCTAGTTTTCTCTAAAATAACTGGACAGAACATTGCGAAAATTAGCACACATGTTCATAATCACTTTCTATATCACAATTGATCACCACATTTCACGGCCATATTGGATTTCGCAATATTCTGCCAACATAGTTTACTCTGAAATTTCTGGCCATACCAATGTGAAAATTAGCACACATGTTCGTGATCACTTTCTGTACCACCATGGATCACATGGTTTGGCCGCCATATTGGATTGCGCAATATTCTACATACATAATTTTCTCTTAAATTAATGGTAAGAAAAATGTGAAAATTAGCATACAGGTCCATGATCACCTTCTCCACCATTAGGGGTCACAGCAATAGTGTCCAATAACCTAGCAGTGCAGCTTGGCCACGTGTATTGCTGCTTGCAGCTATATTTAGGACAGTTATTTAATTTTTTGTTTCTGAATGAAAAATAAAACAGCTCCCCATTTAATACTGTTTTCAGGGACCTATAAATCTGGTGAGATTTTATTTCTAAAGAATTGTTACATACCACCTTAGTTAAAAGTACATTTGTTTTTGTTTTTTCCCCCACAGGTTAACATCCAAGGTGGTGCTATAGCACTTGGCCACCCACTTGGAATGTCTGGCTGTCGTATTTTGGTTACTCTTCTTTATGCTCTAGAACGAACTGGTGGGAAGAAAGGAGTCGCTGCTTTGTGCATTGGTGGTGGTTTGGGAATTGCAATGTGTGTTGAAAGAACAAGCTAAACATTTCAGGAATATACAGAGCACTCGTTGGTTATTACACACTTCAGAAGGCTCTTGTTCCCATGGAACATACAAGTGACTGAAGAACAAGTACATTCCACAATGCATTAACTACTTTAGCCTGTACTTTTTTCCTTTTTTAGTATTTTTTTTATTTAAATAATTGTTAATCAAATCACTAATAGTGATCAATAGTTTACTAGCTTGAATAGCACCATATTCATAAACTAGAATGGTATTTTCTGCAGTAAGAACTTACATGCAGGTTTCTCTGATTTTATTTGCACTAGCTTTCAAAATGTTCAAAATAAAGTAGATTAAGGAGAAATGCGGCACAAAATGTTGCCTTCCCCTGTGCCCAGGCTGAAAAAACATAAAAAAAAAAACTTTAACTCACCTTCCTACGTTCCCCCGTTGCGCCGATATCGATGTCCCGGTCCTCCGGTGCTGCTTGGCTCCCTGCTTCTTAGGCTCGGAATGTCACACTGTAGTCAGCGTATCACCGTCCACAATTATGTCCCGCCTCCGCCTGTGATAGGCTGAGCACACTGCCATGTAAGGAGCCTGGGCAACATAGAGAAGGCGGGGCCAAGCTCCTTACATGACAGTGTGCTCAGCCTATCACCGGCCGGGGCTGGCGATATGCTGACTGTGGTGTGACATTTCGAGCCTAAGAAGCAGGAAGCCGAGCAGCGCCAGAGGACCAGGACACCGATATCTGCACAACGGGGAAACGTTGGAAGGGGAGTTAAAGTTTTTATTTTTTTGTTTATGCAGCTCGGGCACAGGGGAAATTTAAAAGTTTTTTGCATTGCATTTCTCCTTTAGTAGCCAAAAACATTAACATGACTTATGTTTCCATGGTCAGTTTATTAAAGGGGTACTCCTCCCCTTGACATCTTAAACCCTATCCAAAGATAGGGGATAAGATGTCTGATCGCAGCGGTCCCGCCGCTGGGAACCCCTGTGATCTCTTCTGCAGCATCCCTTGTCATCTGTTGCACGGAGCGAACTTCGTTCAGTGCCTGATGACGGGAGATACAGGGGCCGGAGTATCGTGAAGTCTCGGCCCGCCCCCTCAATACAACACTATGGGAGTGGGCGTGATGGCCGCCACGGCCCCTCCCATAGACTTGCATTGAGGGGGCGGGCCATGACATCACGATATTCCAGCCCCTGTATCGTCTGTCATTGAGCACGAAGCGAAGTTTGCTCTGTGCAGCAGATGACAAGGGATGCTGCAGAAGAGATCACAGGGGTTCCCAGTGGCAGTACCCCTTTAATTTCTACAAATTAGACATTTGCCCTTTTAATGTTTCAGAGTACAATTACTTTATATTAATTTCTGCTATTTTAATTTATACATTTTAAATACTCTGCATTACCCACTACAGCTTGTGTTTCTGCTTCAAGACTATGGCCTAGATTTCTCAAACTGTGTGAAAGAGTGATTTTCCATCGGCAACCAATTACAGCTCAGCTTTCACTTTACCAGAGCTTGTTCTCTGAGCTGTGATTGGTTGTTGTAGGAAAATCTCTCTATTTTTGGGCCTATGGCCTTACATGTACATGGTTGTATTTTGATTGGTCACTGAAATACCAAATATAACATCAAATGCAATTCTAACATTGTGCCATGGTCTAATGCATACAATCCTACATAGAATCAGTGGGAAAGACTCCCTAGGGGAGTTAAAACGCGCTTCATCTTTTACAGTGTGTGAATAAACACATCAATGTTCACAACTTCTGGAGTGTTGCTTTATCTTTAGGAACTGGTATGTCAATTAAAGGCTGTGGTCTTTCTTCATAAGG
The DNA here is from genome assembly GCF_029499605.1 of Hyla sarda. NCBI lineage: Eukaryota > Metazoa > Chordata > Amphibia > Anura > Hylidae > Hyla > Hyla sarda. The sequence continues at coordinate 324,297,458 of NC_079191.1, read as the reverse complement.
AATTAAACACTTAAAATGCAACAGTCACATAAAACCTTGCTTCTTAACTGCCTACACAATGTAAAAAATGTTATATAGATACCAGTCATGCTTTTCCTATTAGAAATCCTTCTTAAGAGTACGTTCCCACTTGTTTTTTCACACTGCGCAAAACCTGCAGCAGGAGTCGGAAATACGCTGCGTATCCCTTGCTCACCATACACACAAGGCTTTCCGGCAGCAGCCCTATGTGTGTAGTGAGTTTTGGAGGCGGAGCCATTTGTCGGTGTGACTGTGACGCTCGGCTCTGCCTCCAAAACTCACTGCACACATAGGGCTGCCGCCGGAAAGCCTTGTGCGTATGGTGAACGAAGGATACGCAGCGTATTTCCCGCTGCTGCTGCAGGTTTTGCGCAGCGTGAAATATGCTGCGTATACGCCAAGTGGGAACGTGCCCTAAGGATAGGGTCACACATGCCGTATTTTGCTGCTGCATATTTTTACTACGAATTGAAGTCAATGGGTAGAAAAATACCCTACCTTTTCTTTTGGACAGTCGGAATGGCAGGGCATGTCCCAATACCCCAAGGCACTTGTGTCACGGAATCTCCTGCAGTATTGACACAAAGGGTGTCGGTGCACAGGGCCGCCATCAGGGGGGTACAACCCATACTCCTGTAAGGGGCCCGGAGCTTCAGGGGCCCAGCCGGCACTGTCCTTCTTTTTTATTTTTTATTTTTTTGCTTGTCAGTGAGTGACACTCACTGACCGCTGGGGGCTCACCACTGTACACTGCATGCTGATTAATTGACTGACTACATACAGTCAGCCAATTAGTCAGAATGCAGAAGAACTCCTCTGCCACACATACCTCCGAGGCCGGCGGCTACTGCCTCTTTAAATCTGCAGTGGCTGCAGTGGCCGGCGGAAGGTCAAACTAAAACTCCCAGAATACCCTGACAGCCTTTGGGCATGCTGGGAGTTGTTGTTTTGCAACAGCTGGAGGCACACTGATTGTGAAATACTGAATTGGCTAGAACAGTGTTTCCCAAACAAAGAGCAGTGTTTCCCAACCAGGGTGTCTCCAGCTGTATCAAAACTACAACTCCCAGCATCATGAGAGTTGTAGTTTTGCAACAGCTGGAGACCCTGGTTGAGAAACACTGTATTACCCATGCTACTTTGAGAGTTAGGTGCAGTACAGTTCCCTCACATTAGGTGCAGTACAGTTCCCCCACAGACATACAGCCTTCAGCCATATACAGTGCATGGCTGGAGGCTGTATGTCTGTGTACTGCCCCACTTCAGTGTTCCGACCACCGGTCCGGGGTCACGATCTACTGCTATGGCCTATAGACCATTGCAGTAGGTCCCGGGACCAGAGGACCGGTGATCAGAGCACCGAAGAGGACGTGCTGCCAACTGGTGCTGGTGACCATTCCGGCCGGCTCACGTCCGCCTCACAGCTCCGCTCCTCTGTTGCTATGGGCGCATGCACGGGATGTCAGTGACATCCCTGCGTGCGCTATCTCCCAGTGGCCCCTGCGTTTTTAAAGTTAACGTGGGGGCCGCCGCAAGGTAACGGGGACCGCAGATCCCCCCCCCCTCCACCCCCACCTAAGGGTAAAAATGTAAAGAGTATGGGCCCCTCCATAATACCCAACAATATCCAGCCTGGTCCAAACAGTGGATTGGTAGGAAAATAGGTGCCAACCTTGCCAGTTGCTTATGTGTATTACAAATAAGTAGCTGATGATTTTAAGAGGTTAAACACCATTGGGCCTCTAGTATGTATACAGAAAATACTGAGTTCAATGAAACAACTTCCTGTAATAACACATTAACAGTGCTTGTCCTGCCGGGCCGTCCTCCTGCCCCTATCCCGGTTCAGCAGCTCGCCCTGTCGGCCAACCGGGCCAGCAGTGTGAGAGCCTGGAGCGGGACGGGAGGCAGAGACTAAAGCCCCTCCTGTCCTGTAGCATGGTGGAGCAGGAGCTGTCAGCTGTCTCGTTCCACTATTCTCTCACCTTTCTCACACGCTGCTCCGTTCACAAAGTGTGAGCTGCGGGGACGCCATCCACGGCAGGCCAGCGCAATGATGTCACACCATCGCGCCAGCGCCCGGATATTACAACCCCGTGGATCACACTGCAAGAACAAAGCAGCGTGTAAGAACGAGGCTGAAGTTGGCTTCTTATTCGGCAGCTTCTTCTTCACTGATGTTGGTTTCTTATTGGAGCATTTTCTTATAGAGGACTATGACAGAAAACCCCTTTCTCCGCTTAAATCTCAGCAGTAAATCAGTTTGTTTGTTTTTATACATAAATGTTGAATATTATTTGGGAACAATCAAATTCAGGAAAAAAAAATCTAGATTGTTTGTTCGTGTTTTCGCAGAAAAAAAACGATAGTAAACAATGGATGAAAAAATGTGTTTTGAATAAGTAACTGACGAATTTGAGGCGTTAAACGCTGTTGGCCCACTGACTTAAGGGAGGAAATGTAAATATTAAGGGCCCCTCCATAATACCCAACTATATCCAGCCTGACCCAAACAGTGGATTGGCAATAAAACAGGTGCCAACCTTGCCAACTATATACCTTTTCTGCATTTCCAATAAGTAACTGGTGATTTGAAGGGGTTAAACGCAGTTGGGCCACTGGCCTAAGGGTGGAAATATAAAGAGTAAGGGCCCCTCCAAATGTATCCAGCCTGGCCCAAACTGTGGATTGAAAATACAAGAGGTGCCAACCTTGCCAACTATATAACTTTTATTTTATTTTGTATAAGTAACTGAAAATTTTAAGGTGTTAAATGCCATTGGGCCACTAACCTAAGGGTGGAAATATAAAGAAAAAGGACTCCTCTATAATACCCAACTACTTCCAGACTGGCCCAAAAAGGGGATTAGCAAGAAAACAGGTGCCACCCTTGCCAACTACATACATTTAAACAACAACAAAGACATGGTCTCAAATGGCAGGAGGTGCTCAACCCCAAATGCGGTTGTGCATATATACTGGGGGAGCAGATCCTGCCCTTGTGGTCTGTTGCCAAGGGTGATCCCCAGCATAACAATGCATACAATGGGGGATGCCTGCAACAGACTACAAGTGCCACAATGGCATCCTACACCAGATAAATGGTGTGTATGTGTAACAATTAGAATACAATACAGGAATTTAGGTGCACTACTGTGGTAGATGTATACAATGACATTGGCTATCCCTCAACACTGTGTTAAAATTGAGACATTCGCCAGTATATCCTTAGATGAAGGACATACCAGAGCCCGCACACCAATGCCAACGTTTCTCAAGTGGCACGGGACCTAACACTAACCAATCTGTGCGTGGTAAGCAAAACCAGGCGCCAGTGTGCAATTACAGCAGCATTAGGCCCAACTTACAGCCTCCTCCCAGTAACCTCCAGTGTGGCTGAGCACACATACAATGGGAGGAGGGAGGCAGACTATAAGCCCCTCCTAAGTTGGCTGATATGTGTGCCGGCCTCACAGGTGAACCTTAAAGGAGAACTCCAGAATATAAAAATTGTCCCCCATACTGCCGCCAGTAAAAAAAATTAAGATGTACATACCTTCCTCCGCTCCGCCGGGGCCTCCGGTAACCGGCTCTGGTCTCCGCCGCGATCCTCTTCCTGGTTGCCGGTGGTCGGAGAATCATAGTGTGCTCAGCCAATCACCAGCCACAGTGAAGTCCCGACTGGGCCGGCGATAGGCTGAGCGGCAGTGTGAGAACGCTTCAGGACACACAATCCTTCACTACACCGGCACCTGCTGCCGGGGCCGAAAACGTCACACTGCCGGTCAGCCTATCGCCGATCGAGTCGTGACTTCACTGCGGCCGGTGATTGGCTGAGCGCAGTATGACTCTCCGACCACCGATAACAAGGAAGAGGATCGCGGCGGAGGCCGGAGCCGGTTACCAGAGGCCCCGGGGGAGCGGAGGAAGGTATGTACATCTTTATTTTTTTTACTGCCGGCAGTATGGGGGACAATTTTTATATTCTGGAGTTCTCCTTTAATGCTGCCTTAATAATGATCAAGGCGCATGAAATGTGGAGTTTATACACCTCCAAGTATAAGATTTAAACAACAACAAAGACTCCACATTTAATGCGACTTGATCATAATTATGGCAGCATTAAGCTCCACCTGTGAGGCCGGCAACATATCAGCCAACTTAGGTGGAGCTTGTAGTCTGCTTCCCTCCTCCCATTGTATGTGTGCTCAGCCACACTGGAGGTTACTGGGAGGAGGCTGTAAGTCGGGCCTAATACTGCTGTAATTGCCCACTGGCCCCTGATTTTGCTTACCACGCACAGGTAGGTTAGTATTAGGTCCCGTGCCACTTGAGAAACCTTGGCATTGGTGTGCGGGCTCAGGTATGTCCTTCATCTAAGGATATACTGACTAATGTCTCAATTTTAACATTAGTGTTGAGGGAGAACCAATGTCATTGTTCACATCTAGTGCACCTCGATTCCTGTATTGTATACAACTACATACATTTTGAGCATTTTGAATAAGTAACTGATGATTGTAAGGTGTTAAACACCATTGGGCCACTAACCTAAGCGTAAAAATGTAAAGAGTATGGGCCCCTCCATAATACCCAACAATATCCAGCCTGGTCCAAACAGTGGATTGGTAGGAAAATAGGTGCCAACCTTGCCAGTTGCTTGTGTGTATTACAAATAAGTAGCTGATGATTTTAAGGGGTTAAACACCATTGGGCCTCTAGTATGTATACAGAAAAAACTGAGTTCAATGAAACAACTTCCTGTAATAACACATTAACTTTATTGAATCAATTTTCATAAAAACATAAAAACCGTCCTCAATTTCTGGACAATTAAAATTTCAGGTAAAGTCCAAGCACAGCGGAAGAATCAGACCGCCATATCCCTGCTGAGAGCGTCATATACTGTATGCGCAGCCAGACTATATACTAGGAATCATACCGCCATATCCCTGCTGAGAGCGTCATATACTGTATGCGCAGCCAGACTATATACTAGGAATCATACCGCCATATCCCTGCTGAGAGCATCATAGCATCATATACTGTATGCCCAGCCAGACCATATACTAGGAATCATACCGCCACATCCCTGCTGAGAGCGTCATATACTGTATGCCCAGCCAAACCATATACTAGGAATCATGCCGCCATATCCCTGCTGAGAGTTTCATATACTGTATGACCAGCCAGACCATATACTAGGAATCATACCGCCACATCCCTGCTGAGAGCGTCATATACTGTGTGCCCAGCCAAACCATATACTAGGAATCATGCCGCCATATCCCTGCTGAGAGTTTCATATACTGTATGACCAGCCAGACCATATACTAGGAATCATACCGCCACATCCCTGCAGAGAGCGTCATATACTGTATGCCCAGCCAAACCATATACTAGGAATCATGCCGCCATATCCCTGCTGAGAGTTTCATATACTGTATGACCAGCCAGACCATATACTACTAGGAATCACGCCGCCATATCCCTGGTTAGAGCGTCATATGCTGTATGCCCAGCCAGACCATATACTAGGAATCACACTGCCATATCCCTGCTGAGAGCGTCATATACTGTATGCCCAGTCAGACTATATACTAGGAATCATACCATCATATTCCTGCTGAAAACGTCATATACTGTATGCCCAGCTAGACTATATACTAGGAATTACACCGCAATATCCCTGCTGAGAGCGTCATATACTATATGCACAGCCAGACCAGTTGGGTGGGTGGGCTGGTTAGTTAGGCAGGCAGGCTGGGGGAGAATGTGTGTAAGTGGGTATATGTAAGGCTGGGTTCACACCAGGTTTTTGCTATACAGTTCCTGTATACGTTTTCAATTTGAAAACCGCATGGAACCGTATTGAAAACCGTATACTGTTACGCCGAGCGCTCCGGGTCCCCGCTCCTCCCCGGAGCGCTCGCTACACTCTCTCCGCTGCAGCGCTCCGGTCAGATCCACTGACCCGGGGCGCTGCGATTCTGCTTCCAGCCGGGATGCGATTCGCGATGCGGGTAGCGCCCGCTCGCGATGCGCACCCCGGCTCCCGTACCTGACTCGCTCTCCCTCGGTCCTGTCCCGGCGCGCGCGGCCCCGCTCCCTAGGGCGCGCGCGCGCCGGGTCTTTGCGATTTAAAGGGCCACTGCGCCGCTGATTGGCGCAGTGATTCCAATTAGTGTCTTCACCTGTGCACTTCCCTATATCACCTCACTTCCCCTGCACTTCCCTGCCGGATCTTGTTGCCATTGTGCCAGTGAAAGCGTTCCTTGTATGTTCCTAGCCTGTGTTCCAGACCTCCTGCCGTTGCCCCTGACTACGATCCTTGCTGCCTGCCCCGACCTTCTGCTACGTCCGACCTTGCTTCTGTCTACTCCCTTGTACCGCGCCTATCTTCAGCAGCCAGAGAGGTTGAGCCGTTGCTAGTGGATACGACCTGGTCACTACCGCCGCAGCAAGACCATCCCGCTTTGCGGCGGGCTCTGGTGAAAACCAGTAGTGACTTAGAACCGATCCACTAGCACGGTCCACGCCAATCCCTCTCTGGCACAGAGGATCCACTACCCGCCAGCCGGCATCGTGACAGTAGATCCGGCCATGGATCCCGCTGAAGTTCCTCTGCCAGTTGTCGCTGACCTCACCACGGTGGTCGCCCAGCAGTCACAACAGATAGCGCAACAAGGCCAACAGCTGTCTCAACTGACCGTTATGCTAGAACAGTTACTACCACAGCTTCAGCAGTCATCTCCTCCGCCAGCTCCTGCACCTCCTCCGCAGCGAGTGGCCGCTCCTGGGCTACGCCTATCCTTGCCGGATAAATTTGATGGGGACTCTAAGTTTTGCCGTGGCTTTCTTTCCCAATGTTCCCTGCATCTGGAGATGATGTCGGACCTGTTTCCCACTGAAAGGTCTAAGGTGGCTTTCGTAGTCAGCCTTCTGTCCGGAAAAGCCCTGTCATGGGCCACACCGCTCTGGGACCGCAATGACCCCGTCACTGCCTCTGTACACTCCTTCTTCTCGGAAATCCGAAGTGTCTTTGAGGAACCTGCCCGAGCCTCTTCTGCTGAGACTGCCCTGTTGAACCTGGTCCAGGGTAATTCTTCCGTTGGCGAGTATGCCGTACAATTCCGTACTCTTGCTTCAGAATTGTCCTGGAATAATGAGGCCCTCTGCGCGACCTTTAAAAAAGGCCTATCCAGCAACATTAAAGATGTTCTGGCCGCACGAGAAATTCCTGCTAACCTACATGAACTTATTCACCTAGCCACTCGCATTGACATGCGTTTTTCCGAAAGGCGTCAGGAGCTCCGCCAAGATATGGACTCTGTTCGCACGAGGCGTTTCTTCTCCTCGGCTCCTCTCTCCTCTGGTCCCCTGCAATCTGTTCCTGTGCCTCCCGCCGTGGAGGCTATGCAGGTCGACCGGTCTCGCCTGACACCTCAAGAGAGGACACGACGCCGCATGGAGAACCTCTGCCTGTACTGTGCTAGTACCGAACACTTCCTGAGGGATTGTCCTATCCGTCCTCCCCGCCTGGAAAGACGTACGCTGACTCCGCACAAAGGCGAGACAGTCCTTGATGTCTACTCTGCTTCTCCACGTCTTATTGTGCCTGTGCGGATGTCTGCCTCTGCCTTCTCCTTCTCTACCGTGGCCTTCTTGGACTCTGGATCTGCAGGAAATTTTATTTTGGCCTCTCTCGTCAACAGGTTCAACATTCCAGTGACCAGTCTCGCCAGACCCCTTTACATCAATTGTGTAAACAATGAAAGATTGGACTGTACCATACGCTTCCGCACGGAGCCCCTTCTAATGAGCATCGGATCTCATCACGAGAGGATTGAACTTTTGGTCCTCCCCAATTGCACCTCGGAAATTCTCCTTGGACTTCCCTGGCTTCAACTTCATTCCCCAACCCTGGATTGGTCCACTGGGGAGATCAAGAGTTGGGGGCCCTCTTGTTCCAAGGACTGTCTAAGACCGGTTCCCAGTAACCCTTGCCGTGACTCTGTGGTTCCCTCAGTAACCGGTCTCCCTAAGGCCTATATGGACTTCGCGGATGTTTTCTGCAAAAAACAAGCTGAGACTCTACCTCCTCACAGGCCTTATGATTGCCCTATCGACCTCCTCCCGGGTACTACTCCACCCCGGGGCAGAATTTATCCTCTCTCTGCCCCAGAGACTCTTGCCATGTCTGAGTATGTCCAGGAAAATTTAAAAAAGGGCTTTATCCGTAAATCCTCCTCTCCTGCCGGAGCTGGATTTTTCTTTGTGTCCAAAAAAGATGGCTCCCTACGTCCTTGCATTGACTACCGCGGTCTTAATAAAATCACGGTTAAGAACCGCTACCCCCTACCCCTCATCTCTGAACTCTTTGATCGCCTCCAAGGTGCCCACATCTTTACTAAATTGGACTTAAGAGGCGCCTATAACCTCATCCGCATCAGAGAGGGGGATGAGTGGAAAACGGCGTTTAACACCAGAGATGGACACTTTGAGTATCTGGTCATGCCCTTTGGCCTGTGCAACGCCCCTGCTGTCTTCCAAGACTTTGTCAATGAAATTTTTCGTGATCTGCTATACTCCTGTGTTGTTGTATATCTGGACGATATCCTAATTTTTTCTGCCAATCTAGAAGAACACCGCCAGCATGTCCGTATGGTTCTTCAGAGACTTCGTGACAATCAACTCTATGCCAAAATTGAGAAATGTCTGTTTGAATGCCAATCTCTTCCTTTTCTAGGATATTTGGTCTCTGGCCAGGGACTACAAATGGATCCAGACAAACTCTCTGCCGTCTTAGATTGGCCACGCCCCTCCGGACTCCGTGCTATCCAACGCTTTTTGGGGTTCGCCAATTATTACAGGCAATTTATTCCACATTTTTCTACCGTTGTGGCTCCTATCGTGGCTTTAACCAAAAAAAATGCCGATCCCAAGTCGTGGCCTCCTCAAGCGGAAGACGCCTTTAACCCCTTAAGGACACAGCCCATTTTCACCTCTAGGACGCAGCCCTTTTTTGCACATCTGACCACTGTCACTTTAAACATTAATAACTCTGGAATGCTTTTACTTATCAATCTGATTCCGAGATTGTTTTTTCGTGACATATTCTACTTTAACATAGTGGTAAATTTTTGTGGTAACTTGCATCCTTTCTTGGTGAAAAATCCCAAAATTTGATGAAAAAATTGAAAATTTTGCATTTTTCTAACTTTGAAGCTCTCTGTTTGTAAGGAAAATGGATATTCCGAATATTATTTTTTTTGGATTCACATATACAATATGTCTACTTTATATTTTCATCATAAAATTGACATGTTTTTACTTTTGGAAGACACCAGAGGGCTTCAAAGTTCAGCAGCAATTTTACAATTTTTCACAAAATTTTCAAACTCGCTATTTTTCATGGACCAGTTCAGGTTTGAAGTGGATTTGAAGGGTCTTCATATTAGAAATACCCCATAAATGACCCCATTACAAAAACTGCACCCCCCAAAGTATTCAAAATGACATTCAGTAAGTGTTTTAACCCTTTAGGTGTTTCACAGTAAAAGCAGCAAAGTGAAGGAGAAAATTCAAAATCTTCATTTTTTACACTTGCATGTTCTTGTAGACCCAATTTTTGAATTTTTACAAGGGGTAAAAGGATAAAATTTATACTTGAATTTGTAGCCCAATTTCTCTCGAGTAAGCACATACCTCATATGTCTATGTAAATTGTTCGGCGGGCGCAGTAGAGGGCTCAGAAGGGAAGGAGCGACAAGGGGATTTTGGAGAGTACGTTTTTCTGAAATGGTTTTTTGGGGGCATGTTGCATTTAGGAAGCCCCTATGGTGCCAAAACAGCAAATAAAAAAAACATGGCATACCATTTTGGAAACTAGACCCCTTGAGGAACGTAAAAAGGAATTAAGTGAGCCTTAATACCCCACAGGTGTTTCATGACTTTTGCATATGTAAAAAAAAAAAAAAAAAATGTCACTAAAATGTGTGTTTCCCCCCAAATTTCACATTTTTGCAAGGGTTAATAGCAGAAAATACCCCCCAAAATTTGTAACCCCATCTCTTCTGAGTATGGAGGTACCCCATAAGTTGACCTGAAGTGCATTACGGGCGAACTACAATGCTCAGAAGAGAAGGAGTCATATGTGGCTTTTTGAGAGCAAATTTTGCTCAGGGGGCATGTCGCATTTAGGAAGCCCCTATGGTGCCAGGACAGCAAAAAAAAACGACATGGCATACCATTTTGGAAACTAGACTCCTTGAGGAACGTAACAAGGGATAAAGTGAACCTTAATACTCCACAGGTGTTTCACGACTTTTGCATATGTAAAAAAAAAATATTTTTTTTACACTAAAATGCTTGGTTTAGCAAAAATGTAACATTTTTAAAAAAGGTAATAGCAGAAAATACCCCCCAACATTTGAAGCCCAATTTCTCCCGATTCAGAAGACACCCAATATGGGGTGAAAAGTGTTCTGCTGGCGCACTACAGGTCTCAGAAGAGAAGGAGTCACATTTGGCTTTTTGGAAGCAAATTTTGCTCTGGGGGCATGCCGCATTTAGGAAGCCCCTATGGTGCCAGGACAGAAAAAAAAAAACACATGGCATACCATTTTGGAAACTAGACCCCTTGGGGAACGTAACAAGGGGTAAAGTGAACCTTAATACCCCACAGGTGTTTCACGACTTTTGCATATGTAAAAAAAAAAAATTTTTTTTTACACTAAAATGCTTGTTTTCCCCCAAATTTTACATTTTTACAAGGGATAATAGCAGAAAATACCCCCCAAAATTTGTAACCCCATCTCTTCTGAGTATGGAAATACCCAATAAGTGGACGTGAAGTGCACTGGGGGCGAACTACAATGCTCAGAATAGAAGGAGCATCATTGAGCTTTTGGAGAGAGAATTTGGCCATGTGCATTTCCAAAGCCCCCCCGTGGTGCCAGAACAGTGGACCCCCCCACATGTGACCCCATTTTTAAAACTACACCCCTCACGGAAGGTAATAAGGGGTGCAGGGAGAATTTACACCCCACTGGTATTTGACGGATCTTTGGAACAGTGGGCTGTGTAAATTAAAAATTTTATTTTTCATTTTCACAGACCCCTGTTTCAAAGATCTGTCAGACACCTGTGGGGTGTAAATGCTCACTGTACCCCTTGTTACATTCCGTGAGGGGTGTAGTTTCCAAAATGGGGTCACATGTGGGTATTTATTGTTTTGCACTTATGTCAGAACCGCTGTAAAATCAGCCACCCCTGTGCAAATCACCAATTTAGACCTCAAATTTACATGGTGCACTCTCCCTTCTGAGCCTTGTTGTGCGTCCCCAGAACACTTTGCGCCCACATATGGGGTATCTCCGTCCTCAGGAGAAAATGCGTTACAAATTTTGGAGGCTTTTTTTCTTTTACCGCTTGTGAAATTTTAAAGTATGGGGCAACACCAGTATGTTAGTGTACAAAAATGTTTTTTTTTTACACTAACATGCTGGTGTAGACCCCAACTTTACCTTTTCATAAGGGGTAAAAGGAGAAAAAGCCCCCCAAAATTTGTTAGGCAATTTCTCCCGAGTACGGCGATACCCCATATGTGGCCCTAAACTGTTGCCTTGAAATACGCCAGGGCTCCAAAGTGAGAGCGCCATGCGCATTTGAGGCCCAAATTAGGGATTTGCATAGGGGTGGACATAGGGGTATTCTAAGCCAGTGATTCCCAAACAGGGTGCCTCCAGCTGTTGCTAAACTCCCAGCATGCTTGGACAGTCAATGGCTGTCCGGAAATGCTGGGAGTTTTTGTTTTGCAACAGCTGGAGGCTCCGTTTTGGAAACACTGCTGTAGGATACGTTTTTCATTTTTATTGGGGGGGAAGGGGTGGTGGTGGGGGGGGGCAGTGTACGTGTGTATATGTAGTGTTTTACTCTTTATTTTGTGTTAGCGTAGTGTAGTGTTTTTAGGTTACATTCACACTGACGGCGGATTACACTGAGTCTCCCGCTAGGAGTTTGAGCTGCGGCTGCTGCAGCTCAAACCTGAAGCAGGGAATTCACTGTAATCCGCCGCCAGTGTGAATGTAACCTGTACATTCACATGGGAGGGGGGGGGGGGGCAAAACTACAACTCCCAGCATGCACTGACAGAACGTGCATGCTGGGAGTTGTAGTTTTGCAACAGCTGGAGGCACACTGGTTGGAAAATACTGAGTTAGGTAATAGAACCTATTACCTAACTCGGTATTTCCCAACCAGTGTGCCTCCAGCTGTTGCAGAACTACAACTCTCAGCATGTACTGATTGCCAAAGAGAATGCTGGGAGATGTAGTTATGCAACAGCTGGATGCACGCAAGTACAACTCCCAGCAGGCCGAGACAGCCATTTGCTGTTCCTGAATGCTGGGAGTTGTAGTTTTGCAAGATTTAGAGGGGTTCAGGCTGGAGATCACTGACAGTGGTCTCTAAACTGTGGCCCTCCAGAGGTTGCAAAACTACAAATCTCAGCATGCTAAGACAGCAAACTGCTGTCTGAGCATGCTGGGAGTTGTAGTTTTGTAATATCTGGAGGGCTACAGTTTAGAGACCACTGTCAGTGATCTCTAGCCTGAACCCCTCTAAATCTTGCAAAACTACAACTCCCAGCATGCCAACACAGCAAACAGCTGTCAAGGCATGGTGGGAGTTGTAGTTTTGCAACATCTGGAGGGCGACAGTTTAGAGACCACTCTCTAAACTGTCGCCCTGAAGATGTTGCTAGGCAACAGACTCTGCACACGCGGCGTCATACTTACCTCCACCGCCGCCGTGATCACAGCCGCCGCCGCCGCCGGGTAAGTGATCGCCGCCGCCGCCGCCGCTACTACACGGTTCCCCCCGCTGTGCCCGGACACCGATGGGCGGGCATAGCACGGGGAACCGAACTTTAACCCCCCCGCCCCCAGTCTGCTATTGGTCGGCCGCTCCGCCGATCAATAGCAGGGATAGGAGGGGTGGCAGCCCTGCCACCTCACTCCTATCTCTTCAAGGGGGATCGAGGGTGTCTTGGACACCCCCGATCCCCCTTATTTTATCGCGGCGCCGCGATTGATGGGCAGGGGGAGAGCGCTCCCCCTGCAAACACCATAGATGCCGTGATCAGACTGATCACGGCATCTATGGGGTTAATGCTGCCGGGACCGGCGCGATCGCGGCCCCGGCAGCTGCGGTGGGACTCCGGCTGTGATTGACAGCTGAGTTCCACCCGCGATCTCCTGCGCTGCCCGCGGCAGAGCAGGAGATCGCTTGGACGTATGCATACGTCCATTTGCGCGAACGTGTAATTCGCCTGGACGTATGCATACGTCCAATAGCGGGAAGGGGTTAAACGACTCAAGTCTGCCTTTTCTTCGGCTCCCGTGCTCTCCAGACCTGACCCTTCCAAACCCTTCCTATTGGAGGTTGATGCCTCCTCAGTGGGAGCTGGAGCTGTTCTTTTACAAAAAAATTCTTCCGGGCATGCTGTCACTTGTGGTTTTTTTTCTAGGACCTTCTCTCCGGCGGAGAGGAACTACTCCATCGGGGATCGAGAGCTTCTAGCCATTAAATTAGCACTTGAGGAATGGAGGCATCTGCTGGAGGGATCAAGATTTCCAGTTATTATTTACACCGACCACAAGAACCTCTCCTACCTCCAGTCTGCCCAACGGCTGAATCCTCGCCAGGCCCGGTGGTCTCTGTTCTTTGCCCGATTTAATTTTGAGATTCACTTTCGTCCTGCCGATAAGAACATTAGGGCCGATGCTCTCTCTCGTTCCTCAGATGCCTCAGAAGTTGAACTCTCTCCGCAACACATCATTCCACCTGACTGCCTGATCTCCACTTCTCCAGCCTCCATCAGGCAAACTCCTCCAGGAAAGACCTTTGTTTCTCCACGCCAACGCCTCGGAATCCTCAAATGGGGTCACTCCTCCCATCTCGCTGGTCATGTGGGCATCAAGAAATCTGTGCAACTCATCTCCCGCTTCTATTGGTGGCCGACTCTGGAGACGGATGTTGTGGACTTTGTGCGAGCCTGCACTATCTGTGCCCGGGATAAGACTCCTCGCCAGAAGCCCGCTGGTTTTCTTCATCCCCTGCCTGTCCCCGAACAGCCTTGGTCTCTGATTGGTATGGATTTTATTACTGATTTACCCCCTTCCCGTGGCAACACTGTTATTTGGGTGGTCGTTGATCGATTCTCCAAAATGGCACATTTCATCCCTCTTCCTGGTCTTCCTTCAGCGCCTCAGTTGGCTAAACAATTTTTTGTACACATTTTTCGTCTTCACGGATTGCCTACGCAGATCGTCTCGGATAGAGGCGTCCAATTCGTGTCTAAATTCTGGAGGGCTCTCTGTAAACAACTCAAGATTAAATTAAATTTTTCTTCTGCATATCATCCCCAGTCCAATGGACAAGTAGAAAGAATTAACCAAGTCTTGGGTGATTATTTGCGACATTTTGTTTCCTCCCGCCAGGATGACTGGGCAGATCTCCTTCCATGGGCCGAATTCTCGTATAACTTCAGAGTCTCTGAATCTTCCTCCAAATCCCCATTTTTCGTGGTGTACGGCCGTCACCCTCTTCCCCCCCTCCCTACCCCCTTGCCCTCTGGTCTGCCCGCTGTGGATGAAATTTCTCGTGACCTTTCCATTATATGGAGAGAGACCCAAAATTCTCTCCTACAGGCTTCATCACGCATGAAGAGGTTCGCGGATAAGAAAAGAAGAGCTCCTCCCGTTTTTTCCCCTGGAGACAAGGTATGGCTCTCCGCTAAATATGTCCGCTTCCGTGTCCCTAGCTACAAGTTGGGACCACGCTATCTTGGTCCTTTCAAAATTTTGTGTCAAATTAATCCTGTCTCTTACAAACTTCTTCTTCCTCCTTCTCTTCGTATCCCTAATGCCTTTCACGTCTCTCTTCTTAAACCACTCATCCTCAACCGTTTTTCTCCCAAATCTGTTCCTCCCACTCCTGTTTCCGGCTCCTCGGACATCTTCTCTGTCAAAGAGATCTTAGCCTCTAAAAAGGTCAGAGGGAAAACTTTTTTTCTAGTGGACTGGGAGGGTTGTGGTCCTGAAGAGAGATCCTGGGAACCTGAGGACAACATCCTAGATAAAAGTCTGCTCCTCAGGTTCTCAGGCCCTAAAAAGAGGGGGAGACCCAAGGGGGGGGGTACTGTTACGCCGAGCGCTCCGGGTCCCCGCTCCTCCCCGGAGCGCTCGCTACACTCTCTCCGCTGCAGCGCTCCGGTCAGATCCACTGACCCGGGGCGCTGCGATTCTGCTTCCAGCCGGGATGCGATTCGCGATGCGGGTAGCGCCCGCTCGCGATGCGCACCCCGGCTCCCGTACCTGACTCGCTCTCCCTCGGTCCTGTCCCGGCGCGCGCGGCCCCGCTCCCTAGGGCGCGCGCGCGCCGGGTCTTTGCGATTTAAAGGGCCACTGCGCCGCTGATTGGCGCAGTGATTCCAATTAGTGTCTTCACCTGTGCACTTCCCTATATCACCTCACTTCCCCTGCACTTCCCTGCCGGATCTTGTTGCCATTGTGCCAGTGAAAGCGTTCCTTGTATGTTCCTAGCCTGTGTTCCAGACCTCCTGCCGTTGCCCCTGACTACGATCCTTGCTGCCTGCCCCGACCTTCTGCTACGTCCGACCTTGCTTCTGTCTACTCCCTTGTACCGCGCCTATCTTCAGCAGCCAGAGAGGTTGAGCCGTTGCTAGTGGATACGACCTGGTCACTACCGCCGCAGCAAGACCATCCCGCTTTGCGGCGGGCTCTGGTGAAAACCAGTAGTGACTTAGAACCGATCCACTAGCACGGTCCACGCCAATCCCTCTCTGGCACAGAGGATCCACTACCCGCCAGCCGGCATCGTGACATATACATTGACTCGCCATTGAAAACCGCATGCCAAAAGATGCTTCTGGTTGTGTCCGATTTGCATCCTGTCAGTTTTTTTTTTCTGTGCCCGAAACCGTAGCCTACCATTGTTTCTGGTCCTGGTGAAAAACCGTATTGAAACTAATACATTTTTAGTTTTTTTTTTAACATGGCAGTCAATGGGAACCATACAGAACCGTATTTGCGTACGGTTCCATACGGTTTTCACCATACGGTTTTTGGCTTTGCACAGTTTTTTTCTTGGAATTTCAATCAAACAAGTGAAACTTTATTCATAATGGAATGAAAAGTAAAAAAAAAGTATACGTTTTTTTCTTAAAAAACTGATGCAACCGGACATAATTTTTCAAGCCGTATTCGGTTTTCAAATTTGTACTCACGTTTTGATACAGTTTAGTCAGGTTTTGAGGAATCCGTTTTTTAGCAAAAACCTGATATGGGAACTGTATTGCAAAAACATGGTGTGAACCCAGCCTAACTGGCTCAGTGAAAGGAAACAGAGGGTGGTTATTAATGGTATTTATTCTGATTGGGTGACTGTTACTAGTGGGGTACCACAGGGGTCAGTCTTGGCTCCTGTTCTATTAAATATATTTATTAATTACCTTGTAGAGGGGTTGAATAGTAAAGTATCAATCTTTGCAGATGATACTAAACTCTGTAAAGTGGTAAACACTATAGAGGACAGTGCACTGTTACAAATGGATCTGGATAGGTTGGAAGTTTGGGCTGGGAAGTGGCAGATGAGGTTCAACACTGATAAATGTAAGGTAATGCACATGGGGAGGAAAAATCCTCGCTGGGATTATGTATTAAATGGGAGCACACTTGGGACGACTGACATAGAAAAGGATTTAGGAGTCTTAGTGAACAGTAAATTCACTAAGTGTCGGGCAGCTGCTGCCAAGATAAATAAAATCATGGGGTGCATCAATAGGGGCATAGATGCCCACGACAAGGAAATAATTCTACCGCTGTACAAATCACTAGTCAGACCACACATGGAATACTGTGTACAGTACTAGGCACCAGTGTACAAGAAAGATATAGGGGAGCTGGAGGGGGGTTCAAAGACAGGCAACCAAGGTAATACAGGGAATGGGAGGACTACAGTACCCAGAAATATTATCAGAATTGGGGTTATTTAGTTTAGAAAAAGAAAGCTATGGGGAGACCTAATAACTATGTATAAATATATCAGGGGACCATACAGAGATGACAGAGATGACATGACAGTGCGCTTAGCCTATCACCGGCCGAGGTGGGACATCCCTGCGGCCGGTGATACGCTGACGGCTCTGTGACATTCCCGTCCCCAGGAAGCAGCATGAAGATCGCAGCGGAGAACAGTGAGGCCGATACCGGAGCAACGGGGGAATGTAGGGAGGTGAGTCAACGTTTATTTTGTTTATTTTTGCAGTCCGGGCACAGGAATATGGAAAAATTCATCAGTACAGATGTCCTTTATTAATCATTTTCAGCGCCGCGGCACGCAACTCATTCATTTAAAGAGCCGATGGCTCACAGGAGGACAGGGTGAGCAGCGCCCGTGGGGGGGGGGGGGGCGGTTAGAGACGCAGAGCAGCGCCCGCGGGTCACATAGGATTAGTTCCCAGGCGTGGGGGGGGGGAATACGGTTAAATACCGTGGAACCGCCACAACTTACAAAAATACGGTGATATGCATTTTTGGTCATACCGCACAGCGCTGCTACAACTATTCCTGTAAATCTGCTGCACACACAGCCCCAGCTGGCGGACTGTGGTCCATATCTAGACCACTACTGCCAGACATCCAGACCCTCATTAATTTGTATTGGTGTCTTTAAGACACTCTGTTTCCTGCACGGCCGTCCAGCGCTTCTTCTGTGATGCAGGCGGCGCGATGATTTACAGCAACTGCATAGTTCATAGGGGCATAGTGGCACAGTACATGGGGCATAGGGGCACAGTTTATAGGGGGCATTGTGGTACAGGTCATAGGGGCATAGTTGCATATTTCATGGGGTCATAGTGGCACAGTTCATAGGAGCATAGTGGCACAGTACATGGGGACATGGTGGCACAGCCTATGGGGGCATAGTGGCACAGTTCATAGGGGCATAGGGGCACAGTACATGCGGACATATTTTAACAGTTCATAGGGGCACAATGGCACAACTTATGGGGGCATAGTTGTACAGTTTATGGGAACATAGTGGTACAGTTTATGGAGGGGCATAGTGCTGCAGTACATAGGGGCACAGTGGCACAGCGTATGGGGCATAGTGGCACAGAATATGGGAGCATAATGGCACAGTACATGGGGGCATAGGGGTACACTTCATGGGGCATAGTGGTACAGTTCATAAGGGCAAAATGGGACATCTCATGGGGGCATAATGGTACAGTTCATGGGGGCACAATGTGCCATTATACTCCCATTTACTGTGCCACTATGCCCCCATATGCTGTGCCACTGTGCCCCTATGTACTGCAGCACTATGCCCCTCCATAAACTGTGCCACTATCTCATGGGGGCATAGTGGCACAGTTTATGGGAACATAGTGGCACAGTTCATGGGGGCATAGTGGCACATCTCATGGGGCATATTGGCACATTACATGGGGGGGTTGTGGCACAGTTCATGTGGGCATAGCGAATGGCACATTACATAGTGACATAGTGGCACAGCATATGGAGGCATAGGGGCACAGTACATTGGGGCATAGTGATATAGTTTATGGTGGGGCTAAATTGGCATGGGGCATAGTGGCATCATTCACTGTGGGGGCACAGACACATCATTGTTTTAAGACAGAGGTACAATTATTCAGTACAGGGCACAGTGTTTGGCAATATTATATTGGTGGGACAGTATTAAACCAGGGGCATATTGTGTGGCAGTAATATACCCTGAGGAACGTGTGCTGCAGTAATATGTTTAGGGGCATAGTTTGTGGCAGTATTATACCAGGGGCACAGTGTGTGGCCTGACAGTAATATACCAGGGGCACAGTATGCAGCAGTAATATATTAAGGGGCACAGTGTGGCAGTAACATACTAGGGACACAGTGTGGCAGAAACATACTAGGGACACAGTGTGTCACAGTAATATACAAGGGACACAGCTGTGGCAGCATTATACTCAGGCATAGTATGTGGCAATAATATACCAGGGGCACAGTGTGTGGCAGTAATATACTTCCATGTACTGTAATGTACAGAAATCTTGCACTGGGGCCTTTGTTGTCCACTCTGGTTGATACATATGGTGACCGACATGGTGTAAAAAGAGTGATAGAAGTGCTCAATGTATCCTTCCACATTGTATCAAGAGGGTCCTCCAGGTGTGACATATTGGCTGGTGGCACTGTATATAAGGTGCTCTCTGGCTGGCACTGTATATGGAGGACTCTCTTAGTGGCTCTGAATGTGGGGGACTCTTTTAGTGACACTGTATATGGGCAACTCCCTTAGTGACACTGTATATGGAGGATTCTCTTAGTGACACTGTATATGGATGACTCCCTTAGTGACACTGTATATGGAGGATTCTCTAAGGGGCTCTAAATATGGGGGACTCTCTTAGGATCACTGTGTATAAAGGACTCTCTTAGAGGCACTGTATATGGAGGACTCTCTTAGTGGCACTGTATAGTGAGGACTCCCTTATTGTTTATAGGGGCACTCTTTTAGCTAGTTTTATATATGGGGTATTCCTCTGGCTGCTATGGGACACTCTCTACTTTATATAGAAGAGCCCTCTGTCTGGTAGAGTTTGTGGGGTTCTCTCTGACTACAGTTCTCTTTAAAGGACTGCTGTCTGGCTAGTACTGTACACAAAAGAGCTCCCTGGTGGCTGCTATATAAAGTAGTCCTCTGTTAGGGAGTCCTCATTGTTCCCCTTTAACAAAACAGTCACAGACCATGTTAGTTAAACAGAAGAATGTACTTTTATTTCTTAATGCAAAATGGCGCAACAGTCTTTATGTTTACAGTTCACATTAGGAGACACAGTCATTTTGATGGTTCAATTACACTCTAGGTGGCGCTATCACATTCGACTCTGACCGGTGACTTCTGCTGGTGTAAAACACAGGAACATTATATTACACAGCCTTAAAGGGTTTATCTCAATATTAATAGTTACGTGGAACTTCCTGCTACCATTCTGCATGGGGTAGTGTTTTCCAACCAGAGTGCCTCCAGCTGTTGCAAAACTACAACTCCCAGCATTTTTGCAACAGATAGAGGCATCCTGGTTGGGAAACACTGGCCTGGGGTAACAATTAAGCATATCTGGTTGGGAAACACTGACCTGGGGTAGCAATGAAGCATCACACATAAATCATAAAAAAAAAAAAAAAAACTTTATTGAAATCTAATACACTGAGGGACACTTAAAGGGACCCTCCGACGTTTAATAGCTTATCCCCCTAGCCACACCTGCTTACTCCAAACCTCATATTAGGCTAGGGTCAAGCAGAACGGATCCGCAGCGTATTTTATGCTGCGGATCAGCCGATGATGGACGCTACAGTGTTCCTCCAGCTGTGCCTCGTAGCAATCTGCCACTACGAGCAGACACACAGTGTCCTGCGAATCGCCGCCAGGCCGTCTTTAATTTTGATTGGACCCTGTGCAAGCAATCCCCCGACACACACACACACACACACACCCTGCCTGACCGACCAACACACTAACAGACATACACTTACAGACACACTCACCTGACGTCTGTGGTTACTTCTTTCCTGCAGTGGCCGGGACTGACGTGTGACATCGCTGACATCCTCCTGCGCGGGTCTGCGGAGGTACGTCACTTGCGTGACGCCCCCCGTCAGTCCCAGCCACAGGCTCACTGTTTTAAAGGCTGCGGCGCTGCTTTAGAACAGTGAGCTGCAGCGCAATGGCAGGACCGGCCCTGCCTGGACCAGCGGCGGCTAGCTGATTTAGTGTGGGGCTAAAGGGCTAGTTGCTTTGGGCCCCCAGGAATGACAGGGCCCAGGGCAGCTGCCCCTTTTGACCACGTTAAAGACGGCCCTGGGTGAAGTCCATGTGGTGGCATTACAAAACTGTTCTAAAGATTCTGAGGCCCATTCTGGCCACGTGCTGGAAACTGCCTGAGTGGAACGAACAGTAAAGCCAAAAGGGTAATCTAACACCACAGCTGTATAAGCCAATTGGATAGATTATTCCATCTAGCCATTAGTATGGGCCAAAGATACACACATAGGGGACATGTATCATTATGTGTCTATTGTAGACACAGTTCTACCCCTTTACACTCTTGTCTAATTTACACTCTTTCTCAAGATTAACTAAGGCTGTACACTCCTTTGATAAATTTTGTGCAAATATAGAAACGCCCCCCCTCGCTCTACCGTACACTCTTTTTCTACCTCACATGGTACACTGCTCACTGCTCATAGCTAGAAGTGCTGGAGCAGCAGTGTGCGCCGAACAAAACTCTGCATAATAGTAAAATCATAAATCTGTATAAAGTACACAGAGGGGGAGATTCTCAAAGAATTTTGCACCAAAAAATAAAACAAAAAATACTTTTTGCGCGAAAAGCATCACCACATTTTTAAAGAGCTTTGTGCCGTGGTTTACACTGTTCACGTCAGTTTTGTAAACGTGGGCGTGTCCACGTATATTTTCTGCTTTAGGGTGCGTTTCCACAGGGCGTATACGCAGCGTATTTCACGCTGCGCAAAATTTAGGGCAGCAGCGGGAAATACGCTGCGTATTCCTCGCTCACTATACACACATGGCTTTCCGGCGGCAGCCCTATGTGTGCAGTGAGTTTTGGAGGCGGAGCCGCGTGTCACAGTCACACCGGCACACGGCCCCGCCTCCAAAACTCACTACACGCATAGGGCTGCCGCCGGAAAGCCATGTGTGTATAGTGAGCGAGGAATATGCAGCGTATTTCCCGCTGCTACCCTAAATTTGGCGCAATGTGAAATACACTGCGTATACGCCCTGTGGGAAAGCACCCTTACATGATATTTATACGTGGGGTGAGAGTCCAGTTTACATAAAAAATTTCAAAAAATTTCAAAAATGTGTTTTTTGTTGTTTTTTTTTGGGGGGGGGGGAAGGTGTTATGTAAGTAATTATAAAAAAAATTATTATTGAAAAATGTTATATAATTTTTTAAAAATATATACACTTTTTTTCTTCTTGGTCACTGCACCTGCACTCACATTTAAGCTGAGAAATGTTTTGTTTATACAGTTATCGCTTGTCTATGCACTAGTAACCATGGAATATTTCACACACACACACACACACACAACATACACAGCTCTAATACATACACACACAACATACTCAGCTCTAATACATACACACACAACATACTCAGCTCTGCTACATACACCCACAACATACTCAGCTCTGCTACATTCACACACACATAACATACTCAGCTCTGCTACATTTACACACATAACATACTCAACTCTGCTACATTCACACACATATAACATACTCAGCTCTGCTACATTTACACACACACATAACATACTCAGCTCTGCTACATTTACACACACATAACATACTCAGCTCTGCTACATTTACACACACATAACATACTCAGCTCTGCTACATTCACACACACATAACATTCTCAGCTCTGCTACATTCACACACACATAACATACTCAGCTCTGCTACATTCACACACACATAACATACTCAGCACTGCTACATTCACACACATAACATACTCAGCTCTGCTACATTCACACACACATAACATACTCAGCTCTGCTACATTCACACACACACATAACATACTGAGCTCTGCCACATTCACACACATAACATACTCAGCTCTGCTACATTCACACACACACATAACATACTCAGCTCTGCTACATTGACACACACACATAACATACTCAGCTCTGCTACATTCACACATATACATAGACCTGTGCAGGGAGCTGTACCTCCTTCTCCCCCTGCACATTACAGTGGTATATTCTTAGCTGTGGTCAAGAGCAGGGAGTTTGAATGTTACACAGTGTGAAGTGTGATCTGTGTCAGGAAGGATTTCATCCCCACTATAACCCAGTGTATTATTGGTTGTATGGGGTTATATACTGAGGGTGAACGGGTGATCACACATGGCAGAGTAATCTCGCAATCCGCTCTGAACATGACATCAATGATTTAGAGCATCTCGCTAAGTGCAGTCCAAGACGGCTTATATTTGTGTTAAAAAAAAGGTACTTGGGGAAAATTTTTGTTTGTAAAGGAAAAGTGCGCAGTTTATAAATTCATGCATACTATAGATGTCACTACAAGGTACCCCGTATCACCACATCTGGAGGAAATCAGTATGAACGCAAAAAAAAAAAAAGATGCAAAAAACAGCTTGCGCAAAATTTTGCGCAAGAATTTACACACAAAAACGGTGTAAATTCTTTGATACATGTCCCCCATAGTGACTTTTCACATTTTTACATTATAGAGAGGCTTTAAATAAGATGTCAGGGGACGTTTATCAAAACCAGTCCAGAGGAAAAGTTGCCCATTTGCCCATAGCAACCAGTCAGCTCGCTTATATCATTTTTAACAAGGCCGCTGCAAAATTTTAGAAGCAGTCTGATTGGTTGCTATGGGCAACTTTTCCTTTGCACAGGTTTTGATAAACCTCCCCTGATATCTTATTAAAAGCCTCTCTATAATTTTTGGGTTGTAAAAATGAGAAAAGTCACTATTTGGGATCTATGCAAATAGAGAAAGGCGGATCAGTAGAAAAGACTAACTGGTCATCCTTAATTGTCATATATGGTTCATTTATGGGAAATCTACTGGTCGATGTGATAACCAACACATTTTAATGTCACATCCTGTATTAACCTCTTGGGGACGAAGGGCGTGCATGTACGCCATTGCTCCCTGGTACTTAAGGACCAAGGGCGTACCTGTGGGAATTTCCACGCCCGTGGGAATTTCGGTCCCCGCCTCGTGCCGGGCGGGGACCGGACCGGGGTGACTGCTGATATCTATCAGCATGCACCCCGTGCAAATGCCCAGGGAGGTCCTGAGAACCCCCCATGTCGGCGATTTGCGCCGATTCCGGGTCATACCGGTCTATGGTAACCTGGTGACCCGGGAAATAAGGGGGATCGGGGTTGTCCAAGACACCAACGATCCCCCTGAAGGCATGGGAGCGAGGTGGCAGGGGTGCCACCCCCCTATCCCTGCTATTGGTTGTCCAGAAGCGACGACCAATAGCAGATCAGGGGCGGCGACAACCCCCCCCCCCCCCGTGAATGTACTGGTTACATTCACATTGGCTGCAAATTTTTCGCCACAGCGCAAACTCCTAGCGGGAAACTCACCGTAACCCGCCAGTGCAAATGTAGCCTAAAAACACTACACTACACTAGCACAAAATAAAGGGTAAAACACTACATATACACTCCCTTACTTTCCAGACAGCCACTGACTGTCCAGGCATGCTGGGAGTTTAGCAACAGTTGGAGACACCCTGTTTGGGAATCACTGGCATAGAATACCCATATGTCCACCCCTATGCAATCCCTAATTTAGTCCTCAAATGCACATGGCGCTCTCTCATTTCGGAGCCCTGTCGTATTTAAAGGAAGCAGTTTAGGGCCACATATCGGGTATTTCCGTACTCGGGAGAAATTGCACTACAAATTTTGGGGAGCTTTTTCTCCTTTTAACCCTTATGAAAAGGAAAAGTTGGGGGCTATACCTGCCTGTCAGTGTAAAAAAAATTAAAAAAAATTACACTAACATGCTGGTGTTGCCCCATACTTTCTATTTCCACAACCGGTAAAAGGAAAAAAAGACCCCCAAAATTTGTAACGCAATTTCTCCTGAGTACGGAAATACCCCATATGTGGGCGCAAAATGCTCAGTGGACGCACAACATGGCTCAGGAGTGAGAGCGCACTATGTACATTTGAGGCCTAAATTGGTGATTAAAAATGTACTTAACCGGCCTTAGCCCGGGGTGTGAAACCCCTTAAGTGCAACCCCCTAAAACGTAACTTTTACTTAATATAGGTTAAAATATCAAAAGTCCCAACAAAAAGGTAGGTTAAACTGATAAACTGATGATCACGTATGAAATACAGCTTATAATAAGAGAGCACTCTCCACTTATCAGTAGTGCGGCCCTGCAGTGGCTGCTAGATTTCTGATTATACAGGTATCACTTAAAAGATCACACTGTTGCCGCCCCTACATGTTTAGCCGTACCAACGGCTTTCTCAAGAGGCAATGGTGGCAATGGCTGCTCCAAAATGGCGATGAGGTATTTATAACCCTCCCCAGTGATGTCATAATTGTGAGCCCTGTGTCTCTCTCCAATGGTAATCGCCCTTACTTATCTCGTTTATCCACATGCCAATCCCGTATGCATGGCAATTATAATCATCAGGACTTTAAACAGACTCACCAATCCCGTGCCTGAATGTGCTTTCACTTCCGAGCGCAACGAGTCCACGTCATCATGCAGCACCGCTTTGAAGTGCCCGTGGCACTTCCATGCACCGTGCATGTCAGCTCCGTGATATGGGTAACTTCTATTTCTGCTGAGCTACTAAGCATTTATGATGGCCATACTGATCAAATAATGTCCATTTTGAGATGCCATTGGCATCTCTTAGCAAGAGATACAGATTTGCTACCAGTCATTGGCAATATACCTAGTGTGACATTCCGTAAAGGCCCTAGCCTTAAGGACCAGTTGGTGTGTACCATCTTAAAACTGAAAACAGTGGAGGCACGTGGCTAATGAGCAATACAGTGGGCACATACCCATGTGGTCATTGTAGATTTTGCCGAGACGTAAAAAAAACGAAATAAATAGTTAATCCTGTTGACCATCGGGTCTACCAGATAAGACAGTTCATCAACTGTGGATCTCGTAATGTTATATATGTTGCATACTGCACATGCCCCAAAATTTACATGGGAAAAACAACTCAAGAATTTTGTAGAAGGATCTCGCAGCACTTGAGTAACATCAGGACAAACAAGTAGACCCCTTTAGCGAGACATATTCTTGCCATCCATAATGGTAGATCAGAGGATCTTAAATTCATGGGGCTATGTCAATTGAAACTTGGCCCACAGAAAGGGAATATTGATACCCGTCTGCTACAAGAGGAAGCAAGGTGGAGCTGGCGTTACGTAGCCAGGCACCTTTGGGTATAAATGAAGGCTTTTCTTTTGTAGCTTTTCTCTAAATTGGAGTCTTCAATTAATTCTGGTTTATGATTTTGTTTATAATTATTTTCCCAATTGATATTATGTGTTGGCTGCTAGAGTGAGTTACCAAGATACACATGGGCCCTTTATAAGATCTTATTTTTTTTTCCCCTGTTCATAATAACTCATCACCTTATATCACCACAGTCATTTTCATTTTTTATTTATTTTTCATTATTTATTATTTATTTTTACTTTATTTGTACATTATTATTTTTCAACACAACAGCTTACCTTATTTAGTACAACACCATTGAATAGTCTCTATTTCATGTTACATCATTCTCACATATTAATATTGTTTTATTATTTTTTTATTATAATTTTTTTGCTTATCCTCTATTACATTATTATATATTGTTTTCAACACAATAGTTTACTTTTTACAACACCATTGAATACATTTAATTTTATGTCACATCATACTCACATATTACTTTATATTTATTTTTAATATTGTCAATTAATATCTATCTCAATTTGCATTGTAGCTCTAATATCCTAACTATTCTCGTTGTTGATATGTATACACCTGAACCCATTTACGTAGTGTATGATTATTATTAGTACTTACATCTTTGTCACTCCTGTATATTGGCAAATTATAGGCCTATTTAATGGTAATATTACCATTCAACTAAGAGCCAATACAACAGATTACGAATATACAGAGACAGAGAGTAATTTTCTAAGTGCATACACATGCGCAGTTCTGCTCCCGATGCCAATCTCGGGCTAAGTCCTAGCGTGTGTGTAGTATCTACAATGATGTCAGCAGAAATAGAAGTTACCCATATCACGGAGCTGACATGCGCGGTGCATGGAGGTGACACGGGCACTTCACAGCGGCGCTGCATGATGACGTGGACTCGTTGCGCTCGGAAGTGAAAGCACATTCAGGCACGGGATTGGTGAGTCTATTTAAAGTACAGGTGATTATAATTGCAATGTATACGGGATTGGCAAGTGGATAAACGAGATAAGTAAGGGCGATTACCATTGGAGAGAGACACAGGGCTCACAATTATAACATCACTGGGGAGGGTTATAAATACCCCCATCGCCATTTTGGAGCAGCCATTGCCACCATTGCTGGGAGTCGTAGTGGTGAAACAGCTGGAGGCACCCTGTGTAGATGAACTAAGGGCGGAAGTCGGCCCCTCCAGCAGGCATCAGTGACGTCTGCCTGCTGGGGAAGTCCGTCTGGTAGTTAGCACATTACCAGGCAGACAAAAAGGCATTTTTTATTTAGAAAAAAAAAAAAATTAAAGCAGGGAGGGGGTTAGGGAGAGTTGGGCAATAGGCAGGGACAGAAAAAAAAAGGGATGGTGGGAGCTACCCTTTAAGTGATACCTGTATAATCAGAAATCTAGTGGCCACTGCAGGGCTGCACTACTGATAAGTGGAGAGTGCTTTCTTATTATAAGCTGTATTTAATACATGATCATCAGGTTATCAGTTTTAATCTACCCTTTTGTTGGGACTTTTGATATTTTAACCTATATTGAGTAAAAGTTACGTTTTAGGGGGTTTCACACCCCAGGCTAAGGCCCTGGAGTTAAGTTAATTATTGGTCTAATTGGACCCTTACTACCCTCGGGTAGTTTGTTTTGTAAATTGGTGATTTGCACAGGGGTGGCTGATTTTACAGCGGTTTTGACATAAATGCAAAAAAATAAATACCCTTGTGTGACTCCATTTTGGAAACTACACCCCTCATGGAATGTAACAAGGGGTAGAGTGAGCCTTATCACCCCACAGGTGTTTAAAGAATTTTCATTAAAGTTGGATGGGAAAATGCAAAAAAAAAAATTTCACAAAAATGCTGGTGTTACCCTAAATTTTTCATTTTCACAAGGGAAAATAGGAAAAAAGCCCCCAATATTTGTAACTAGAGGTGCACCGAAATGGAAATTTCAGAACCGAAACGAAACCGAAATACAAAAAAAATGTCTGGCCGAAACCGATACCGAAACAGAAAATGACTTCTCCCCGTCTTCTGGTAAAATGCAGCGTTCCGCTCATTAGATTAAATTCCCCCACATTAGATTGCCAGCTCCCCCACATTAGGTCGGGAGTTCCCCCACATTAATAGGCAGCTCCCCCACAATAGTAGGCAGCTCCCCCACAATAGTAGGCAGCTCCCCCACATTAGGTCAGCATTTCCCCCACAATATTAGGCAGCTCCCCCCAACAATATTAGGCAGCTCCCCCCACATTAGGTCAGCAGTTCCCCCACAATAGTAGGCAGGTTCCCCACAATAGTAGGCAGTTCCCCCACAATATTAGGCAGCTCCCCACAACAATATTAGGCAGCTCCCCCCACATTTGTAGGCAGTTCCCCCCACCCCGCAATATTAGGCAGCCCCCCCCCCACAATATTAGGCAGCTCCCCCCAACAATATTAGGCAGCTCCCCCCAACAATATTAGGCAGCTCCCCCCAACAATATTAGGCAGCTCCCCCCACATTTGTAGGCAGCTCCCCCCCACAATATTAGGCAGCTCCCCCCACAATATTAGGCAGCTCCCCCCCAACAATATTAGGCAGCTCCCCCCAACAATATTAGGCAGCTCCCCCCCACAATATTAGGCAGCTTCCCCCCACAATATTAGGCAGCTCCCCCCACATTTGTAGGCAGCTCCCCCCCCCAACAATATTAGGCAGCTCCCCCCACATTTGTAGGCAGCTCCCCCTCACATTAGGTCAGCAGTTCCCCCACAATAGTAGGCAGCTTCCCCCCACCCCACAGACATACAGGGGGAGATTTATCAAAACCTGTACAGAGGAAAAGTTGCCCATAGCAACCAATCAGATCGCTCCTTTCAGTTTTCAGAGGTCTTGTTAAAAATGAAAGAAGCGAGCTGATTGGTTGCTATGGGCAACTGGGCAACTTTTCCTCTGTACAGGTTTTGATAAATCTCCCCCACAGTTTCCAGCCATATACAGTGTATGGCTGGAGGCTGTATGTCTGTACTGCTGCCCCCACAGTGTTCCGGTCACTGCTCCTCCGGCCCGGGGTCACATCTACTGCTATGGCCTATGGACCATAGCAGTAGGTGCCGGGACCGGAGGAGCGGTGACCGGAACACTGAAGAAGATGACGCGGTCACTTACCAGGCCCCGGCCAGCGCGCGTTCTCCTGCGACGATCCTGCGGTCCTCCTGGGTCTCTTTGGTTGTACGCACGGGACGTCAGTGACGTCCCGTGCGTACGACCATAGAAGCGGAGAAGTGAGGGACCGAAGGAGGATCGCAGGAGGACGCCGGGGAATGGTGAGTGACCGGTGGACATCCTTATGTCCCGAAAAGATTTTTCGGGACACAGGGATGTCCGGGATAGGAATACTTCTTTTTATGTGCCCGGGCCGGCTCCCGTGTGTGGCTGCAGGCGGGGGCCGACCAGAGCATATAAAACCTAATACTGTATACTATAAACCAGGGGGCCTCAAGCTGTTGTGAAACTACAACTCCCAGCAGACTTTGCCGGTCCAGGCATGCTGGGAGTTGTAGTTTCACAACAGCTGGAGGCCCCCTGGTTTTTAGTATACAGTATTAGTTTTTATATGCGCTGGCCGGCCCCCGCCTGCAGTCACACACGGGAGCCGGCCCCCGCCTGCAGCCACACACGGGAGCCGGCCCGGGCACATAAAAAGAAGTATTCCTATCCCGGAGAGCGCCCCCCCCCCCCAGATGTTGCGCCCAGTGCGGATGCCCCCGGCCCCCCCTTGACCCCCCTGAGTGCCTCTGCCACTGGCAGTGTTTGTCACTTTTGCTGTGGGCGGGCAGGGGAGGTGGGTCATTATCGGCACATTTTTTTGTTGTTTCGGCATTTCCCTGAAACAGCTATTTTCGGCCGATATATGGGTGCATCCCTATTTGTAACCCCATTTCTTCTGAGTAAGAACATACCCCATATGTGGATGTAAAGTGTTCTGCGGGTGCACTACAATGTTTAGAAGAGAGGGAGCGCCATTGGGCTTTTGGAGAGAAAATTTGTCCGGAATTGGAGGCGCTTGCAGGGGGAGGTGACAGCTTGCTGAGGCTCCCATCTCATTCATTTCAAGCGCCGATGGCCCGCAGCTCATTAATTTAAAGCACCGGCGGCCCGCATCTCATTAATTTAACCTGTTAAGCACCAAGGACGTACCGGTACGTCCTGAGTCCTTTCCCTTTCTATAATGTGGGGCCACAACATGGCCCCGCATCATAGCGGGTCGGGCCCGGCCAGGACCCGTGGCTAATAGCGCGCAGCACTGATCACAGTGCCGCGCGCTCTTAACTCCCTAGATGCTTTAGTTGAACGCCACGTCTAAAGTGAAAGTAAATCACTGCCGGTTAGCTCATGGGGCTGTTCGGAATGTCCGCGGCAAAATTGCGGCATCACGAACAGCTCTAGCACACGAGGAGGGTCTCCTACCTTGACTCCTGGTGTCTGATCGCCGAATGACTGCTCAGTGCCTGAGATCCAGGCATGAGCAGTCAAGCGGCAGAATCATCGATCAATGGTTTCCTATGAGAATCCACCATCGTACCTGGCACGCGGCGGGGACCGGACCAAGATGACTGCTGATATCTATCAGCAGGCACCCCGTGCAAACCCCTGTTAATGCAGACTGGCGATCTGCGGCGATTCCAGGTCATACGGGTCTCCGGTGACCCAGAAAATAAGGGGGATCGGGGCTGTCCAAGACACCTACGATCCCCTGAAGGCCACCCCTCCTATTGGTCAGTCAGAAGCGACCGACCAATAGCAGATCGGGGGGGCTTAAAGTTCGGTTCCCCCATTCTGCCCACCCACAGTAGTTCGGGCAGAACGGGGAACTGTCCTGTGGCCGGCGCCAGAGGTCACTTACCATCGGTGGCGATGACATGCGGCTGGCTCCCTGGTGCAGACTACGGAAGCCGGTGAGTTGCCTAGCAACATCTGGAGGGCTACAATTTGGATACCACTATACAGTGGTCTCTAAACTGTAGCCCTCCAGATGTTGCAAACTACAACTCCTAGCATGCCCAGACAGCTGTTTGGACATGCTGTGATTTGTAGTTTTGCAACAGCTGGAGGCACACTGGTTGGAAAATACTGAGTTAGATAACAGAACCTAACTCAAGGTTTTCTAACCAGTGTGCCTGCAGCTGTTGAAAAGTACAACTCCCAGCATGCACGGTCTGTCAGTGCATGTTGGGAGTTGTAGTTTTGCAACAGCTGGAGGTTTGACCCCCACATTCACATGGGCGGGTTTACAGTGAGTTTCCTGCTTCAAGTTTGAGCTGCAGCAAATTTTCCACTGCAGCGCAAACTCTTAGCGGGAAACTCACCGTAAACCCGCCCATGTGAATGTACCCTAAAAACACTACACTGACACATAATAAAGGGTAAAACAAGAGGTAAAACGAAAAAAAAGACCCACTAAATTTGTAAAGCAAATACCCCATATGTGGACATAAAATGATCTGTGGGCGCACAACAAGGCTCAGGAGTGAGAGTGCACTATGTACATTTGAGGCCTAAATTGATGATTTGCACAGGGGTGGCTGATTTTACAGCGGTTCTGACATGAACGCGAAAAAATAAATACCCACAAGTGACCCCATTTTGGAAACTACACCCCTCACGGAACGTAACAAGGGGAGGTATAGTGAGCCTTAACACCCCACAGGTGTACGTATGGGTACGTCCTGGGTCCCGGTACTGCGATATAACGCGGGGTCACACGGTGACCCCGCATCATATTGCGGCGGGCCTGGCGTCATAGTGAAGCAGGGACCCGCCTCTAATCGCGCGGCACTGATCGCGGTGCCGCGCACTATTAACCCTTTAGCCGCTGAGCCGCGTGGCTAAAAACGAAAGTTAAAGTGCCCGGCTAGCTCAGGGAGCTGTTCGGGATCGCCACGGTATAATCGCCTGAGATCCAGGCTTGAGCATTCAATCGCCGAAAACACTGATTGATCCATTCCTATGGAGATGGATCAATCAGTGTAAAAGATCAGTTAATGAAATGTTATAGCCCCCTATAGGAGCTATAATATTGCATAAGAAAAGTGTAAAAAAAAATCATTAACCCTTTCAATTATCCCTTCCCCTAATAAAAGTTTGAATCATCCGGCATTTCCAAGAATAAAAAAAAGAATAAAAAAAATACTGCAAATAAAAATAAACATATGTGGTATCGCCGCGTGTGGAAATGTCAGAATTATAAAAATATACCGCTTTTTAAACCGCACGTTCAATGGCGTACGCGCAAAAATAGCGCATTTTTGATCACTTTTTAAACGACAAAAAAGTGAATAAAAAGTGATCAAAAAGTCTGATCAGAACCAAAATGGTATCGCTAAAAACTTCAGATCACGTTGCAAAAAATGAGCCCTCATAGCGCCCTGAACACAGAAAAATAAAAAGTTATAGAGGTCAGAAAATGACCATTTTAAACGTATAAATTTTCCTGCATGTATTCATGATTTTTTTCTGAAGTGATACAAAAACAAACCTATACAAGTAGGGTATCATTTTAACCGTATGGACCTTCAGAATAAAGATATGGTATCATTTTTGACGTAAAATGTACTGCGTAAAAATGGAAGCCCCCAAAACTTACAAAATAGTGTTTTTTCATCAATTTTGTCGCACATTTTTTTCCCATTTCACAGTAGATTTTTGGGTAAAATGACTAATGTCATTACAAAGTAGAATTAGTGATGCAAAATTTTAAAGAGTTATGATTTTTTTAAGTTAAGGAGGAAAAATTGAAAAAGAAAAAACGGAAAAAGCCCGGATCCTTAAGGGGTTAGATTTGGATGGGGAAAAAAATGTTGTTTTTTTTCTAAAGTGCTGGTGTTACCCTAAATTTTTCATTTTCACAAGGGAAAATAGGGGGAAAGATTGCCCTCTCCAAAAGGTCAATGGCGCTCCTCTTGTGAGCATTGTAGTGCGCCAGCAGAGCACTTGACGTCCACACATGGGGTATTTCCATACTCTGAAGAAATGGGGTTACAAATGTTGGGGGCATTTTCTCCTATTACCCCTTGTAAAATTTGGGGAAAAAACAGCATTTTAGTGAAAATTTTTTTTTTATTTACACATCCAACTTTAACAAAATGTCATCAAACACCTGTGGGGTGTTAAGGCTCACTGGACCCCTTGTTACGTTCCTTGAGGCGTGTATTTTCCAAAATAGTATGCCATGTGTTATTTTTTTTGTTTTGTTTTGTTTTTGCAGTTCTGGCACCATAGTGGCTTCCTAAATGTGACATGCCCCTCAAAAACCATTTCAGAAAAACTCACTGTCCAAAATCCCATTGTCGCTCCTTCCCTTCTGAGCCCTCTAGTGCACCCACAGACCACTTGACATACACATTTCCTTACTCGTAGAAATTCGGTTACAAATTTTAGGGTGATTTATCTCCTTTGACCCCTTGTAAACATTCAAAAACTGGGTCTACAAGAACATGCGAGTGTAAAAAATGAAGATTTTGAATTTTCTCCTTCACTTTGCTGCTATTCCTGTGAAACACCTAAAGGGTTAACAAACTTTCTGAATGTCATTTTGAATACTTTGAGGGGTGTAGTTTTTATAATGGGCTAATTTATGGAGTATTTCTAATATGAAGGCCCCTCAAATCCACTTCAAATCTGAACTGGTCCCTAAAAAATTCCCATTTTGAAAATTTTGTGAAAAATTGGAAAATTGCTGCTGAACTTTGAAGCCCTCTGATTTCTTCCAAAAGTAAAAACATGTCAACTTTATGATGCAAACATAAAGTAGACATAAAGTAGACATATTGGGGGATATTTATCAAAGTTGTCTATGTCCCACATCAATATAGACCAAACTACAGAGGGTTAGTCTGGTCTATTGTGCACCTAATTTCTCAAATGGCGCACAGCTCTTGATAAATTATGTGCACAGACTGCATGATCTATGCTTTAGTCTATATTTAAACCTGTTCCAGCATGGTCTGACATTCCGGTGTACTTTCAGCCTATGCGACTTGTCGCTGAAAAGTCGCTTTTGATAAATTCAGCACCAATGCATTTTTCAATGCATTTCAGTCTAAAATAGACTTGCATGCATCATGTTCTAAAAATCCTCTAGAGCAAAAGTCGCAGAAAAGTCGCACATATTTAGACTGCGACTTTCTGTGCGACAAATTTAGACAAGAAAAAACAGTCTAAATCCTTTGATAAATCTCCCCCATTGTATATGTGAATCAATATATAATTTATTTGGGATGTCAATTTTCCTTATAAGCAGAGAATTTCAAATTTTGGAATATTTCACCAGCATCATGCAAGTATCGACAACATTTTACCACTAACATAAAGTAGAATATGTCACGAAAAAACAATCTTAGAATCAGAATGAAAAGTATCTCAGAGTTATTAATGCTTAAAGTGACAGTGATTTTTTTTTATTTTATTTCCCTCCCCGGCGCCGCAGGGGGGTAATGTTTGTGTGCGCTGTGAGACTGTAACAGGACCTGCTTTGCCGGAGCCTTGAGTCGGTGCCCTGCCGGAGAGGGGAAGAACGGGGAAGAAAAATGGTTTGCTTAAGGTACTGTACCGTGTCCATCCCACCCTAAAGCAGCACTTTAAACTACATACCCACTGATAAATAGATATTGGAATTTGTGTGCATTGTGGATTTTTTTTTTTTTAAATGATTTCATTTTTTTTTTTAGCTCGTCAACTTTTTTTTTCCGGAGGGGTGCACCAAGCCGAAAAAGGTTGGGAAACACTGGTATACAGGATTTGGTCAGTAACAGTATGATGGTAACATAAATGGTGATAATATTCCTCCCTGTATACTGATATTATTGGTAATATCAGTCTCAGTATACAGGATTTGGCAAGTAATCGCATGATGGTACTATGTATGGTGATAATATTCCACCTTTTATAGTTCCATTATTATTAATATCAGTCTAAGTATAGAGGACTTGGTCAGTTACAGTGTGATGGTAATATTTCCTTTCCTCCCATACTATTGTTACTTTGTAAATTTATGACTTTTATAGACATATACAGTATTATAATGCATGGAAAATTGACACATATATAAATTGCTCCAGCATAGTGAAATACAGTAGCAATTTATTTCTTCAAAATATATAGAGGAAAAAAAAATTATATATATATATATATATATATATATACATATATATAACTAAACGGGATGAGTATTTAACTCAGGGAGAGTTCACCACTCCTGGTGTGAAGGAGCTTTCAAGGGCCACTAAGCACTCCGCAGGCATTCTGGGTAGGGGAATATGCAAATCAGCTCATTACATCACCTTTTCAGGGACCCACGACGTGGAGGCCATCCAGGAGGCCTGGCGCCTTATGAACTGTTTTAAGGATGCAGTGTGGCTTGCCAGGAACCGCCTCGTGATCAACAGGGAGAACATGTCCGTCCGGGACTGCCGCAGATTCATCAAGAGCCTGCTTAGAGACTATTCCATCTTGGACAGCTCGGCCGTCGATGAGGAAAAAGAGGAGTGAAGACCCCTCTCCTTCTCCCATGTCTCCTTGAAGATACAGCCCAGCAGTTTGGCCCTGTGATCCACCCCCACATAGTCGCCCATGCCCCTACCCCGATCACAGATTGTATTGTTTTGTTATTCGATCTCTTGTGCTTTTCTATTACAGGATTGAGCGGAGTGTTAGAGTAGCATGATGTGCGATGTATAGCTTAGGGAACCTTTGCTGTGTATTGTACTGTCATGCTTTGTGTGATTGTAATTTATTGTATGACTTGTAATGACTGAACGGACAATAAAGCTCTTTCAATAAACCCCGATGCCTCGGCATAGCTTCGGGGGCAAAAGTCAACTGAGGGAAGTTGGAAGCCATGCTCTTCGGGGAATGGCACCTGGCTTCTTCCTTCCCCTTTACTGTTAAACTGGACTTCATTCAAATTCTTGGAGTCTGGTTCGGGAAGGAAGGAGCGGCCCTTAAGTCTTGGCAAGACTGACTAGGAAAGATGAAACTAAGATTGGACTGTGGAGCTCCAGAAAGCTCTCTATTGAAGGCAAAGCACTTGTCCTGCGGAGTGAAGTTTTGCCTGTGCTCCCCATACCACCGTTTGAAAGGCCATCACCCGGACAGTGTTTCGCTTCATCTAGGGCAAAATGGACAGAGTCAAGAGGACTGTGATGTACAAGGAGCCCTGCAAGGGTGGGAAGGGAATACCCGATATCCCCACTCTGCTGAGGGCCTCCTTTGCATGTGTCAGCGTACAGCGGACTCTTGTTGAAAAGACTGGCTCAGCGGGCAGGTCCATGTCTCGCTTGTTTCTCATGCCCCTCTGGAAACAGCTGGGCTGGGACAGGTGGGACGCTCCCTGGTTCTATGGGGATGTTGTCCGGTTTGTGAGGGAGCACCAGCTGGAAGGACTGAAACCTGACCTATGGAAGCCGAAGACAATCTACAAGCTCATCCGAGCTAAGGACTTGACTGAACTGGTTCCGGGACTCCCCGCAGCCACTGCAGAGACAGTTTGGACTAATGTGGCCTCAAAGCGGCTTACCAATGGACACAAGGACTTGTCGTGGATGGCCGTCAAGGGAGGACTCTCTCTCAGGTCGTTCATGCATGCCCACAACCTGTGCACAACCCGGTACTGCCCCCGGTGCCCCTATGTGGAGGAAACATCTTTGCAAGTGTTTTGGCAGTGCCCCTTTGCATAGGGTCTGTTGGACGCCCTGGAACATGAACTTAGAGACTCTGTACCCAGGAACTGCCTATCGTACCATTCAGTGCTTTACGGTCTGTTCCCTGGGACCCACGATGTGGAGGCCATCCAGGAGGCCTGGCGTCTTATGAAATGTTTTAAGGACGCAGTGTGGCTTGCCAGGAACCGCCTCGTGATCAACAGGGAGAACATGTCCGTCCGGGACTGCCACAGGTTCATCAAGAGCCTGCTTAGAGACTATTCTATCTTGGACAGCCCCGCTGTCGATGAGGAGGAAGAGGAGTGAAGACCCCTCTCCTTCTCCCATGTCTCCTTGAAGATACAGCCCAGCAGTTTGGCCCTGTGATCCGCCCCCTCCCCACCCCCACATAGTCGCCCATACCCCCCACGCCCCCACCCCAATCACAGATTGTATTGTTTTGTTATTCGATCTCTTGTGCTTTTCTATTACAGGATCGAGCGGAGTGTTAGAGTAGCATGATGTGCGATGTATAGCTTAGGGAACCTTTGCTGTGTATTGTACTGTCATGCTTTGTGTGATTGTAATTTATTGTATGACTTGTAATGACTGAACGGACAATAAAGCTCTTTCAATAAACCCAGAAACAGCTGTCTGCAAATAGGGTACTCTTTCCTTCTGGAGAGAGAGTTCTGGCTTGGCATTAATCCCGATTAGCTTTTTATATTCCGTAACTGGAGCTAAGCTGATACCAGGGAACATCGCCTGAAAAGGTGATGTAATGAGCCGATTTGCATATTCCTATATATATATATATATATATATATATATATATATAAACAAATAATAAGCAGCACATCCAGCAAAAAAAAAAGTCCAAGGGGTGCACGCCAATTGGATCTCGGTGCTCCGATCCCACTTTAGATACAAATTGAAGATAGGCAGCATACCGAAGTTAGTGCAAAATAAAGGTGTTCTTTATTCCATATACAAGACAACGTTTCAGCGATCTCACATCGCCATTTTAAAGTGTTTAACAAGTGATACCAATGGGGTTTAAATACACCCCTTCATTAGTGACATCATCAAAATTTGCATATCACATGACATATTTACAAATGTCAAAACAGTGTATCAAACTTTTTGGGCCCCCAAAAAAAGCCTATCCCAGGCCTGGGCCCCCAAAAAAAGCCCATCCCAGGCCTGGGCCCCAAAAAAAAGCCCAGGCCTGGGGTGGGCTTTTTTGGGGGGCCCAGGCCTGGGGTGGGCTTTTTTGGGGCCCTGGGCTGGGGAGAGGGGGGTTAATGCTGCCGCGGGGTGAGGGGTTGACGCTGCCGCTGCCATGGGGGGAGGGGTAACTTAACCCCTCACCCCATGGCAGCGGTAGCGTTAACCTCTCACCCTGCGGCAGCGATAACGCTGTCGCTGCCATGGGGTGAGGGGTTAAATTACCCCTCACCCCATGGCAGCGGTAGCGTTAACCCCTCACCCCGCGGCAGCGTTAATGCTGCCATGGGGTGAGGGGTTAACGCCCGCTGTCAATTGAGTAATCAACTGTCGACTGAGGCGCAGGCCGGCGACGTCACTGTCATGTGACGTTACATTGTCACATGACAGTGAGGATCCGCACGGCCCCGGAAGAAGAGACTCCGCTCCGATGGCACCAGGGCAGGTAAGTAAACCGACGACGCTGTGACGGCGGCTCACGGGCTCAGATCATTCCGGGACACTGCATTGTCCCGGAATGAGGGTGACCAGGACCCGGGCAAAGGAGTAAAAGAGCAGCATGCGGCAAAGGAGCCGCGGGTTGCCGACCCCTGGTCTAGACACTATATACATCAAATTATACACCTGAACAGCTGTCACTGTGCTGGTTAAAGAAAATAACTATATCAAATTTTCAACTAAAGAGGAAAATCTGAAAAAAAGAAGAAATTGTGGTTCTTAGGTAGGGATTCTATCTCCAAATCTTGCGGACTCCATAACCGGAATGTAGATACTTGAATGTCTAAAGAAACAACAAAAACTTGATCTACATATACCTAGTGATTTTCAACCCACAGTAGAATCACATGCAGTTACCACATTTATGGAATGTGTCAAAAAAGAATTTATGCTGATTAAACAACAACAATTGGGACTAAAACATCCTAATCTTACACATACTGAACTGCTTGCTATACAACAAACTTGTCCATGACCACAACCTCATCATCAAACCAGCCGATAAGGGTGGTGGGGTTGTGGTCATGGACTGTAGCACATACATGAAAGAGGCCTATAGACAACTGGAAGATCCGGAGTTCTATAGGATTTTAACCAGAGATCCTAAAAAATGACATGACTAGGATGCAGAAAAACATTGTTGGGGATGCCTTACAACAAGGGTTGATTGATAAAAAAAAAACTAAATGAGTTCCTTTTGGTTGACCATCCGGTTACACCTCTTTTGTACCTCCTGCCGAAGATTCATAAGAGACTGTGAGATCCACTTGGCAGGCCTATAGTCTCCGGCAGGGGGTCGCTTTCAAATAATGTATCTATTTTTCTAGATAAAATTCTGAGACAATATGCTTTGGAAGCAAAGTCATACCTAAGAGACACGAGGGACTTTTTGGCAAAAATTTCACAAATTACTATACCGACTAATGCTCTAATTGCAAGTTTTGACATTGT
The DNA here is from genome assembly GCF_029499605.1 of Hyla sarda. Lineage (NCBI taxonomy): Eukaryota > Metazoa > Chordata > Amphibia > Anura > Hylidae > Hyla > Hyla sarda. Next base: position 324,257,932 of record NC_079191.1, on the reverse strand, counting down.
TAGTCTATATACCTCCATTCAACATAGGAGAGGTACAGAAGCAGTAAGGAAAATGTTGATTTCAGCACAATTTGATAATGAAAAAATTGACTTCATTCTACGGCTATTAATGTTTGTTTTACAGAATAATTATTTTTATTTTGACGAAAAATACTATGTGCAGCAACGTGGGACCGCCATGGGCAGCAACATGGCGCCCACGTATGCAAACATAGTTATGAGAGATTTTGAGGAACAATACGTCTATGTATACAGCCCACCACTCCAGGAAGATCCGCAGATTTATTTTCAAAACCCACGGACTGTAATACACTATTAAGATTCGATTCATGCCATCCCAGATCTATGGTTGAGGCCTTGCCATACAGCCAATTCCTGCAGGCAAGCAGAATTGTGGATAGCAAGGACAAACTAGACAGGGCAATTGAAAAAATGACTGTACAATTTATTCAGAGGGGTTATCCCAGCACTCTAATTGACAGACAAAAGCAGCAACTGCTAGAAGAGCATAGAGGGACTAGGGCCCCGAGAATTAAGAAGGACCCAACATCTCGAATCCCTTTCATTACTACCTATAATGAATTGTCGGGTAAAATTGCACTGAGTGTTAAAAAACACTGGCACTTAATTAGGGACAATTTTCCAGACATTCTAGA